>NW_027273879.1:19102500-19570000 GCF_046630095.1 Trachinotus anak | reverse complement strand
CTAAACCAAGGCAACCAAAAATAAATCATGAGTTGGGGAATAAACCATGATGAAAGTCATTACCAGGATCCAGGACCAATGAATTGTCAGAGTATGCTGTTTTTTTTTTTTTAGTTAATATATTTACAGGAAATGATCCAGTATGTGTAACAACACATGTCAAGCAAACTGTAACATTGGGAAGGTGATTGATATTCAACAAACAGGGAAAGAAATCCTCTAAAAATATTTAAAATTTGTCTTCAATTTTTTTTTTGTTCTCCAAAATATAAACTATTCACAACAAAGCCAAAACTCACCTATAGGCATCATCCAATGAGTTTAACAATTAAAAATTCTGGATGTGGTTTGAATAGGTTTAAATGACAGTGACATGCTGTCACGATGAATCCTGATTGGTGCACAGAAGTTTGTCACCTTTTTCCGACTTAGCCCCGCCCACTTCAAACCTGTGAACAAGAGAGAGAAAACGACACTGTCTGAGTCTGTTAATGATCAGAATTTTATTTTATTTCAACAGATAGTTAGTTCATCATAACAATAAGTAGGGGGTGAACAGAAGTAACACTAAAATACAGAGTGCTAAAAAGTAAAAAATGAAATATAAATATTAAAAATAACTGATAATGGTCACTATCATGATAACGATGACAGCAACAACAGTAATATTAGAAATAATGATAATAATAATAATTGGCCTATTAAACTGAAGATTAGATTAGATCTGAATGAGAAAATGTTTCAGGGCCTTTAATGGTTTGCAGATATGAGCAACTCCTCCATTTCCTTTGTGCAATGCATTCTGGGACAGTAGTTCCTTCAGTCTGCACTCTGACCTCTTTGAATTTACCTCATTTGATCACTTTTCCAATGTGATATTTCTGACTTGAATTTCTGAGTTGTTTGTGGTCTGGCGCTGAGAGGCAGGAAGGTCTGAGGAGGAAGTTCAGAACCTGAGGGAGGAAAGCGAGTAAGAGGTGTCTTGAGCAGAGTTGTGAAAGCTGCATTAATGAAAACTGAAGCATCTCTTCCGGTCTCAGTTTGAGTCTGTCTGCTTCCACTCAGACATTCAGAGGCAGAAAGTCACTTTTCACACTTTTAATCTATTTAAATGCAGCTATTTATGCACAAACACACAGCGATTGTATGGAAAGAGGCGAACGCGCACACACATACACACACACAAATACACACAAACCAAACGCAGGCCGTCACTCAAAGCTGCACACAAAATGCCTCCAGTCAGGCAAACGGAGATCCAAAATGGCCGACAGATGTGTGTGTGTGTGTGTGTGTGTGTGTGTGTGTGTGTGTGTGTGTGTGTGTGTGTGTGTGTGCGCTTTGTGTGCGCTTTGTGTGCGCTTTGTGTTGACTGAGATGTTGGCAGCGCCCCAATGACGGATCCATACAGACGTCAAATAAAGCCTGCACTGTGGAGAGGAGAGAGGCAGACAGGGGCTTTACGTTTGCACCACCACTCTGCCGTGCCGCCATCTTGGAGGTCGACTTGAGAATCAGCTGTGTTGACTCTGTGTCTGCAGAACAGGAAACTACACAGTCAGACTTTGGAGCATCCGCATGTTGTTTTAGGATCATTGGCCTGAATTTGCAGTTTTGTTTTTTTGTTTGTTTTTTTTCTTTTTATTTGGAACAAGTGAAGCCAGACACAAGTGTTTCTCTTCTTTTGAATTAGCTGAATCAGGAGCAGTTGTGTCATTGATGGATTTTCATTCTGATGTAAATGACACATCTTTGCCACCAGTGTGCTGACATGTTGCTCATAGTCACAGGTTGTAAATGAGGCTATGACATAAAAGCAGCATAATGTCCACACGTCATTTAACCGATATAATAAGCGACATTTTCTCTCTTTAATTCTGCACCTGTTCTTTTTTAGATCAAACCAGGAGGATGAATTTAACACGTGTCATTTATGCGTTTATTCTTGGAGGTGAAGCCTCCGTTTATCTCAGAGCCTCCGTGTTCTGGGCCCTGTCTAACAACTCCTCAAAGGTAAATGTCAGAATAGATCGTTTTCCTCTGCGGCCGCATGGTGAAGGTTTGCTTAAAGCTGTTGAGGTGAGGGTAAAGGGAAGACTGCGGTTCATCATAGAGAGAAGCTGGCGTTGACTGGTGACAGTGAGTGGGACATGATCTGCAGTCAAACTCTTTACTGCTCCATCTACACACCACAACCTTCTCCATGAAGTGTTTTCAACCTGCTACTCATCGGGAAAACCTAGAAATAGGTTGTTTGAACAAATGACCATCACTGTCAGCTTCATGATGGTTGGAGCATTTAACACACACACAGCACGAGCAGAGCACCTGTGCCTTCACCACCGAGAAAGATCAGTAATTTGCACATCATTCTGAGGACAGTCGCTCACTTTGGATAAGTAAAAACTAAAAATAAGAAAAAAAAAAACTTAAATGAAGAGAATAGGAAGAAACCTCAGGACGACTAACAGTTAATAAATATTAGAAAAAATGAAATTAAATTAATTTAGTAAAATTAAATATGTATTTCTCTTTAATTGTCTTTTCTGTTTCCATCTGCATCTATGATTTCTGGGCTGCGACTTGTACAAGAAGGGATGAAGGGAAGCTACATAAAAACGACATTTGTATTTGTAACAAAATACCACGTCACGTGACCCAAGTGACAATAACGAGTGGTCATACATTGCATTTATTTGCCTGCACCTTTAAACCCCTCCCCTCCTCTCTCTCCCCCTGCAGCTCTGTCCGGGGGCCTTCAGGGCCAGAGCACCTCCTCTGTCAGCTCGGAGATCAAGTCCGAGGACGAGGGGGACGAGAACCTCCTGCAGGACTCAAAGTCCCTGGACCCCAAGAAGGAGGACGTCGACACCAAGGAGCTCAAAGCTATTGAGAGGTCAAGATCTAGGTAACCCCGCCAACCTCTCAGTTTGTTCGCTTCCATCAAACCCCTCAAGCTGGGCTGGGACGCATCTTCCCAGAATACACTGGGCTCAGAGACCTTCCTTGTTCCACATGTCGTAAAGGAAACCTCTCCAGGAGAATCAGAGGGCAGAAATGGACATGTGTCCATACAGCACCTTCGTGAGATAGAAGACAGAACATCTAATCAATAATATCATATCATAATAAAATAAATTCTCAATCAAGCTACAGGAACTTTATGTGGAATCAAGCATTTCTGATTGAGGTATTGATACTTTGACGTAATTAAATTATAGAAATATAATATAATAAGTGTTCAGTTGAGGTCAGTGGTCATTTGTGGAGAGAAAGGACACAAGGAAGGTCGTTAGCTCGGGCGTGTTTTGGGAACCAGCCTCTGGACTTTGATGAAGTGACCAAGTGTGATGAGAAGCAGCTAAATAAATCAGTTAATTCAGAGACTACATGAAATATCTGTGTCCACCAGGCACCTTTCTTCTTTTTAAACATGGCTGCTGTTGATCTTTCTAAATCAAAGGGAGGACTGTTGAAGAGATGAAGTGAGGTTCCTGGTGGACGTGAAGTTCCTGGTTGGTCCCGTCAGTCTCTCCATGGTCTTGAGCCTGGGTTTAACTGTTTCTCACACAGGAGAGTAGAGCCCACAGTCAATATTCCCAAAGAAGTGCTGCCTCACATCCAGGACTGGGAAATAAACACCGACAGAAACACTGAAAAAGATTATTTCTGCAGCTGGCGAGAAATGGGAAGCCTGCAGAAAAAGGGTTTTTGACATGTTTCAAAGGAATTGATGTCACATTTTATAAACGCTTACAGTTCGTGAGCTTTAGATTTGAAATGATGGAAAACATCAGAAGTGTAGATTTCCCGTCCTGTGTGGAGCTGAGCAGCCTTCATCCCTCCAATGATAAACATGAAACTAAAAGTTTATAAGGTTTTATTTTCACCCGGAGGACGACTCAAATCAGAAACATTCGGATCCCAAACCCAAAGATTGTACATGATGGTGGCGGTCATGATGATGATGATGATGATGATGATGATGATGATGATGATGATGATGATGTGATAAATGATTTTGATGATGAAGATAAGAAACATACAGCAGATGAAAAGATGTTGTGATCTCGAGAGGAAGCTGTGTGGAGTCTGAATGTCCTCAAGTGATGTCACTTGAGTCAGCGTCAGTTAGAGCTGAAGACGACAGTTTGTGTGGAGGTGTGGAGCTCAGCTGACCTCTGCAGCCTGCTGCTAATCTACAGCGAGCACAGACATTGTTATAGGAGTGTAGACAGGAAATCAGTGAAGGAGTATTTTAAATATAAGTACGGTGGCCCTGAGAGCTCAACACACTGCAACCTCCTCTCGTCCTCTTCTCAACTTTGAGAAGGTTATAGTCAACTGTGTGAGCCGCTGATATCTACGAATTTTTACTCATGTACGGTGGCCCAGATGGCTCAACACACTGGAAAACACATGCAAATAAACAAAACACAAACAAATTCAGAAAACATCTTCACCAGTTTGACAACATGTGTTTCTAGGGAACACTAAAAAGTGATGAACCTGGTTCAGACTGCTTTGTGACCTTTGAAGCTAAAAGCATTGAACAACAAGTGCAAGTGTGTCCCAGTTGGGTTCATCACTTTTTGTGATGTATTAAATCAAAAAACAAGCCACCTGAAAGATAAAGCTGACGTTCTAGCTGCTAAGAGAATACAGAGAAAACAGTCTCAACTCTGATAAAAGTGAACTTTTGTTTTCAACCATTTAACTTAATGATTTAGGATAAACTCACTCATGAAAGGAAACAGAGTCCGGATAATAAATTTAGATCAATGTTTATATCGCTTCAACTTTAGTGATTCACTCCTTTCTTATACACAGAGAAAGTCACCAAACTCCCTTTAGAAAGTGGACAATTTAAAGTTTCTTTTTGCAAAGTGAAACCATTATATTCTTAATGACAGACGGCCTGTGACCTGTGAAATATCATGTTGACATGACACATGGCACGTTAGCCCTTTAAATACCCAGAATGCCCTATGCCCAGTTACTTTGTCATGCGATAAATCACCTCTTACAAATCAGCAATTTGTACAATCATACAGCTGCAGGTTTGTATTAATATCCTACTCTACACAGGAGTATAAACTCCTGTGTAGAGTAGGTTCCTCATCCTCATGCCCTGAGGATGAGTACCTTCCTCATCCTCATGCCCTGTGTTCGCTGCTCTTTCTCCTCCTTGTCTTCATCATTGGTCACCGTAGCAACAACGACGATGAGGACCTGTCTCCGGAGCAGAAGATGGAGAGAGAGAGGGAACGGAGGATGGCCAACAATGCACGGGAGCGCCTGCGTGTCCGTGACATCAACGAGGCGTTCAAGGAGCTGGGCAGGATGGTCCAGCTGCACCTGAAGAGCGACAAACCTCAGACCAAGTTACTGATCCTGCACCAGGCTGTGGCCGTCATCCTCAGTCTGGAGCAACAAGTGCGAGGTCAGTTTCAAACAAAGACACATGACTTTTACACTGAATAAAAACTATATAAACCAGAGATACTGCTCCAGATTTATGTGATTTTATTCTCATTTATTTGCTTGTTTTTGTCACAAATAGTGACGAAACGATTATTATGACCACATGAGCAATAAATTATTATTATTGTTATTGCTTACTTATTTTACTTTCCTACGTTATATAAAATCATGAACTGGATAGTTGATGAAGTTGCACAGTTGTGATTTTATGTTAATTTGAGTTCATTTTATCCAGTTTTTTGTGCCCGACAAAATCATCCCAGATCTGTTGTCTTCTAGTCGTGACCCTGGTTTGTTCTGAAGGAAATGGCCAATAAAAAGTCCGAATTAGTCTCATTAGTCTTATTAATAATGTGACATGATAATTTACTTGGGAATAAATGTGGTAAAAATGTGAAATTTCTCACCTATGTTTTTTTTTTCTGCTGTTGCCCAAAAACTATTCAAACACATCATGGAAGTGACACTGTTGCACCGGGAGACATGTTCCTTCATTACCATGAACACAGTTTATTTTCACTCATTCCTAAATTCACCAACCTCCTGCCAAAAATTCTCACCAGACCACCAAATAAGTATTAATCTGCTACTGAAAATAGACCCCAACAAATGCAATTAAATTGCTAAAAGCTACAGTTTTCTTTCTTGTCTTTTCTTAAATTCTGTCTGAACCACCAATGTCTGCGTCTTTCCAAACTCATTCTGAAGCTTTCTGAGCTTTATTGAAACAGAACTTTGTTTTAAATTCTGTTTTGAGGTTTTGAAAGTTACAAAGAACAAGAAACATGTCTAAAAAGCTTTCACTTTATGGAGACACATCACATAGCTTTAATGAAGAGCCAGAGCAGTAATGAAAAAGTGTAAAAAATGTTTCTTTATTCAAACTTTGAAGTTACTAAGGCAAAGAGGTTAAGATGAAGGTGAAGACTTCCAGCTGATGTAGAGCTCCAGCAGCCCCAGGAGAGGGCAGCAGTGGCACCTGTTGATTGTGTTGAGTTTTTGGCTTTTTGGCTTCGGTCTCTCTGCTGAGTCAGATCCAGGAGGAAACATCTCTGAAAAGAAAGAAAAAAAAAGATAATAATAAGTCTCTTTCTCTGTCTCCCCCCAGAGCGAAACCTGAACCCCAAGGCGGCCTGTCTGAAGCGCCGCGAGGAGGAGAAGGTGACTGTGTCGTCGGATGGGACTCCCCTGTCACTGGCCGCCGCGCACCATGTTGCCGCCGCCGCCATGGGCGATGGGTCAAACCCCCTGGGACAAATGTAAAGCGCAGCAACATCTCCTCCCCCCCTGAATGGTCAGAAGATTTCACTTATAAACTAATCTGCTGTTGTACCTTTAACTCAAACCAAAGAATCCTGATTCAGAAACCAGTTCAGAAACTTTAATAATTCCATAAACTGTCACTTGCCATGAGATTGGAAATCACAGGCAAACAAAACAAGCCTCCCATGAAATTATTAGTGTATATACTGTATGTAATATTTTATATTGTTACATTTCAGTTTCAGTGAATCAATTGGAAAAAGGGAATTCCTGTTTTCAGTGTCATAAGCTACCTAAAGTGATCGATGGGTAATTAATTGTCCATCAGTTTTCTGAGATCCATTGATGTGTTGTCTGTGTTCATTTTAACCATTTGCTTTCTGCAGAATAGAATAACACAATATAGCTACAATTATACAATTTGAAATCCTGTTCTGTTATAACCACAAAACCAAAATATAAATTGATCAGTTGTATTAGGGACAGGTACATTAAGCCGGCCAGGAAAATACTGGTTAGGAAAACAATACTTCCGGTTTGGTGTCCAACTTTCAAAATAAAAGAGTAAACAAAGAGAGACTTTTACTGGTAAAGTTCCAGCTATATGAGTGGCGCTGGCAGGGTTATATTTCATAGTATGCACAAGAACTACCTGTCTGCTTGTAGGGTAACTTTAGGTTTCTCACAAGGGCTGCCACCAGTCCCATTTAATACGGGACTGTGCCAATGAATAAAATGCAGCATCCTTTATTGAATCTATACTGGAAGCAATCTCTCCCACATCCCATGTTGTGAATAATGAAATGTCAAGTAAAACAAAACTAGTTATAGTCTACAAGCTGTGTGTGCTGAGACAAAATACAAAAATACAAAATACACATAAAAGTAATCATACAGTGTGCAGGTCTAAAAGACTTATATTTGGTCCAGGTTCAAGTCCGAACTGAGGCCCTTTGCTGCATCTGCATCTGCTTTCCCCTCTGATAATAACTGTAAATCAGAACACTGCATTTCTTGTTATCCTTGATATTTTTAAGCACATGAAAGAGTGTGTATCTGCATTTTGAAATCTCCAAAAATGTTTGCAAAAGTCGGCATTAAGCAGCAACAGAGTCCCTCATTTAGCTAAATAAACAAACAAAATCATTACAAAAAATGTACACGCAGTGCATACAGGGTTACGGCTTTTAGTAAATAAATCAGTTTTAAATAGATCTGCTAAAAGTGGGTTAAAACTTACACAGACAACATTAGTTGAATTAATTTGTGGTTCAGTTCCTGACAGTTAAAGTCTGGCAGAGCTGATGATACTGTGGCTGGCTAAAAACAGAAGAGTTAGTTTCTGTCTGGTCTTGGTACATTCTAACAACAGATTGGCAGTAAGTGTGATTTTAATGTGTGACTGTGTTCGTCTCCGCTTTTTACTGAAAATGTGTTGTTTGTGTTCTTGGCTCTACAACTTCTTCTCTCAACAGTCAAATTTTGTTTGTGTTTGCATGTGACTGGAGTTAAATGTGTAACTGAGCTTGTTTTTCTAATGTTCTGTAGCCTTGAGGTATCAAAAGGTCCTTGATTAGGAGCAGGCCTTAGACAAAACCGCACATGGTTTCTTATCTGGAAAAGCTTCACAGCGAAGCTGTTTTATCTCTGTGTGTACACTGGAGGTTTGTGAGTTTCAGGTCATTTCAGATAGTTTCACAACACAGTCATGACCTTACAAAGAAGCAGAACATTTCCTAAGAATATGCATCTCCTTAAAGGGTGGTGCAGTGTTTTAAAAGAGGAAATCATGAATCCATCCATGTATGATTTTCCAAATCATACATCAGTCTTTGCATTGGCCTCCCACTTATTTCAATGATTGTCAACATTTAGGGAACTTGTTTTGTATGTCTTACATTATAGGCCCAGATAGGGGAAGAACTTGAAAATGTTCCACGGTGGTGCATTCAGCAAAGTCAGAAATCCAAAATGCATCTGCTGCTGGAAAGCAATCCATAAATGACGGATACAGCATGTGACACAAAGATAGTCCGAAAGTTTTCAAACATAGCTCACTTGATGTTTTGACTTTGGTAATTCTGTTTCTGCTTAGCAACAATGCACCAACAAGGAGTTTTCAAAATGATCTTTATATCACTAGTCTGGTCAAGACTGGTCAAGATAAAATCATCAAGAACTACTGACCGAAGTATAATGATATTTAATGTGTAAATTCATGATCACCAGAGGATGAATCCTAATAATTTGGTGGTTTTTGAGCTTTCCTCTGGCATCACTATCAGTCCAAAACATCCACTTGTACAACAGAAATACCAAATATCCCAATTAGAGGGAGCCTTGGATTATACTGAGCACATTCATGATCCCCAGAAAACCCCAGTGTAATAAAAACTTCAACCACTAGGGGACACCAGTAAGGCTTTAGAATTAAAGTAAACATTTTTTTCCATGTGCGTGTTTGTGTGTGCAATGTATTAATTTCCTTTTCCTCCCTTCTTTTATTGTTCTCTTTGTGCCTCCAGGTCTAAGGTGCCAGAGTTCATCAAGATGATGAGTGACCACTTCCTCTGACGGCGTTTCCATGACAACCCAGCAATCGATCAAACCCGTTGTTGCTTCTGCCTGACCAATCAGATCAGCCTCTTTCTCTCCTCTCATCTGTCGTCTCTGATCCTCTTCTTCGCCTTTGTTTCCTTCTTCTGTCGAGAACACAAACTGCAGAGTCACATTAGTCGCTTTCATCACTTTGCATCTCCAGCTGAAGTGAACTGGATGCTACTTTGTGGAGACATTAAAATGGCCACTGTAACATGGCTGCTACAAAGTGGCAGTTAGTGGGAGCTTTTCACACGAAGTGACAGCAATGGACAAAAGTCTTTGGAATCACATCATCCAAGAAATTGTTCTTGTACTACTTGTTTTATCAGCATTCCCAGTTTTAAAGAACAAAAGGGTTCTATATATAAATATATATAGTATATATATATATATGAGAAAAGGAAAAAAATGATGAAAACTTGTTAAAAAAAAAGTGCAACTGGATGCGGGCAGTGAGGAGGCTAGGGGTCGGAGATGGTTGTTCAGAATGGAACAAAACATATCACAAAGTGTTTTAAGAGATTTTTTTTTTTAAAGCAACATTGCGCAGCTGTTGTTGAACGCAGCTTCAGCGCATCTCTGACTGAATGGCAATCTAACGCCACACTGTGGATGAAGCTGTGCCTGATCTCCTCTTGGATGCAAACCAGTCAGATAGATACACACGGAGAAGCAACACAAACAAAACTGAAAAAGAACAGGAAATTTCCAGGAAGTATCACAGAAGCAGGCTGCACAATCATACATCCCCTTACAAACCACACATCTTCAAGTATAAAATAAATTGATGAAGAGATTAGGAAGCAAAATCTGTTGTGACCCAACTGCTTTTCAGAGATGTTTGGAGTTCACAAATGCTTTTTGACTATCATAGATGCCTAGAAATAAGCAGGGCTAAACAAGAAATAGGGGCAACACGTTCTTTCCCTTCTAATGCATTCCCTCCTAAACATTTAGATTGTAAGTGTAGAACAAATATGAACATTTATGTTTATGTATTTGCCACATTGACTTTCTCCAAACTGCAAAATTGTATAAACTGATAAGTTTTCAGTGTAAACACAAATACAAAAAACCTTTGAAGGATGTACCCAAATGGCCCGTGTGTATCTACTGGAAGGAAGAGAGTACTAAGAGAATCAATCAATGAATCAATTGATCAGTCAATCATTGGGTAACTCCAGAGGGTTTGGGGTGTTCAAATTATTAAAGGTATTATATTATTACAGGAGAAAGACGGGGAGCAAAAATCATGCAGTAATGCAAAAGTGTACTTCTAAATGTGGCAGAAAGGCAAGGATTTTCTTGACATCTTCATCTGAAATTGTTGTTGAAGGTTTGTAGTGGAAATGCAAAAATAATTACAAAAAGAAAGCTCTAGAAAACATCCCAAATCAAAGTTCTTTGTTGGATATTCAACAGCATTGGCAGAGCAGCTACAGTTTGAGGCTAGTGTTCAAACTTTTCTTAAAATTGAAGGATTACCGGGCAGATGGTTGAGAGGATGGACAGATCAAGGAAAAGGCAGATAAATGGAAGGGCAGATGAGAGGGAAGAAGGCTGGACTGAGCACTGAAGTGAATTCTATTCCATGTTTAGCACATTCCCTGAATCACAATCGCTCTACTTGAATTCAGTGTTCCAGATGTCCTGAAGGCCTGAACTACAGGAGGTGGGGGAGTCATGGAAGGGGAAAGCAGGATTGAGGGCAGGCCATCATCCTGAGGAGTTAGAGCTTATGGGAGAGAAAGACAAACAGAGAATCCAGAGGTCTAAATGGTGATGACGCTGCAGGGGAAGCAAGGGAACAATCATTGGGGTGAGGGGTGTATAATTTTCTTCTGGGGGCCAAGCAGCAGTAGTCAAAGCATTCCCGTATTGGATTTACTAGATTCCCTCATTTCCTGGTTTAGTGCCTGTCCAATCATAACCCTAAACCTCTAACCCCAACTTCAGACTTCTCCCCTGACCCAAGTACCAACCTTGGGGGGGCTTTCTGATTGACACTTTGTGTTTGGCAAAATAACAAACTATGTCACTGTTGAGGTGTCTGTAGCTATGGCTATTTGCGAAGTGTCTTTAACTGCTTCAAGTTTCATTACAGTCCTTTTTATCTTTTACCTGATGGTGTTGCAGTGATAACTGGTGAAGAGAACAGGAACTGGAGCAGGAAACTGGGAGCAGGAATCCTGCAGTTACAATGGGATTCCTGTTAGAGAAGAAGACAGGGTTGGTACAGGAAACCCATGGTAGTATTGGACAGGAGTTAGCAAAAGGATTAGATAATTAGTAAAATGATTAGATAGGATTAGATACCTAGACCAGATGGGCTTGCAGCTGAGTCAAACAACAATTGGTGTTCCAGTATGTCAGCAGACTCTGACTCATGTGTACAGCCAGATTAGGCAAAGTTTCAGATTTTGGCTAGCTTGGACAACATCAACTACAGTTAGAAGCCCTCAGCTATCTTGGGCCAGTGTTGGTCCCAAGAATTAAACCAGAGTATTCCACTGAGTCAATCATCCTGAGTCGGGTATGAGCTCAACAACCAGACATGCCTGAAGTGGGCTGCTGTTGGGCCCAGCCTTTTTGCTCATCTTGGTTTGCTCAAGATGCATGACAATTCAGAACGTTCCTTACAAATATGCCTTTTTGAGTCAGTTTAAACCAGTTGTCCTCCACCAATCAGTCTACATATAAGAGAGGTCCAATCCAATTAACCAATAATATCCCCTCAGAATTTCAAAGTGGTGCCTCTCATACATGGATTTAACCAGGTTTCTTGGGTAGAAGTTCTATGATCTCCATGATTCCTGAGTGCTATAGGTTTGGGAAGGTCAGGACCAGAACACAGTGAGTGACAAAAGTCATGACTGCAAGCAGGTGAAACCAGGAATAACTTAATCAGCTCCAGATAGGTCAGGAAGAAGACATTATAGTTAGTTGGAATATCTGCAACAACATCCATTGTTTTCTAGTGTCAGTCTGAAAGTCCCCTTTCACCCTCACCCCAAATTAAACCCTTCTCAGTCCAGGCCTATGTTTAATCCCCAGTCCTGATACTGTCTTCTCTGCTGACCCTAGCCTTATTAGCCCTGAACGAGAGTCCTAGCCCCTCTCCCCGGCCTCTTGTCCCACATAAGCGGTCCCACAGATGCAATTTGAACATTCACACTTCTACCAATGTGCCTTTTTAGAGTTCATATCATTCGAGTTACCAGAGGAGGACATTTACCTGGTCTTTTAATAGGATGCAAGCTTAGGGAAACCTGTTCTTAGTCGTTAGGTTCTATGCAGTCAGGTTTTTTACCAGACCTGGGAATTTAAAAAAAGTTAAAAAGGAAAAAAAAGTATTTTTTGGATAAAAAACAAAACTGTATTTAATGTACTGTACGCTTATATGTAAGTAGACAGCGTGTTCTGGCTTTAAGCCAATGGGACAGACGCTTGATTTAGCAAGACAAGCCCCCGTCCCAGTCCCCCCCCCCCCCCAAGTCCTCCATAGCCCCCTCAACCTCACTTTCCTGTTCCAAGCCCCATCCCTGTTTCCATAATGAACAACGCGTCTCTTCTTGTATTATAGCTTATCAGCTTTTTATCAATATTTGATCGGCTTGAACATAAGCCAATGTAGTCTTCAGTACAAAGTGTGTGGTTGTATGTTGTAAAACAGATTTTCTTTCTTTTCTCTCTCTCGCTCCGTTTTTTAAGAAGAATCTTTTCTCTTATTACTTTTTCTTTGTCTGTTCTGGTTTACATGTCTATTACAAAAAATGTAAAAAACAAAACAAAAACAAAAACAAAAAAAACAATACAATTCTCTGTCCGACAGCATTGTTCTCTGTCGGTGGTCATTTTGACGTGGTTAAAATCCTACCCAATCAAAAGGAAGGCACGGAAACTGGAAAAGAATCTATTTGAATAAATCAATCTATATATAAATGTACAAAAAATATATACGATATATAAGGAGGGTGCCGTTTTCTGTTATTTTTTTATTTTCTGTTGCAAAGCAGTGTTTGCTTGGGGAGGAATTATTTTCTCAAAGACTGAACTGGCAGAAGTTGGCGAGGCCCCTCAGTGTTATAAATTTTCAACTGACTTTGTTGTGTTCTCTGTTGTTGCCATGACAACACCCTCTGACTAATACGGCACCCTGCGCAGGACAAAATGGGACTGGAGTACCATCAGCTCCATTTACTGCTATCTATCCAAGGCAACAACACACAGACGTTTGTAAATTGTATGCAACAAAATGGCAAACTTTACCATTATTTTGAAATTGTGTATGTAAAAGTTATATTTTTACATGTAGACTGTTGTTATTTTGTGTTTTAGAAATATGTTGTATCGGTTTTTTTTGTTAAAAGATGAAAAAAGTAAAATTCAGTGTGTGTTGAAAAAATGTGTCACATTGAAAATGTAGTGAGGTCAAAAGTTCCAAAATCTTTTTTTTTCTTCATTTTTTTTTTTTTTTATTTTTTTTATTTTTTACATTTGTTTATATCTGCGGGGAACATTTTTGAGGGTTTAAGGGAGGAATCATAAATCATAAAAGATATATGATATTTGTTTAATTCTCCATGCCTCATGACATTACCATTTTTAATTGTATTTTTTGCAGAGAAATGTGTAAATAGTCATAAAACATTTTCTGTGGGGTTTCTGTGGGGTGAGGGCTTGCCAGTGAGAGGCGATGATGATGAACTTGTTTTGAGTTTTAGTGAGGTTGTATTCGTCCGGTTACAGTAACCAGGTGCCAACTTTTAGTTTCGGTCAGTGGTGCTCAGTACTGTATGTGGTTTTGGTTGCCAACCATTTGAGGTGTAAGTCAAATTATTTTCTTTGCTTGCACCAAGAATCAATCCCGTCAGAGCCGGCACGAGCCATCTTTGGGGCTGTGTGAAGGATTTTTTTGAGTTAATAAAATCATTTACAGAAAACAAAAACAACTTTTAAACCTAAAAGAAATAACTGTTTTTCTTATGTAACATTCAAATTAAATATTGATCAAAACACAGCATACAAGAACTCTAAAATACACAACCTAATGTTTAATTGCTTAAATTACGAGAACAGCTGAACCGAGGTACCCAAAGATCACTCACATGTTCAATTCACTTTGTCACCCCCCAGTGGCTGCAGGCTGGCTCTGACTCCTGTGCATTTATTTCTGTCAAAATGGCTTGTAAATGTTGATTAAATGAAAGACCCTCAGTACCTGATTCAAGATTAATATATGGAAATTTTGTAAAGGATTGGAGCGTTGCTAATATAAAAAAGCAGGTCGTCAGCAAACAATCTTATCAGCTATTTCCCCAAAAAGATATCAGATCATGTGCAAGGCAGTTTCAGTCATTTCTTTTTAGTGTTTGCCATTAAAATTTAGCTTTTTGTCAAAAGGAAAAGCTGCTTTGAATTGGACCTAGGTTAAACACTAAGATTGAATCTGTCAGTGTAAGTGCTAAATGTATTTTTTAAGTAATGTTATTTTTACGATGCTTCATTTCATATTTTCTCTTTGTTGTATAATCAAGTCATCTCCCGAATTACAGTATCTTCATTTTTATGTTACCCCTGATGTTTCTATTAGCCATAATGTTAACTTTTCTTTTCCCTCCTTGTTGTACATACACACCTCATTTCTCTTTTTCAGTGACTGTGCCATGAGCTTTGTAATCTGTTACTCTGTACCAGTTTTACTGCAATAATGAGTTGAATTCAAAATGACCACTCCTGTCCTTTGTTTTCCGAGCAATGTTTCAAACAGGAAGCATTTCTCCTTATTCTCATGATTGCTAGCCCCATTTAAATGAACAAATACATCTGCGTACACACACAGAGATTAGCACTACCCAACATCAGTAGCACAACAAATCTGAAATTTGGTGAATTTATATAACACTAAGTTTCATTTATATTTTTCCACACACAAGAATTTGAAAACATGTGTCTTGTCACAATGTCTTTGACCTTTATATCAAAAAGCTTAATACAAATGTCCACTGCCAGAGGAAGGAATACTTTAAAACCCCTGCCATGATTTTAGTCTTTTCTTTATTAGGATTTATCTTATGACATTAATATTTTTCTAGTTTCATATTCATACATCATACAATTTACTGTTGTTTTTAGGCCTATGCTTACTGAAGCACACTAGTATTTCAATTTGTATTAGGTTGTGCTGACAAAGGCATATAAATTGAGCTAAGTTGAGTGAATAATTTATAAAGTTGACAGGTGGTATAAAATTGGGGAAGAGCCTGAAACATACATTTTATCATTTTTGAGACAATCCATCTTTTAGGGTTCTAACCAAGTCTGTTTTACAAAGCAGTATTTGAAGTTCAAATGTATGAAATAATGTGCTCTCAGTGTTCTGTAAAGACATGGTCAACACTAGCAGCAGTAAACTTAATCAGTTTTAAACATTTTACGTTTCAGTAAATTCTGGATTATTGTTTTATTGGTTTTTCAACTGCCATACATTCTTACCCAGAGTCAGATCAGAAAATGAGTATCAGTTTTATCTCCAGTGCAGAGACCAGTCCAGGATGTGTTTAGCGTAACTTAGCACAAAGACTGAAAGCAAGCGGAAAATATTAGCTTTCCATAAAAATAATACATGTTCCAAGCATTCCAAAACTGTGTAGATTATTTTACTAATTAGCAAGTTACACCAATCCATTCTGTAGTCAGCTGTGTTTCATTGACAGTAGAGTTAGGAAAGCGCTCAAACCTGGTAACCGCACTATGAGGGCAGAACTTGCAGCATGCAATCATTGCTACAACTGTTCAACTGCTAAAGCTACAGTGTCTCAGTTTTTACATGTTTATTTTAACACATGTTCAATAAACAAGATGCAACGTGTAAATCAGACAGTTTCCCAGTTGAAGCTGATTTTCAGGAAGACAAACCAGATCATCTACTGTATTTGGTGGTGGTAGAAACCTCCAAAGCAAATAATATCCAAACTATGTGCATGGCTAGATACCACTACATCTATGTAAGACATTTTTGTTGGGTAAACTGATTGTTTAAGAGGAGGATGGATAGTTACTGTGCAATAGATTTTTAAAGATTTTAATTAATTACTTGGCCCAGAGTAGTTTGGTTTCTCCAGCAAGAAGAATAAGGCTTAATTTGGCCTTGATTTAATCTAAATTTATGTTTCAGCCTAATCCTTTGTGCTGTTTAAACTGCTTAACTAGTTCCCTGAAATTAATAATTTGTGCCCTGGAATTACTAGATAATGTACTATTCCTTGAATTAATTGTGTTCATCTATTACATTCAACTGATATGTCCACGTCCTCCCAGCATTCTCACTATGGACACTTGGTTTGAACAGTTTCTGTTTTTCACAGAAGTCATCCAGTCTGAACAACCACACAGGTTGTTTTATTCCTAACCTTTCATACAACCCATAGGAGCATCTCCTAAAATTGTGTCCCTATGATGGCAAGCATACCAGACCTTCATCATCAGGGTAACTATAAAAACATGCAAATAAGGTTGTGGAAAGTGATACATAGTTAAAAGAAATAATAATGACTATGACGCTGGTTTCAAACAGGAAACACACAGCAGACTCCTGTGTTAAGAATCTGTGTTTTGTCCACCCCAACCTCCTAACATGGCCCTGTGTACTACATCACCTGACCCCCCTCTGTGCTCCAGTCATAACTACTGCAGCAGCTTGAGGTCTTCAGACAATAACATGAATGCATAAATATGAGTTTTAATAAGCAGCTTTCACAGACAACTTGTGGGCTTGTTTTTACTGGTCTCATTTTACAATGATCCAAGAAATGTGTCGATTCAAGGGGCGTAACTTTTGTAAGCTGACCTATAACAACCTGTACGGCTGCGTCCAACTCATCCTCACTTATCGCCTCCAGATGCCATGTCTGCATTATTAATCCAGCCTATTAAGCTCTGATTTGTCAATTCTATCTCCAACTGGCTAAAGGAGCCATCAATGAGAGGACCAGATCACTACACACACCAGAGGTGTGGGCGGTGATTCAGAGGTTCTGATCTAGGATATGACTTAAGCATTTTCCAGCAACAATATGAGCAAGCACTACTTGACTCATCTCCCTGTCATTTGTCATTTTCAAAGACATGCTTCATTTTTCAGTATTATACTCATCATGTGAAGGTGAAAACACAATAACTGTGGCCTTTTTCTTTCTTCTTGTTCCTTGTGATGCAAGTCAGTGAAGAGACGGAAAAGAAAAAAAACCACCCTCCATTACCCTTCTGTCAGTGCCTGGGCTTTCTGTTTGAGCTTCCTTTGTCTAGTGCTGTTTTAGGGTAGACTTAGTGCACCCTATTATAGAAGCAAACTTTAAACTAACTCAATCATTTATGAATACTTTTTTTTGTTTGTTTTTTGGGTTTTTTTTGTTTTTTTTTTCCAGAGGCAGTCTTTCTATACCAATGATACTGACAAGAGTAAGTGAAGAAAAAACTAAAAGTCAGATTATTGTATGAAAACTACAATGAAATATTCGACTTTGTAAAATTTTTGGAAATATTCAAAAGTGACAGATAAAAAGAATTTGATAATTTGTATTTACTATATTCAAATATGTTTTATCTGAAGCATGTGTTGTGGAAGACAAGCCTGTGTGGTTTCCTGTGTGATGGGTCACAGTTAGAGGATGTCCCATCCCAGCCGGCAACAGATCACAATATAAATATCAGAAAAACATTTTTTTTAAACCACAGGAGTACATTTTTTTTCCAGTGTATGGCTGAGTGCCTCAAATCTTTATTTCTATGTATTTTTCAGTGCAAGTGTTATTTTCTACATTTCCATTTTATTAATTATATTGTATTCCTTTACTTTGTTTTTTATGTCCTATAATTATTATTGTCCTTATGGTTGCTGTTATTGTTGATGTTGTTATTATTACTCTTTGCTTTTATTCCAGATCAGTTGAGATGCTGGGAAACAGGTCCTTTTTGCTTTCTGTGCTGAGGGTTTTATTCTTCCTCGTACCAGCCCAACAGTTGGCCGTTCTTTGCCTGTTGGTTCTCATCTTGTAGTGATTCAATGACGTTCATGTTCATGACCGTTCTGTAGCAATAAATGTGCCATTTTTATAATGCAGCGCTGTGAACGCCTCTTTCTTTTAACTCTTCATGGCATGGAGGGGAAACGACCAGTGAAGGCACCACGCGAGGCTCTGAGAACTTCAGGTGATAGTTCAGGTTATTTGACCTGGAGTTGTGCGAGGTAGTTATCTATATTACCTGCAGTAGATTTGGATCAGCCCACTCCCAGTTTAAAGAAGCAGCCAGGAGGTCCAGCATAGTCATTCACAAAAATATGTTTTACACTGACAGAAAAAAGCCAATATCAGTTAAAGTGTACGCTTTATTTTGGATATTTTCACCACTTTATGTTGCCATCAAACAGTCCATTCCTTTTGAGCTACAATTTTTTCAACTGTTAAACTGCCACACAAGTGCACCTAGACTTCTCTCCATCTGAGTCAAACAGCTGATCTGTGGACTAGTTGTGCTTGTGTGTAGTAATACAGTAGTTCTTTTCTTTCTTGGTGTATCATTGACAGGTGGAATAACATATCTCACTCAGATAAACACTGATCTATAATACTACTAGTGGTCAAACACTGTGCAGGGTACCTTTAATATTTACTTGACTACATTTAAGTGCACTTGCCTCTTCTGTTTTGAGACACCTTTATGCATATTTAAGTACAACTGATCTATACTAATGGTAGACTTTTTGTATGCAGTTTGGTGGTAAAACATTTTAATACAGTATCGGTGAATTGGTGACATCTATTCTTAAACATTCACAGGTCTATGGGGCCTCATTAAGCAACATGCATCAACTTTAAAATACACATACTTGTAGCTGAACGATTTTATTTCCTTCAGTCAATAAGAGCTTGTTGGCTCTATAGCTGAGGCTGCAAGGCCCGAGGATGTGCCAGCAGAGTGGGGCTCTCCACCTACCTCCCAGATGCCAACATGCAAGTGCCGAAAACCGCAGTTCTTCAAATAGCTGCTTTAGGCTGGCTCCAACGAGTCAATACCCATAGACTCTCAGGTTAAAATGCTGTTAACAGCAGGGTACAAAAACAATTTTGATCTCTTCCTTCATGACGACTGTAAGGGGGTTGAATTTTTATATAACTTTAAAGTTCTGCATAATTGAGGGCATGGCGGGTGAGCATATGTTTTCCACCGAAGTCTCAGCTCCAGATACACTCCAGCTCTTTGCCCATTTTTGGATTAGCCGGGAGTTTGGCAGAGTCAGCTACTGCCAAGATGGCGACGGCTGAGCAGCCCACTGTTAGTTTCAAAACCGCTCCTAAGAAACCTATGGGTGACATCATCCAGGCTACATCCATCTTATAGTCTATGTTGTCACCATTAGCTTTACAATTCTTCAGGGCTGTTACAACAAGCTAACTGTTGCATTGGCTAACACAAGTAGCTAACTACAGCTTGATAAAAAAGGGAAACATAAATTTGAAGGAAGGAAGTTTGGAAAAAGCCTGGATAAAATGTTTTTTAGTGAAATGTTCAAAAGTAGTTTTCAATTTGCAGGTTATAATTTATTTTTTTAATATGCTCCTCCTGTATGAATCCATACAATAGAGAGGTGGAGAATTGAAGAATCCCAGTGTTTTCACTCCACTTTGTTTGTGTTGGGTTGTCTGTCTCCAGGTGTGGCGATCCTCTCTGGTCCTGACCTGCTCCTGCTCCTCCTCCTGAGTGCAGAGCCAGCTCACCTGCTCCTCATCATCTTGTCCAGTCACTCGTCACCAGATCAGTCTGTCTCATTACCTGTGTGGTACTATGTTAATGTCTCTTTTGATTAACATTTTATCTCCTTTGATCCAGGATCACACCCCTCCTGTCTGCCACTCCCATCTCCCAGCCTTCAGCTTTACCTGCTCTGCCTCAGTTTCCTTTACAGTAAGTCCAGTTCAACTTGCTCTGCTTCTGGGTCCACTGAACAGCTACTGATTACAAGACAAATTTCAATCAATCAAGACTTTATTTGTAAAAGCACTTTTCATGCAAACAATGTGACACAAAGTGATTTACACAATAAAAACAATAACCACCTCCCAGGTAGCTCTTGAGTTATTAAGCAACATTGTCTGCTGCCATCAGGTCTTCAGGAAGACTGTCCCAGAGACGTGGGCCGTAGTCCATAGATGCCTCAGTGTGGGTTTTTGTTCCGATAAAAGCTAATTTAAAAAAAGAAAATTGGTTGTGAAGCAGACAGGTAGCCAGTGCAGAGACTTTAAATGTGATGTAATGTGGACTCCCTTTGTGGCCTTAGTCAACACATGTGAAGCTGAGTTTTGAAGCAACTGTAGTTGAGATATACTCTTCTCAGTGGGAGCAGAAAACAGAGTTGATCCTGCAGGTCATAAAAGTGTTCAGTAGTGTGTCTGTGTTGGCTTGAGAGAGGAAAGGTTGCACTCTGCCAATATTCATCAGATGATAAAATGCATTCTCAGTTATGTTTCTGATGCGAGGCTTAAAGCTGAGCTCTATGGCTGAAGATGATTCCTGGGTGTTTCGCTTGTTGACGGGGGGTTTAATGCCAGTGTTCGCAGTTTTACATTGAGTTCAGTTTTGTCCTGATTGAGCTGTAAAAAAAATTATCTTTCATCCATCACTTTTATCTAAAATAGAGTTGAAAAGGGCAAATTTACCGTGAGTAATCAGGAGACACTGCAGTGTAGGGCTGTGTGTCATCAGCACAGCTTTGGAAATTGATACTGTGATGTCATGATGACGTTTCCCAGAGGCAGCACCTAAAGGTTAAAGTGTAGGAGTTAAAATTGAAACCTAAGGAACACCACAATTTATTCATCCATTCATCCATTAACTGGTCCAACATTTGGACCAATCAGACCAGGTCAATCAGACTGATCTACTATGTCAAAGGCTGTGTTTAAATTCAAAATTCAAATACCACTAACACTAATAGACAATTTTTTCCATTTTCATACTGGAAATAATCATTGGACCAAAATGATGTCAATATTGTATTCTGGTTGTTGATTGGTGGGGGAGGACATCCTCCATTGACGCATCATTTTACGTGTTTTGACCAATAATAGATCAGCATGAAAAAATTATGTACATTAAATTAACATAAGAGATCCCATCCTAAGGAGGCCCAGGCTCACTGTTTCCCCCGTTCTCAGTGTTAATGCTAAGCAAGGTTATATCTTGCGCAATATGTAAATTACAAAGTTTAACAAGAACTTCTGAACGTCAGGGCTCTTTGTGTTTTTCCTGTGTCTGTGCAGGTTTTCTGTCACTGCTCCAGTTTCCTATGAAATGAAGTGACTCAAATTTTCCCAAAGTCTGTGACTGTGACTGTGTCTTTATCCCTTTGGGGATAGGCTGCATGCCTCATGTGACCCTGAACAGGATACGCACATTATAAAGAGGACAAATGATTTCAGTTTCCGTCTGGGCCTTTAGATCTCTGTTTATTAGGATGATTTATTAGCTGGAGATATCAAGTGGTTTGTAATAACTGCTGTGACAATCGGTATTTTCCACATTCTTCTTTTTCATCTTCAGTCTCCTTTATTTTGCAATATCAGCACACCACAAACCTTTAGATCTCCACTAGTTAGTCCACAGCTTTTTCTGCAGCTCTGGAGTTTTCTGTTTAATTCAGAGAATAAATGAAGTCCCTGCTTGACACTAATCCCATGTGTTTACAGGCTGTATGTTTCCAGCCTGCTGCAGCAAGCCTGGACAGGTTACACATCACGTCATGCATTTAGAGGAAATGGTTTTTCAGTTGAAGGGATCACCTCCTGAGCTCTGCAATAAAGCGACGCTTTGTTTTGACTCATCGAGGTGGTTTCATCTGTTTCTGCCTACCAGCACTATGAATGACGTAATTTTACTCCATGCCGAAGGGAAAGTAGTTTATATTTTAGTCAAGGAAGTCTATTTTTTATCCAAACCTTTAGAGGAACATGCATTTCCTCTGTCATTCCAGGGATATTTTTCCCACTGTAAATTTCCATTTGAAAGTTTGCCTTAAATGATATTCCCGGTGTTCCTCAACATAGAAACACCAGAGACTGTGATATCATGTTTTTCTGTTAGAAAAATCCGAAATGCTTTGTCATTGCGCTTCAAAGAAAAATCTGTCATCATCATTACAGAATTTATTTCCTAGAGAGCAAAATGAATCTTCTGGCCCAACATACGCCTGGGACCTCGGAACAATTCTGGCCCATATGCTGCCACATCCGGGCAATCCTCCAGTGTTGGATGACAGCCAGAGGATTTTCTGTGTATGTGCCAGAATTGGTCCATATGTGGAAGAAGCATCTGACAATCATGCTGTATATGGGCCAGACTCGGGCTGTAGACTGGGAGCTTATCCTGGGCCAGAAGAAACACAAGCAGGTGGCCAAAGTGCAGGTTTCTACACATGGTTTTGCAGTTACAAAAATAAGCTTTAACTTTGACTGTGAGGAAATGTATTTATTTCCAAAACCTTGGATGGCTGCAATATATTGATTATATATTTGTGTTTATAATTCACACAAAAAGGAAAGTGTTAAAACAAGAAGTTGTGGTTTTACAGAGTTATCCAACCTGCCCTCCAGGCGTAGCTGTACTTTCACTAGGTTTTCAATCAACGGTAATTACCAATGGTAATGGTATCTCCCTCTTCCATCGTAACAGAGGAGGAGCGGCCTCGTCTGTCTCTGTGGACCAGCCTTTCATACACTTATAACCAAATGATGACAGGTGCACGTACTAACCTGTAATCTTGACGTAATCTTGAAATAGTGGTGGCATTTGGCCTGTTTTTCAGCTACAACATTATAATAATTATAAGTGACTATATAAATCAGAGGTATTTGAAATTGTTGCTTCTCTTGTGAAAAACTGACTCTTAATAAAGGAATATGAAGGAAAATCAGCCTTTAACTAAACTCATTCCAGCTCTGTGTTGTTTAGATTCTAACTTGGTCTTGAGGGAATTCATGTCATTAAGTGTCAGGTTGAGAGCTGGAGGTTCAGATTTGGACGAAGCCATGACACCTCATTTCTGTTTTCACAGAGGGAAAATGATCCCAATAAATGACTGAAGGGTGGAGGTCTGACCTTTCCCCCCTCATAAACACTGACCAGGTCTCTGCTGATGTTCACCTGATGGGTTTTTTCCTGCACTGTTGAATCTGGCAGATTTTCTGTCACAAATCATCGGGTGTGGCTGGAGGATGTTTTCCAGTAGGTATGCTGAACTGACATCATCACAGATCATCTTTCAGATTCTTTGATTTTCTTGTTTGGGCGACATGGAGTTACCAGCTACATGAAAGAATTACATTACTGTTGAAATTACTTTGTTTCCTTTAGCTATACTTAATTGTCCAACAAACTGTCCAAACAAGGTGTTGTTATTTTTGATTCTGAAAAATCCCAGATTACATTAATTTGCAGTCGGATATTTTAAAATGATTTATCCCTACCAAAGACAACAGTATAGTTAATATTTAGATAAACAACAATTCAATCTCATTGATCCTGCATGAATATTCATAGTAATAGTAGCAGTACCAGAGGTAATAGAAATACAAGTCCGAACTATAATTAACAAAACAGGTCAGTGGTCAGCTCATTCACAAACCATTCATTTGAGCTTTTGCAGATGTGGCTCCCACATCAGTAGATTTAAGATTTAATTTTTTTTGTTGTTGGTTTTAAGTGAAACTTCTTAACAACTATTGGATGGATTGTTACAGAATTATCATATATTTATATTCATGATGATGATCATGATTCATCCTAATGACTTTTGTATTTGTTTATTTTTTTTCCTGTTTACCATAGAAGTGTCAGATTGCAACATTTACAGTATGGTTAAGTTCTGCAGAGCCACTTATTTCAAATGATGGAAAGATCATGGTCATGATTACAGGAAAGAAGCAATGACTGTTGTCCAGAGATGAAACAATACTGTATCTCATCTCTGGTCTTTAAATGAGACACCTCTGCATCCACCCACTCCACCCTCTTCAGTCATCAGTTTCAGCCATTTGAACAGACAACCTGTGGTTTTTCTAGACAGGATTATAAAGATATTAATAACAAATGTACAGCAGAAGAAAAAGCTGCAGTAAAGGCAGAATTAAGTAGTTGTAAGGTACTTGAAGTTGTAGCAGTGCATTAGCAGAATTAGTAGCATTTCATTCACTATCAGTGATTTCACCAAAAGAAACTGGGCTGTAATTCATCAAAACATTTTCCCTCCTTCTCTGTAACAATAATAATAATTGGATAAATCAAATGTATCTGCTGTTTCTCTGGGACCCTTACAAACACAACATCAGTGTCTCTACTATGATACTGAGAATTTTCTGTGAACTCACCTGCAGATAAGAATAAACCCAGAACAAATCATCTCTTTGACCTGTCACACTCCCCTCTTATTTGTTTATGATAGCGTTTCTGTCCTCGTACATTGCTGAATGAGGTGTTTTGCAGTTTTCGTGTTGGTCTTTGTGTTGGTTTTAGGATTATGCTTTTTTGTGTATGTCATCATTCACGAAAAATCTGTTTTCATCTGAGCCACCTGGTTAAATAAAGGTTGAAGACAGAAAATCCCTCCACAGAAGAGTCAGTTTCAGTCTGAATGTTTTTTGCCACACTATGGCTCCAGGGATGGTAATGATTGTCTGTCTTTCCATGGTCCAGACTGAAATATCTGAACAACTATCACATGGATTGCTTTGACACTACGTACATACATTCATGGTCCCCAGAGGATGAAGTAAAAAACTCCTGTCTTTCAGGTCAATTTTTAGTCTTTAGTTTCTATGACCAGATGCAAAACTATTATTCCAATAAGCTTCAGCTAGAATTTGTTTCACGCTAATTAGCAAAATATTTAAATGCTAACATGCTAAACCACAGTGAACATAAAAATATACCTGCTACACATCAGTATGCTAGCATGGTAAGAAGATTGACCACACTGGAGATCAAAACTGTTCATTGTCATTCCAAAGCGTGCTTTTATAGAGTGGCGGAGATGTAATATTGTTTTGAAATGGGACTAACAGTGTACATTTTCAGACAATCTCTCCTGGAAGAGAGTCGTAGTGTTACAGTCGGTTGTTCACATGAAAAGTGCCACAAACATTTAAACCAAGAGAGGCAGAAGAGAACGCGAAAAAGAAGCTGAAACACTGGCTGAGTGTGGATGTCGGATTGTTGGTTTATGAAAGTTGCAGAGATGTTCAGACACAACACTGCCAATTAGACATTTTACTATTACTCCATAGCCAGCGTTAGCATTAACAGCTATTTACTCATCAGTAATGCCAAGAACTTCAGCTTTTGTTGCATTCACAAGACAACGTGGTATAATATGTTCTCTGAGCAGAACTACTTCTTCATGGCAGACTGGACAGTACACTGACTCAGTATAGGAAAGTGACAAGAAGGTTCAACTAGCTGGTTAGCATGCTAACTTCAGAGGGATAAAGAAGTGATAGAAATAGAAGCAAAGAGGGTTGCTTTGCACCTCTGGAGACACCTGTTGCTGAGTAAAGGAATGAAACTTGATGCTGAATGCAAACTTTTCTTCTTCTTTCTTCCGGTCCGGAGTCAAACCGGCACTCGCCTGCTAAGAGCATCTGCTCATGTGGTACGGGCCCAAACCACTCCGCCATCGGGCCGCCCCATTTGACACCAAATCTGCCTGGAACCAATCAAGTTTGTTCCAAAATGCATCAATTTTTTCCAGTGATGGACATGACAGCCCCACAAATTTCAAGGCAAAATATCTCTATCACCCCTGGTGGCAGGCAGCGGTATAGGTGATAGGAGCCTTACTGATAAAGGCTAAAAAATTACATAAATTTTGTAAGAAAATTAAAATATCAAAACAACAATACATTAATGAGGCCAAAATGTAAATCTTATTTAATTTTATTTTAAAGTCTGTCCCCCACAGTGTCTGCCGAAAAAGATTCTGGCCCTTCCACAAATGTAGTTGATGACCCCTGTAGTAATGGCAAAACTTACAAATATTTATGTCTATATTTATATTTACTGTCACGCAGAAGATACAACAACATGGAAGAAAATGGAAATTAAAGGTTGTAGTGACATACACAAACACAAAGAATTAGAAAAAGAGAAAAATCTATGCAAAAGTAAATTTAAAAAAAAGAAATCTTCTAAAAATAATGCTGACTTATACTAGTTCAACTGCATAACTGTGGAAGTACATCAGCTCAGATGTGTTATGTAAGTTATTGCAGCAGTGTGAGATATCAGTGTGTGAGTAAAGGTTGTCTCACTGGGACACTCCCATCGGCAGCATGTTCCTCTGTACTGCAGTCACACCCTGAGCTGCAGGTGACACAACAGGACAGGTACAGCTCTATGTTGGCTGATTCACCACTATGGAAGACAAAGCAGACGTGTGAGATGATGAAATTAGTTCAGCAACAAGCAGCTTATCCTTTTGTTGGAAGGATCATGTTGTTCATGCTCTTTATTGAAGCTACATCATGTTTACACTGAGTCAGACATTCGAACCAAAGAGTCATTGTTTTTATGGCTGCACCACTCTGTCAAATGGAAATACTCAACATCTTTCTGCACTATTTTAGACACAATTCCAGCCTGACATATTACATATTTAATACATATTTACATATTTAATATCCAACATTCAAAATCAGCAACAGTTTAGAGTTTTAAACAACAAGAAGATCTGAGTCTCAAACTGACAGTGTTCATGTCAGTTGTCAGTTAAATTGCAAACCTACGGTGGCCCTGAGAGCTCAACGCACTGCAACTTAACGAAACGTGCAAATACTCACAACACAACCAAATACACAAACCAAAGAACAATACAATACACAAAGAACCTGGCTGGGATGCACTTGTTGTTTAATGCTTTGTGAGTTTTGAGGTTAAAAGCCTTGAACAACAAGTGTGCATGGATGTATTATAAAATCTGTATTATAATACATTTATTGTCATGCATGCAAGTGCATCCCAGCTGGGTTCATCACTTTCTGTGGAGGCAAGCATCCACCCTGACATGCTTAAAGTTACACTTGCTTAAGTACAATTTTGAGTATTTCCATTTTATAATACTTCATACATTTCACAGTAAAATATAGTTTCATATTATATTCTTATCTATTTATTCATATCAAATATGATCAACTAATAAATTCTAATGCATTTTTATATATTAGGCCATCTGGCTATATGAAATTAATTCCACCTTTAACAGCTGCAACATAACAAATATTTTTTACACAATAATGCACCATGATTATAATCCATACAGTATGTATTATTCTAAAATTAGCTATTCTACATGGTGTGTACTTCTACTTTTGGTGATTTAAGTATAATTTGATGCTAATAATAACTAATAACTAAAATAACTTTTATCTATTACCTGACTTTTACTTGTAACAGAGTATTTCTACACAGTGGTAATGCTGCTTTCACTCACGTAAAAGCACTGATTGATTTTTCCTTGACTACTTGGGATAGTTTGCTTCTTGTTCAGTCCTGAAACCAGCAGTGACAGAGTTTCACCCTCAGGTAGAAACAAAAACGCACCTCAGATTTTTGACCAATCCTGCCCTTCAGCACCTCCCGTCCCCTCTAAGTCAAACTTTATTTGACAGCAGATTGGTTAAAACTTTTAAATCCTCCAACATCCTGTTACCACTGGAGACATATCCACACTATATCAGTTAGATTTGATCTGGACTTCAGAATTGATCCTCCATCAGAATAATTCATTGGGTCAACCTGGAAGCTGAATGATGCGGGTGCGTAACACATGGACTCAAATGGCCTGAGCAGCGAGTCCCCAGTATGACTCTAGGCTGAACCATTTGCTGCAAAATGACCCCCTCAAAAAATCACCCTACTTTCAAATGTCTTGCTCTGTCTGAGCAACGGTCTGAAGCAAAGTAGTAAACACTCAATTCAGAGAGTGTTTGGTGATTTTTCTTGATATGTAACTCAAAGAATTTGTCAATTATCAAAAGTGTTGACACTTTACAGCTTCTGCCTCAGTCCTCACCTGTGGAGCTCCTGGGCAGGTGTGTGCAGGAGTTTGTGCCTGATAAAGTGTCACATGCTGCTCTTTATCAGTTCAGATTGAGGCAAAGATTTCTTTCTTCCTCAGGTGGTTCATATACACTTAACTGTTTTCATTCACAAACAGGTCGTCTCAACAAAGTGCCTGCACAGAACAACAAAAGACATTAATGGGACATAAATCAGTACAGTATAGAAAGCATGTGTACATTTGTATGTGTGTGTGTGTGTGTGTGTGTGTGTGTGTGTGTGTGTGTGAGTCCATAGTATAACCTGCTGATGGGTGTGTTCCCTGCTGCAGTACAGAGGAATGTGAGGAGTGGTTGCCTGTGTTGCCCAACACAAAGCCAGGCAGCCTTCAGCCTGACACCTATAGCAACCAGCAGCTGTTTAACCAACAGTCAGTCCTCTGAGCTCCAGGAGACTCGAACCTCAGCTGGAAGCTGTCAGTTTGTCTGCAGGTGCACCTCGGTGTCACTGTGAGCTCAGACCGCTTGAAAACCACAAGTGTTGGGAAGACTTTTCCTTATGCTTCCCCAAATTTCACATACAAAAGAATGACAGCTCACTGTTTCTTCACTTGTGTGTTTGAGCTTCGTTGATGTCTGTGCATCATCTGAGCTTCAAGTTCCCATATAATCCTCCAAATTCAACCATATTGTTTGTAACTGGCAAACCACTGTTGAAAAATAAATCAGCTTGATGCTGTGACATGTGCCATAGTAACATTCAGGCACACAACACTTCAAGATTCCAGATTTGTTTATCGTCATTGTCGCACTCATACTCGTACAGTCAAGACTGAAACACGGTCTCTCCAAGTCTAAACAGTGTACATAAATAAGAATATAAAAAAACTATAAGTTATCCAAAATATACAAAATATAAAGAGTAAACAAATTATACACCTGAGGTTTAGGGAAAAATTGTGATTTGGGTCAAATGGCCTTTGTTTTCATGGGATAGTTCAACAGATAGACAGATGGATAGATAGATACATGATTCAGCATTCATCATTGTCAGAGAGAGGAGGAGGAAACTAAAATGCCCCCTGGCAGCTCACATTCCTGAAATCGTTAGAATAGTTGCATTTTGGTGAGAGACTGGTGCTCCACATCCAAAAATGGTGTTACAGAGAGAGAGAGGGAGGGAGGGAGGGTGTGTGTGTGTGTGTGTGTGTGTTTGGGGGGGGGGGGGTCACATGCTTTTTAAAACTTTGTGGATTTCCGCCCACAGCTTTTGATGAGTGGATTTTTTCCCGCTCTCTCAGGCCGCTTCCCCCCTCTCTTCCCTCCCGCAGGTAAAGCGTCAACTAATTCTTCGTGCGTCAGCGGCGTCGTGCGCGCTTTGATGACGTACGGCTCCGGTGTGCTGCAGGTGTGTAACCCTGGACCCGCCCACACGGCAAATCCCTGCCAGCCAGAAACAGCAGCCGGTCAGTCGGCAGCGGAGCACCGCAGAGGGAGCACTGCGTTCACAGGTAAGTGGCTCAAGTTTTACCGGGACACCTGTTGGATTTTAACCTCACTGCTGCGGACATTGTTGACATAGATTCCGGTGCCGTGAGAAATCCTGCGGTTTTTAGTCCCTGTGGTGAGTTCACGGCTCGTTTTCTGGAGCTGGAGTTCACAGGAGCAACTTTGTGCTTGGTGAAATCTAAGCGAGAGACAGCAGCTGAAGGTACCTGCAGCACAGATGCATCACAGTTTATCTTTTACATGTTAACATTACTAATGGAGACAACACCATCATCAAACAAAAAATAAAGAATTGATAGAATCAGCATCAATATAAAAACACAGCTTCGACTAAAACGATAAAACATGATATTTATGTCAAAACACTCAAAGCCACCATCATTATTGTATCATATTTGAAGTTTGATAAAGCCACTGTATATCTATACATACTGGCTGACATACTGTAAGTCCATAAAGTGGAAAGTATGATTTAAAATAAAAAAATCTGTGGAGATTAAAACACTGCTGTATTAACACAGCTGCTGCTGTAACTTCCTACAGGGACATTTTATACCAGATAAGACAGCGAGGTTAGATAAAGTCAGCATAAATCAGTAGCTCCTGAGCTTCTCTGTGACACCACATCACAGATCATGGCCTCAGTGTGGGGACACCCCTGTCCACATACTTTAGTATCCTCAGTCTGGAGCCGCTTGTTCTTAGTTCCAGTCGGCAGAAATCTTAATGTTTAAGTCTGCAACAGTGTTTAAATACATTTAATAAAACAGCAAGTTTTCAAGTTTGTGGCCCCAGTTTGGAGTGGGATCATTTCACTGGTCTGCGCTGAGCCCAGATCTCAACCTTGTTCCACACCTTTAGGATCAAGATCTTGTAAGAAGCTGTTGTAGCAGCATTTTTATGCTTTTGGTAAAGGACTGACATGTTCAACTAGCAGTTATGCGTCCACATACTTTTGGCCATGTAGTGTAGTTCTTCAGACTCATGTTTGGGTCACTATAGAAACATAACAGCAACATTGATATTCATTCTGTAGGAGAACATAATGTCATTAAAAACAAGAACCGTGGAACTATAACAGAACTGTTGTAGTGTGTTATCACAGTTGCCCAGTAGTGTGCAGATGACACCATTACTTTACCTTAGACTACATGTGACTGGACCATAAGCAGAAAATCTGTGCAGGACCAAACGCGCACTGACCATGAAGTTCTCTTTTGCCATGAAGATGAAATATACTGTGTTGTGTTTTTGTGTGATGTGTTTCCCACTCTGTGCTCAGTCAAAGGGCGAATCTGACTGTACTCTGCACTGTGCGCCGATAAGACGGCGGCAGGAGCAAGAGCTTATCTTTATTTCATCTGGGCGGAGGGTGGTAATGTCACCGGCTCCACATGGTCAGCCACACTGTCAGTCATTAGTTAATTAATGACAACAATAATAACAATAACAAAACCTGACCAGACCTCACTGTTTATACACTGGCCCTTTAACCCTCACAGCGTTTGGGTAATTGTTCAGTGATGGTGGCAGGTTTTTTTGTTCTCTGGCTATGATGTTACATAACATAAGAGATTATGTTGTCTGCCTACAGTCGAGTTTTGTGTGTGTGTGTGTGTGTGTGATGCTAAATAAAGAATTGGGTGATGTTAAATTTGATGTGTAGGTCTTTAGACATCTGTCTTTTCTTGCTCTAAATGTTGAATTATTTGCATTGAGTCTGGTGGATGTGGAGACAGCCAGCAACTGTTTGTTAGCATGTTAGCCGAGACGACTTCATCAGATGACAGTATGTCAGGGTTGTGTGTCTGTTCACTTGTTGAGAAGTTCTAAAAATCTATTTATGATCATTTAATTTTTTTTCTTAGCTGGTTAGCTAGCCAGCTCGTTGATTAAGTATAAAGTACATTTGGAAATGCTAGCCTCATGCTGTAGTGTTAGCAGCACAAACAAAGCTCACCTTGTGTGTCTGCTTCAAATACAGTGAATGAAAGCAGTGAGATGGACCTGTGCAGGTGTGCGTTACATCTCGGTGCTGTTGTCTGCCTGTAACACGCTGTTGTGATGTTGTTATCTCAGTGGCTTTAAAAGCAAACTCAGGAGTCAGTCATGCATGTGTAAGTGTTTCCCCAGGCTGAAGAATGCTGTAACACAGAAAACTGTCAGCATCTCTGACTCTTCACTGTCCGCCTCGTCTTTATCTTTCTGTCCATCTTCTTCTGCTCTCATGCTTTCTCACTTTCTCTTTGTCCTGTATCGTAAATCTCTTGATTTTCACTTTCATGGTATATTTTTCTCTCCTCTCTCTCTCCTCTGTCTTTCACTGTCCTCCATCCTTGTGCCTTTTCTCTGTAACTCACTGGCAGGTCTAAATAAGGACATGTAATTCACTACATTCATGTACTATTTTGGTTACAAACACGGTCAATTTCGTTTTTAATTTAATCTCTTTTCATCTTATTTTTATACATTTTATATTTTGTTTTACTACATTATTTAGTTCTTGTGTTTCTTAATTTTACAGTTTTTGAACCTTATTTATTTGTATTTTATTTTTGATTTTCTTATGGTATGTGGTGTGTGTGGAGGGCTCACACAAGTTGTTATTTAACATATGTGAACTTCAGAAGACCATATTTCCCTTTATCCCTCCATCCTATTCTTTCTTCCCTCATCCTCATGTCACTCACACACGATTTCCTCCATCTCTCTCCTTTTCTCTCTGTTCCTCCATTTCTCCCTTTCTCCTCTTTCCCTTTCCCCCTGATCACTCTCACCTATTTCCTGTTGATTTCTTCACCACTTTCTCTTCCTTTGGTTATTTATATCTGTCCTCATGTCATTTGTCTTTCAACAAGAAATCTGAACATAATAACAGTTTGTTGTTTGCTCATTCACTTCTCTTTCTCTCTGTCCCTCACAGTGACACACACCCATTCTCTCTCTCTCTCTCTCTCTCTCTCTCTCACTCTCTTTAATGTGTTTTAATGGGACTACATTCTTTCCCTTGACTCCGGTCCAGACAGTCAACCAACCAGACCAACGAGAAAACACAACTGCTCTCTCTCACAGTTTTGCCCGGCACACACCCACTGCACTCTCTCTCCATGTCTCTCTCTCTCTCTCTATTTATCTCTTCATGTCTCTCACCCGCTTGCCTCCTCACTGCCTCTCACACACATTTGCCGAGAAGGAATCCACAAACAGAGACATGTAGAAAAAAACAAACAAAAAAAAAATGTTCCTGTCATCTTCTGACCTTGAATGTAAAACTAAGTGATGTTGCGGGTCAGTGAATGAGGTGTTTGTCTCTTATCCTGAACTCTGAGTATCAATATTTTTAGATACAAGTGCTGATATGTTGCCTCAGTTTCAAGACTGTTACTAAATCAGCACGTTTTTTTTGATAGCGTGGGAGGCTAACCGCTAACATGCTAACCAGCTGGGAACATGCAAACACCAGTCAGTCACAATAACTCTCTGAGTTTCTATCTGTTTTCTCTGGACTGAGCCGTTTACTCTTTCAACGAGCAAACTTTAAGCATCACCATTGTTGCTTGGTTACGTGTATTTTTTGTTGCCATGGTAAGACATCCAGAAATTGAGTTACGCAACTTACCCAAAGAAAGACAATTGGATATAGTTGGATATTATAATTAGAGAATTAGAGACAGTGCAGGATGTGTCTCGTAGAAAAGCTCAGGGAAGCAACTGTGCGGGTTTGAGAAAGTTAAGCAGACACACACTACATTTGCCAAACTAAACGCTTTCTCCTCGTTCTATAAGTTTTTTCTCTTGAAAAACCAAAACATGATGTTTTAAAAGCAGCAGCTCTTAACTGTAATGGCAACTTTCTTGAACAAACTGCACAAAGATGAGATTTATACTTTGTAATGAGTGTTTTCTAACATGTTCCTGTTTTACCAGAGAGGGGGCTTAAAGGATCAGGACTAAATGTCAAACTAAATTTCAACTTCCCCCGCTCTCATAAAGAGAAACAACAAACTTTTCTATGGGAAGCATCCGGGGCCCACTCCCACACAGTGGATGTGACGGTCCCTGACGGGGGCGAGTCGAGGGCCACGCATTGGGGAATTTATTAGGCTGTTTGTGTGTGTGTGTGTGTGTGTGTGTGTGTGTGCGCGCGAAACTTTAACAAGCAATAAGATGACAAATGATGTCATTGTTTAGAGAACTTGCTTCATTTCCAGCAGGTACCTGTCTTTGTGTGTGTGTGTGTGTGTGTGTGTGTGTGTGTGTGTGTGTGTGTGTGTGTGTGTGTGTGTACTCCTATTAACCGAAACCTCCATTACCTTAGCACTTAGCTATGTCATAAAAAGTTGAATGATGATCTCAGGCTTGGCTTGAACACACACACACACACACACACACACACTTGATGTCAAAACTATGCTGAAAGGTTGCAACTTGCACCATCACCTCATCAATGAGGTGATGTACAGTTATATACATATACACATGTAACTTGTAGTGAATATATTCAGACAGACATAAACATACCTGAAAACACAAGCTTGTGTCTATTGTGGCGTTTTGTACAAAGGCAGATAATTAAACTGTTGAAGCTGTATTTTGTTGATACAATAATTTCATAGTTTATTGATTTAATAACAATATTCTGTGCTCCAATATTCCTTAGATATACCTTAAGCTAATATTACTCTGTGGAGCTTTTTACATCATCATCTCTTTTAAAGTCATCCCCCGACCACTTCAGGGAACAAAGAGCTTTTAACATTTTTCAGATATTTTCTGTCTGTCTGATCTGTTGTGAAACCATTATCCAGCGACAGGAGCAGTTCTTCAGTTGTTTAAATTTGTGCACAGGTCAGTGAATTTGCCAATGACACTTGTGTATTACCATGTTGCAGTTCCATAGCTATGTGATGAGTTTTTCTTCAGGGTGTTGTCTGTCAGCTGTCAGGGTGTTTTAGAAGGATAAAAGTATGTCTGTGTTTGCTTTCATTCTTTCCTAAGCTTCACTTCTGCTCCTTGCATGTTTGCAGAAGTGATCGCACACATGGTGTAACCAGGCTGAGACATACAGACGATACCTGAAAACTATTAGGTCTGCTTTTTGTGAAGCTCAGCAATAAAAATAAACTTGAAAAACAAAATAAATGTTCTAAAATCAAGTCTGTATTAAAAGAAAAGCCATCCTTTAGTTATTTAAGATACATAAAGAAAATTATGTTTACAATCTCTAAAATTAGGTACTGAGCACTTGCACAAAGTAGCTGTTGTTCTATCAACACAAAATAATGAAATTAAGTACTTAAGGAACACTAGGTGGTTTATAACTTTAATAACTTTAGAAATGACCTTGAAAATAAAGAAAATTTTATCTCTAGCAGCTGATTAGATGGATGCACAAGTCAGTGATGCATCAAATTATATAAAATGTTTAACAGTATGAGTTGTTATCTTCTGCTGCCCCAGAGTTTTACAAGAACAAGCCATCTATTATGTGCTGCCTTCATTTTTATTATAAACGTCAAGTCGCCTTGAGGAATGAGGAATGTACGAGGAACACCCCGAGGTGGCATCTGGTGCCCGTCAATCATTAACTAAATGGAATTCATGTACAGTAGAAGAAGAAGTTCTCATTCACCTCAAAAAGCTGTGTCACAACCCTGACATCAATCGATCAATTCGATTCTGTACAAAGACAATTGTGTGATTTTCTTAAAAGCGACTTTGAGATCAATCAATCAATATTAAAATAACAAACTCACTGTAGAGAGTGAGAAACATTAGTTTTACAAATAAATGCTGGTACTTTTGAATGTACTCAAAACAGTTTCAATATAAATGCTAAACTGTTAGCATGTATACAGTGTGTACACAGTGAATGGTGAAATGTTAGCGTGGATCTTGCTAAGAATGCTAAACTGTTAGTCTGGATGTCTTCTGTACAAGTGTCAGCTTTACGTGATGTTGGTGTTTGTGTTTGTTCGGAGAAGGGCTGTGTCAGTACAGGCTGCTCTCATTTCACACTGATGATTTGAAATAGTTTGCATTGTGTCTAGCATCACTCAGCATCCTGAATGGTGAGGCGTTAGCACGAAGGCGTCTGTCACTCATCACAGATGACTGATGTTTCCTCGCAGTCTGCTGTGGCATTTGTAGGTCACATGACATGTGGAGGGTTTTCTCTTCTACAGTGAGGTTAATCACGATGAGAACCATCCTCGGTGTCTAGTTTATTACAGACCACAGAGTAAGACGCTAAATATACGATGTTGCATACTGCACCTCAACAGTGAATCATGGGAAAGTGGGAAGGCGGACGGCGACGGTGACGGCAGGTACGTCAGGAATGAGGGTGTGAGCCTTGAATGGGAGGTTTATACACACGGAAAATTGTTTGGAATGGTAACATTGCATACTTATGAACATTTCCATTCGTGTGCGTGTGTGTGTGTGTGTGTGTTGATATGGTCAGGTCACCAGGGTCATGAGAGCTCCTTGTTAAACTGGGTTTTTCACTGCAGCCATATCAGTGTGGTGTTATGTAATTCAAATATCAGTTGTTACTACAGGCAGGAAGTTGGTGTGTTTGGTAAACACTCCTGTCTGGCAGAAACTCACCTTTCTCTGTGACTCCTCTGGCATGAATTCACATCGCTGTGATGTCTGTGTTTTGACTTCCCGTTCACAGACATAGTTAACCTGTCAGGAGGCCCCATATGAAGACCTCACTTTGTTTCAAGGCCCCCACACACTCTGATTCAGCGATTACGTGACAACGGCACCAAACCCATTATTTCCAATGGCTTGCATCAAGCTTTGATGGTTTGTCGCGAGCAGCGTGGCTGGGGTTAAACTTTGACCGCTGCGCGCTGTGATGAACACCTGCGTGGCCAATAGAAACAAGGGATGAAAAGTAAACAAAAAGTACACCTTCACACAAGCCATTCCCCAGGGTGCTCTCTGTACCTACAGCCTCTTCCTCGCTGCTCCCCCTCTCTTTCTTATCAGCTAACGCTTGCTTCTTAGCACAGGAAAGACACATCCTTGTTGCTGACAACAATAGACTCTAAAAAAAGCAGGAGCTTCCTGCTTTATAGTGACATGTCCCATTAGAAGTTTGGAAAAGGCCACCTTTGTCTGCTCTGTCCTCCATGACTTCCCCAAACAGTACGCCGACCCGAGCGGCGAGAACAGATTGTGTGATGAATCATAGTACTGTGGTGCGAACAGGAAAAAGATGCAAGTACAGACAGGTCATCAACTTGCAAGCTCAACCCCCATGTGCGTAGCTCCCATCCAGTCAGTCTCCAGGGCTGCAAATCAGCCGACTTTGCGCATGTCTCCGTTGGATTGACGAACAAAGCTCTGATCATGTGGCGTGTCATAATCATCACAGGAGAAAAATGTGATGTGATTTATAGTCGATTGGCTGAATGAACACAGACTCAGGACCGTCCTGCTGTGACGAACCCTAACAAAAGTTTACCAAACCCTCTCTGACCTCAGTGTGTGCAGGAGATTTAATTGGCAAATGAAGGACTGCATAAGATCTTTAATGACCTAAAGGAACACAGCGTCCTGATATTTTCTAGTGCTTCACTGACATGAAGGTGAAGGAGAAAAGAAACCCCTCAAAGCTGCTGGTGCTTTCCTAAATCAGAAGCGGGAGTGTGTCCATAAAAATCTCCTGGAATGCATTGAACTTTACAGATTTATGGTACATTATATTTCCCCTGCCGATGATCTGATTGAAGTGTTTACACCATACGACTGAAGGCGGTGAGACCCGTGATCTCTGCTCAAAGAAATATTGCGTTTAATGTGTTATAAACTCAACACAGATTTGGTGGTGATACCAGAAACAATATGAGGCCTGAGTTGGAGGCAGGACTCAGGTTTACGGTCATTAACTTTCTTACATCTTAGTTTTTCATCTGTTTCAACTCTTTATCAATCAGCCACAACAACCTGCTGACATGTAGGTTTACTTAAATAAGTGACAGTGCACAATGAAGTGTGCTCCTATACAATAGGTTTCTTGCTGAGAGTTAGATGAGAGGATAACTCTCTCATGTGCGTATGCTTAATATGAAGCTAGAGCCAGCAGCTGTTTAACTTAGCTTAGCATAAACACTGGAAGCAGGCGGAAACAATTAGCCTGGCTCCATTAAAGTCAAAAAATCCACTTTCCAGCACCTCTAAATGCTATTAATTAACACGTCATATTTTGTTTGTTCCACTGTATTTCCAGGCTTTATGCAAGGCTGGCTCTAGCTTCATGGTTAGTGCACAGACATGAGGGTGGCATCAATCTTCTCAAAAGCAAATAAGCATATTGAGCTTTATTGAGCTATTTCCATAAGGACCACACATGGATTAGTTTTGTTTTGATTCTGAGCATCACATCTGTTGGACCGAGTCTGTATCTGATTGGTTCAGTCAGTGTTGACAGTCAGGAGATACCTGACCAAGGTGCTTTTGTTCCCTGAACCTAACCCACAGACAGGACTCTGGCTGTGAACCCTGGTCTCTGGTGTGACAGTCTTTGTACACTCGCCATTCATCCCAGCCAGCTCTTGCTGACTCTGCAGTATGTACCTATGTAGTATCATTCATTAAAAAGTGTCGCTTCTGAACATAATCTAGTCAGCGATTACATTTCCAACAAAATATAACTGCTGTTGCGGGTTAGTTGTTATAGAAATGTAATTTAACTTATATAATATAAAAGTAATTACTGTACAATAAAACACTTTCATCTTTTTTATTGTTTATCATCCTTTTTTTTATTTGTTTTTGTGATCAAACACTCGTTTTCCAAAACACATACATTTATTCTTGACTGAAGCAAACTGCAAACTGAACTCATCTGAAAGCTTCACAATATGTTTCTTTATCTTAAAAACTCACTTTTTGCCTTTTATCCAATTTCATCATCTCTTCCAAAGCTCATATTTCCCACCTTAACATAATGTTCAGGCCAAGCGGTTGAGGTTTTAGGGTCATGAGTGTGTTTTGGAGCCCATTTTCTACATCTTGTAATTTCTCCCACTAATGGATGCCTGAAAATCCTAATTATTCATCTCTGTCATTTAGAAACTGCCACAGAGCATCTCCTGAAATGCATCTTAGTGCATTTTTTTGCATTTTATAGCTCCTTGTTTTTTTCCTCCAAGTTTTAATGAGTGTTGTTTTGCATTATGAAGTACCTCCAGGCTTCAATTTGGCATCTGGGAAAGTTGGCTTGACTCCAAGACTGTGGTCACCCAGTGCTTTTTACTCATTAAGCCTCATCGGAGGGCCGAATGGGTGCAGACTGGGTGGGTGCTGGGTGGGGGCTGCAGTGCTTGGAGATTAGATGTTGTTGTTGTTTTTGTCGATGTTCTAGTTTTGAAACAGAACTAAGAGATGAGAAAGTGAAGGAGTTTGAAAGTCTTTATTCTCTGTTTATTTTTGTGTATGCTGCATTAGAGCTACAGAATTATTAAAATAATTATAATGATTATGGTTTTTACTTCAACAGTTAATTAAATTTAAGATTTGATATTTTTATATCTGCCTAATTTCAGAGCATATAGATCTGTTTGTTTGGAAGTTTATTGTAGTTTTATGAAAAAATTGTGTTAAATTAACAATTTTCTCACAATCTTTTGTCAAAGATATATGAATATTTATAGTAATGTAACGTAGCTATTGGAATATTATAGTATAATATAATATCATATAATATATGTACAAAATACATAATATATAAATATATAAAAAATAAGAATAGATTACATTGACAATTAATTTTTGTGAGTGTTTTTCAGTTCTATATTTTTTCTATAATGCTGAGTAACAAAAATTACATGGTTGAATTTTGGGAAATTCATGGTAAAATAATTAAAAAAGGCTTTAGGCATGTAAGTCTAATATAATGCATGATTACCCACGATCAGTGATGGGTGGTGTTCACGGGGAAGATTCCTGAATGACAACATGTGAGCATTCAAGGTCATTGCTGTGCTGTTTCCTCTAAATTCAAGTTTAATTACCTTGAACAATGGAAATTACATGACATGAATCATCCATATTTGTTTGCCTCCTCAGGCACTTCCATTATAGTAACTGGCAACTCAGATATACAGTACATAGTTCCTCAGTCATAATTACAGCGAAGAACACCATTTACAAGCTGGAAACCAGTACATACACCTGACATAAACACAATGTTACACATCACATAGTGAACATTGCTTCATACTTTGGCCTTGAATGTTGCCAGTGACCATAAAACTGTGCACAGCAGAATCATCCAATATGTAAATTCTATATGTAAAGTCCTCATTCCTAAATGACAAAATATAACAAAATATAATAATAGAATAAAGAAGCACACCTATAAAAATATGTCTTTAAGAGAACTTTGAAAGAGGTTAGAGAGCTCTCCAGTCTAATCCCCTCAGGGAGGTTGTTCCAAAGATCTGGGGCCTGGTCACCCATGGTCTTCAATAAGTTGGAAATTACTTATATGACCCAAAAACATTTTGTGTAAAAGTTTTCTGATCTCTCACCTACAGTTAACCAAATCTATTCTGCGAAGTTAAAGTTACAAACTGTGGACACATCAACCTGCTCTGTCAGTGTGTTGTTATTCTTCCTGGCATCTGTCCTGGCTGTCAAACAAATGACAGCTCAAAGATATTTTATCTTTTTCTTTTTTTTTTTTTTGGAACAAATCTTTGGGAGGAGCTAATTTTAAGTACACACACCTGTCTATGTGTGTGTGTGTGTGTGTGTGTGTTAAGAGCTGTGAGAGCTGTGTTGCATCAAACCTACGGTAAGCTGTCTACCTACCTGTATGCAGTGACAACAAGCCATTAATCAGTCTGGGGTGCATGGTGTGTGATAACAGGCATTTTTTTTGAGAAGATGAACTTTTTGGGCACAGTTTATCTTCCATAATTTGGATATGTCATGAAAGTACAAATTCAGAGACTCACGTTCTCTATAACTTTGGATGTGAGCTGATTTTTGGTGCCAGATTAATTTTCCCGTCACTTCATTTCCTCTATGCAATGAAAAGTGGAGGCAGTTTAGGAGCTGACTTAAGTACAACAGAATCGTGACGTGGAGAATTCAGCACATTTTCTGTGTGAGCGCCTTTCAAGAAACACAGAGGCTGACGAAACTGGCTGTTTTCTACAGATAATGATAGAGGAGGGAGTGAGAGAGATCTGATCCCTGTTAAACACAGAGGACTGCAGCAGCTCTGCTTCAGTTAACAGGAGAGGGAGAGTAAATACAGGAGAGCTGATATGTTGCTTATTCACTGCATCACTAAGTGCGGACAAACAGGTTTTATACAGTTGGTGTTTATATGGGGAGAGGGCTGTATGCCACTGTAAAGCACACTGCACAATCCAGTTTAAATTACAGTTAATCTACTGGGACCAGCCTGCCTTGTTCCTGTAATGTGGTGAGGAACAGTGAAGGTGAGGTGGATTTTATTTGTACAAACTTTTGTCAGCAGAATTTTATTCTAAATTCTCCTGGTGATGTAAGTACGTGGAAAGGCCTTAAATGCCCCCTTGCATGAAGCCATGTTCCTAGAGATATGGTTTTCCTTTACGTCAGTTTGATGTGGAAGAGCCTGGTCTGCAGAGAGCGCAGACCTCAACCCCATGCAACAGCTTTAGGATGAACTGCAACACCCGCTGTGAGCCAGACCTTCTCCCCCAGCATCAGTGCTGGACCTCACTAACACCCCTGTGGCTGAATGGGGGCAAATCCCTGTAGCCAGGTTCAACATCTGGTGGAAAGACTGCGAGTTTTCCCCAAGAAAAGTGGTTAGTCGTTACAAATAGATTTTTCTTTTTTGTTTTTTATACATCAGGCCAAGAATCATGAAGAAGCTGTTTTTAATTGAAATTGTCCCTCAGCCTTAAGTAAAAATTTTATTTCTGGCAAAATGTAGAAGGAACAGGTTCTACCTGTTCCCTTCATATTAAAACCCCAGCCAGAGGCACAGATCTGTTAAACTCACAAATTAACAGGGTGAGCACTACTGTATTTGTCTTTTGCATATTTCATTTTATTTGAGTAAAAAAATACAGAGTAAAAGTGTTTTAGTGCTAGAGAATATATTGCTGAAAAAGATTCTGCAGTGTCAGAAAATAAGCAGAATAGTTAAGAAACCTATGTTATATATAATTAATAACAAATGTAGTAGTTGTTGTATATAGTAGTTGTATATACAGTAAAGTTGTAGAAGCCAAATCATTGATTGTATTTAAAAAAAATAATAATAGTAAGGACTTCACTGTACAATGATGAAAGAAATATTTATTATTAACAGTAATTTCAAAGCAACCAAACAAAATTTCAGTGTGAAGTGATATGTGAAGCGACATTTGTGTAAATCCACATCGTTGTTCGATGTTCGGTGTGAACTCACAGATGGTGTTCAAAGTTGTTTCCATCGTGATGAAACATTCCTGGGCAGTAAACAAGCCTGCAGGGCGTCTCCGGCCGTTCACTCCCAGTTTAAAGCTCCTGCTGGTTCAAAGTCCACCAGCGCACAAGGTGGCATACCACAGCTGTGAGTCATGAGCAAGGCACGCTGGGTCTGGGGGTGTTCCCTCGTGTCCACACACAGATCTGTTCACTGTGTGATGACGTGTCATCCTCATGACAGTGCAAGTCCACAGGCTTACGACCTCTGACCTCTTGTCAGTCTAAAGGTCTCAGGTGATAAGAATGAAGTACGTTAGTTCCAGAATCTGAACCAGGAACAGGCTCCAACGTCCATGATAATTTCGGTTTTACTTTTTTGGATTCATCATTTTATAAAGATATTTTTTTAAATGTGTTTTTAGCCCTTCTGTTCTTTTTTTAATTTCTTTTTCTGTGAATACACTGACCATGCATCTACCAATGCATGTCCAAAACATTGTTACATACAGGTGGATACTAAAACACTAATGAAATGCAAAACAGGAAGGGTGTGAAAAAAAGAAAGCATGAACAAAATGTCTAAGATGCTGGCCTGGTTCCACTTACTATTTTATTTTATGGATACACAGTGTAAGAACATACTATGTAAATGACGGAGATGAGAGAGTGATTCATAACTTTCTGCGGGTGGTGAAGAAACCTCACCTGACTGCATGATATTATTTGTTCAAACAGGGAGAGTCAGCAGTGCCTCATGTGAAAAGAATGGGCCGCTCCTCGGAGGGGGAGAGAGAAGTCACTGTAATTTTACTTTTACTGACGTCGATTTTTGATTGAGTGCTGCAGGAGGTGTGTTAAAGCTCCTCCATCATTAAGTCACTTTGGTAGAACATGATGAAGAAAAAAAGTACTTCTTCTTTGGTGAGCAGCACTGCACTGCAGGGTGATTGATCGGTTGGATTTGTACTGAAATATTTCCACTCTGGATTTGTAAGTGTTCCCTTTTTTCACTGACTTTAAACTAACTTTAACTCAAAATATTAAACAGAGCAGCTCTAACACTTTTATTTGCAGCTGCAGAAGTCAGCATTTTAATATTTAAAAGATGGGCACTGCCTGATGTAGAAAAGCTCATTCATGATGACAAACTCACAAAATTCTCACCACAAATTTCTACAGGAGTTTTTAGCTTCTTTAAGCTCATAGTTTTGTTTTGGTTCACTTTCATCCACCTTACAGCAGCAACAACAGACTGTTAGTGAAATGAGTTTCTAGCTGGTAAAGAAAGTGGAGCGTTTAGTAGCGAAAGAGCCACATTTTTCTGAAGAGTCAGCGGAGACTAAAACAGAGCTAAAAGCAGAGTGAATGTTGGACTTGGATTGATCAGGTGGGTGCAAATAAAACTCTGCTGGATGTGGAAGTAAGCTGCTGCTTGCTCATGTGTTAAGCAGTTCAGTTTGTTGTGGAGGACAGATTCCCATAAAATTAGCCATAAATATTCATATTCACCAGAGGAAGTACCCTAATATTTTTGGTGACCCTGTGACATTTCCTAACGTACCACTACTGGGGAAAAATCTCAATTTTTACACAACAAATGTCAAACTGTAATGTCCTTTTTTGTCCTAAAATTAGCTGCTGTCATTCATGTTCCCCAGAAGATGAACCCCCTGTTACCGCCCACAGGACAAACTTTACATTTTTAGCCCCACTGCTGGTAAGAACAGATGAATCAACCATGTGTTTTCATGATCATTGCTGTGTTTGTGTGTGACAGAGAGACGGAAATAGGGCCTGAAAAGAACAAAGTCAACAAAAAGGGAGCGAGTATTGCAGACATGCAGGAAGCTCCACCCTCCTCATACCTGCCAGCTTATCAAGGTGTGTCTGACTTGGCAACCTGCTAGTCCTCAGGCCCCACCCAGACACACCCTGGGATGGGATTCAGGACTCTTCTGACTCGGGTGGGGGGTTGAGAGCTGGAACCTTGTGATGCAAGCCAACCTTGAGTTTAGTCACGGTTTATTTAGCCTTAGCACTGACTTGACTGGGCTTGACCTGGTTGTCATTTTCATTTTCAACATTACTTTGTTTAATTTAAAGATAGTTATTATTGATTTAATAGATATAGATTTTGTTTATTTGGAACATTTAAAATGCTAAATAAACAAAAAAAAATACTTTGTATATTTAATGTTTTCATAATATTTATTTATTACTAACTGTATACAGTGTGGACCATATAGTATGTAGTATATGGCAATTTTGTACTGTAGCTTTCGCAGTAAGCATATAAAAAGTACTTTTTTGTACTAGCAGGAAATTATGCAATAAATGCACCAACATCTTTGGAGCATTACTACTAGTTTATTCTCACTAAGAGAAAGTAAAGCTTTGTTTTATTAGATTTGTGATTTTTCCTAAATGTCAGTGTTTACCAAAATCCACAATTTAGTGACAAAATTAGTTGCGATGTGATGCGATAGGCTAGATGAGATGAGAGCGCCCATCATGCACAAACACAAATCATAAAGTGTAATGAAGGCTGCATTCTCACTTTTTGGAGTATACTCAATTCAAAACCTGCCAAGATTTTGAGTGTAGTGTGAAATTACAAACATGGTCTTTTCCTTGATACATGTATTAAGTTATGTATTTCATTGTCTGTGTTGAAGCTAATCTAATCTAATAAATTGGTTTAGTTTCCTGTCTTCATTCATGGCTTAGAGAGGTTGAGTAAAGTGATCAGTCAGGCACAGAAACCCTGACAAACTTTGGCCGGATATTAACTAACAAACTCACATTTACTCTCCCTCTCTCTCTCTCTCTCTCTCTCTGCCTGCTTGTCCATTCTGGTCAGTGGGGGGGTTGTAGTTAGGGTCATCTCCATGTACACAGTGTTGCAGCCCACCCACTAACACACACACATACACACCCACACTCAGAAACCCCCTGTGGTTTGAGCTCAGTCAAGAAATGAGTTGTGAGTCTTTGTCATCATGAGCACTTCTCTCTCTCCAGGTCCTGCAGTGAGTATTTTAGACACATTTTACAGCTCAGAAACCATTAAATACCATCAGAACAGTCAGAAAGTTTGTTGTACTGAAGAGTTCACAGTGCTAATTTAATCTTTACTGACCTAACAGTAATGAATAACATAATAACTGAAGTTGGGTAAACTCCAAGTGTTTGATTTAACTAAAACTTTTAGTTGTGTTGTTTCAAAAGTCAACACACACACACAGAGGCAGTCAGCTGATACTGTAACACACAACACACGTGTCGCACAGAAGTAGTAGTCTGTGTAGTGTAGGGGGGATGTTTCATTCAGCCAGTAAATGTATGTGAAATGTGAAAATGTGAAGCAGGAAATAGGACAGTTGAGTATCTGTGTTGCTGAAGTGTGTCTTTTTAGATGCTTACAGTTGGAGCAGTTCGTTAACTTTGGTCATTTGAAAGCCTCAGTGTTGAGTTAGCTGCATCTGGTCTTAGTTTTTAGCGAGCTAAAACTAAAATTTTGCAAACCTTAGCTAGCTAAATTTTCTGTTTTAAGTCCTTGGTATTGGAACATTTTGGTACATTTATTTGTCGTAAAAGTCTTAGTAAGGGAAACTGCAGCTGTAGCTAAAGAAGTAGCATTACAGAAATGGTCTTTTTAAAGCATTCACTTTATTTTGCTAGCTAAAGCAGCTACAGTTAGCCTTTTTGAGACGTAGCTTGTTTTGGTCATTTGGAAGAATCAGCACTGGGAGACATAGTAAAGTCGGTCTTTTTATAGAGCCAACGGTGAGTTGGTTTACATTTTTTCTCGGCAAATTTATAACACTAAAATACTAAAACTGTAGTTAGTAACATTTAGAGAATTTGTGAAACAGATAACAGCATATTGGTGCAGGAATGTTTTATTTTATTGCAATTTCATTTAAAATCAAGACAGAGCCAGGTTATGTTATTGTGACATTAAAAATCCTGTCTCACACAAATTACATTTATATATTACTAATTTGTTTTCCCAATTATGTTTTGCTGAGAAACATAATTGGAAAAACAAATTAGCTGTATATAAACATAATTTTTTAGGAGACAGGGTTAGAAAGTAATGAGAGAATCATAGCAGCCCACATTCATGAGGCACTATTTTACTTTATAATGAGATTTTTTTTTAAATAAACGACTTTGTTGGGTCCGCTGAATGTTACATACTGCTTAAACACTGTGTATGACTTGTTTTTTTTCTCACCTCCATCATCCTCCAAACAACTAGAAATTCCTCTCAGCTCCCTCAAGCTCCCGTTGATGCATGTAATCTTTCTCAGAGGGATTAAAACACAATGGATTTGTTTTGATTACATTTAATCAGACAACACAGACTCACTGTGTCGCGGACACCCAGCCCACTCATGTTATAAATGCATCCACTCGTGTGGCGAGGAAAGGAATTAATTGCCTGCTGTCCATCTGTAGTTTGTATATACAGTATGTATGAAGATTGATTTCTTTCCTTTAAGATGAAAACGTACGAGGCACCCGGGGTTAGCCGCTTCAGCACAGTCTCACAATGGCTCTCTGTGGTGGATTTCAAACTGTGGTGGGTGGAAAGCTTCCAGCAGCTGATGGTCTGCTCAGTAGGCAGACTTGTATTGTGGTTACCAACACCTCCCATTTATACTTCTCATCTTTAGAACAATACTGAACATTTCTGCTGTTATCCTATAGACCACTTTGAAATTCAACAGTTAAACCAACTAAAAGAAGTCGATGAGGTTCCTATAACAAGGAGGAAAATTCATGTTTTAAGCTCTTTGTTTTACTTTTGTTTTTGTGCTTATTTTGTTGTGCAAACTCAGTCAAGTCATTGCAGATTTTAGAGTTTGTGTTTGTACTTCGTTTGCTGCCACTCAGTCTGCTTCAGACTCGAACAATAACTTCCACAGAGCGAAGTAATCCGTCAGAGTAAACACTCGCAGAGGGTCACATTTTTACATGACCCCTTGCTTCCTGTCACTCACCTGTCAGACTGAGAGGTAGAAATGGAGGTCTCCTCCAGGACACAATCTCTCTAAACTACATGTCACCTGACAAACTGCACTGTCACATCCATGTGTATTTATTAAGGGTGTCTGCAGTTAATTTCAAACTAGGTGTAACAGTAAAGGTTGGTTTTTGTAATCTTACTGTGTTGGCATTTTTATCTTTTCTTTTAACACACATTGCTGGCCTATATAACAACAATGGCACTTAAGATAAGAGGTCTGGTGGTGACTGTTTGTTTTTTTTTTTTAATTGCTGCAACAATTAGTCAGTTATTTGAGTAACTGAGCGAAAAGTAATCAGCAGATTTTTTTTATCATCATTGAATCGTTTCAGTTGTCGAAAGGGGCCCGCCACCATTTTTACATGTTAAAGTTGGTAGAACAATCAGAAAATAACCCTGACAGTGTCATAGTGATGTCACCAGGGTTGTCTTCAAGTGGGAGTGTGGAGTTTGAAAGATAGAGCCTGATGAAAGATGCTTTGCTTTATGGGAAATGTAGGATGCAGTGTTTTTGGAGCTTGATTCATACTAGAGACTTAAAGTGGGTATATCTCTTCCTGTGATGATTTTAACCATTGTTTTTATTTAATCTGTTTCATGTAAGTCCTCTGACTTAATGAAAGTGCAATGCTCAATTGCTAGTGTACCCCTCCTCAAATGTTAGGATTCGATGTTTTATATTATTCAAAATGTATTAAATTTTGGACGGGGGAGGATTAGGCTGCTGCTGGAATGAAACCAGACATTAGTGGACATTTCCTTTGGCTCTCAGAAGTTGTGATGAGTATTTTTCACAATGTTTTTTACACTTTATAGGCTACACAAATTGATTAATTAAAAAAGAGAATCCCCAGATGAGATGATGAAAAGTTGCAACAAGTTTTTACTTACTTTACTAATTGCATTTCTTATCGTGTGAACTGTGTCTTATCTTCACTCTCAGAGCCACACAGATGAACCTTGGTGATCAGTAGCATGTGCTGTTGTGCTGAGTCATCTAAAGTCACTCTTATCTATATAGCCCAAAATCACAAATCATCTGAGATGTCATTAAACACTGTGGCTCCTATAGTAGTGCTTTAAACTTGACTTTGTGTTGTTCAGTCAGATTCCTCTCTGCCTTATTCTGACTGAATAAATTTACTCCACACATGTGTTGCTACATCTCAGATGGGGAACAGTTGTGTGCTGGTATTTAGGGCATTGTCTCTCAAACTAAAGTGCATGTCTTTGAAGTCTTACAGGGTTCAGTCTGGAGGGAATGATTCACTACATTTCAGCTTTTCTCTCTCTGTCCTATAATTCCTGTCTCTCCCCATTCCACACTGATGAAAAGTTTGTTAGAGAATCAAAGGAAGATGTTTTGCTAATTGGGTGTTGCCTTAATTCTGACTGACACTGGCATCTAGACATTCAGGCAAAACGATCTGCAGCTTGTCCCTCAAACACTGTACAACCACGGTGCACATTATTATTATAAAGCAGGTCTAGGTTCTATATTAATACTGTGAAAGTATCAAAGCCTCAGTCCACAGAGAAATGCACACAGCCTGTATTCACAAACTGAACCTTAAAACGAGCCGTCAGGACTTCTGAAACTTTGTGATGTCACAACAAAGCAGTCACCACTCACCCATGTCCCAAGCCCCGCCCACCTGGACCCAGCATGCAGTCTTGCAGGATTTGGTTTCTCTGAGTGTTTACCTGAAATCTACTGTATTTTTATTTGATCACTCAGAAAACAGTTAGCCAATCAGAAAAGAGGCTCAGATCCTCTCTTCTGATTGGCTCACCAACCTGTTGTTACCAGAGCTCCAGAGAGAAGCCTGAGAGAGGAGATGTAAAACTACATTGAGATGGTTTCTGGGTCTTATATATATATATATATATATATATATATATATATATATATATATATATATATATATATATATATATATATATATATATATATATATATATATATATATATATATATATATATATACTACAAATATATCTTCTTATGGAGATCAACACTTCAAATAAAACACAGGAAAAGTGTTAAATATGGGACCTTTAAATAAAAAAGTTGTTACTACTTCATCAGCCAGTAGGATCAGACTCTCAGTGGTGTTTGGTTGCTGCCAAAGCTGCTGGTTGTGTAACCTATGCCAAATTTACTGAGGGTCACTGTGATGAAAGGTGATAAAATACTGAAAATATTCTCTCTCTTTCTCTACAGTCTCCAGAGTTGCAGAGAAACAGAGACGACTTCCCAGCTTCTGTGGACAAACTACGGCAGCTGATAGAAGATAAAGTTCACATCCTGCAATCCCCCGTCACTGAGGACCACCAGGTAAATGACATGAAAAATCCTGATTAACACACACACAAATGTAAAGATACTTATTACTGACCAGTCATTTACAGCAGGAAAAGTCATAAAATCAAGCAGATGTGATAAAATAATAGAAATAACACACACATTTTCTTAGTCAGTGAATTTGATCATCACCTAAGGGCCAAATTTTCCAGTTGCACAGATGGAAGAAAACATTTTACCTTCTAACGAGTCACATCTCCACAAATTTAACAGAACTTGTTTCAGGAACGTTAAACATGACACCTCCAGTAACGAACGGTTAGATGATTATCAGCAGTGGAGCAGAGGCATCAAGTGTCATTTTGTCTTTGCTGAGGTTGGAGTTAGCAGTTATTATTTTTTTTACCTGATGTTTTTAAAGCAGGGTTCTTTGCTAGAGGGTACAGGGCTAATTGCTCAACCCTGCCTTAACTGCATTCCTCTTAACATTCCCTCTATGCAGGGATGTGTTTTTATCGGCACAGTCTTTATGTGATTTGCATGATTTTTTTCTCCATTTCTCAGTGTGTGGAATCTGTGCCTCTCTGCTTTTCTGTCTTTCCTCTCCCTTGTTGTTGATATCTCCTGAGGCCATGATAAGACAGGCAGCTCAAATCCAAGTTATTGCCCCACTCTAGTGTCTTTTTTGTTCTGAAGCCTTAGTTGCGAAAATACAATGAAGTACAAAGAAAAATCTAATTAAACCTGTTTGAAATGCTTGTCGATGGGCTTTAATGCCATTTCCCTTATGTGGCCTGTGTTTCACATTAAAGTCTTCTAAAAACTTTGTAAAGTGAGCACTATGGCTGAAAATACAAGTTTACAAGTTTACATTTTAATGTAAACTTACGAGATCATACTCTTTTTTTTCACCTCCCCACTGTTTACCTGCTGTAAATGTTCAAACTGGTTGAAAGCTCATTTTTGTTTTTTGCATAAATATTATCCAATAACAGCTTAAGTGAAATAAACATCAAGTATATACGGTTTCCTTTCGATTGCAGTGACAAGCGCCTCGTTTCCATATAATGTGTCTTCTCCAGCAGTACTTGACCCCAGGTTATGTATCACTCTGTCCATTTGGTTCATGGACATGTTATGGTGGAGAGCACTGATCATGATTACCTCAGAGACGACATTCAGGGAACAGAGATTAGTGGCTACCAACCTATGGTGATCCTGAGATTATAACAGAATTAAACTCATAATTAAACTCATTTTACCTTCATTGAAAGTAATTGCATGTTATGATTAAATGTAGGTTTTTAAACAGTAACATTTTGCCCATATTTGTTCATTATAGATAGATCGGTACTGGCGTATATGTCAGTCAATCATAACATGAAACTGAAATGTCAGAGATATATTTTGAAACATTTCTGTTTTTTACATTTTATAGTTTGTGGCAACAAGTTAATTTTTCAATTCTAAAATGCCCTACCCAGGACATTTCTTGGTTACATTTATTAAAAAAAAAAAAGAAAAAAAAAAAGATAAATAAATAAAGGGAACCTTGTGAAAAATGTTTATTTGGATGTGCAAAGTAATTTAATACAGGTTGATAAAGGCCTTAGAAATCCTGTGTTGTCAGGCTATGATTACCACAATTCACTGGGAGATGACTCAGACATGTTTGCAAATACTCTCTTTGCAAATACTCAGCTGAGTTCTTTGGAAAAGTCACCAAGATTTACTGTAGTCTCATTTTTGACTGGAATTATTGCAAAAAAAAAAAACAAAAACCTCTGCAAGATCCTGGAGGGATTATAAAAGTGAAAGAAATCTATTTTATTGTATGAAAGGATGAAGTGGAGGATACACGACCTTAAATAGACTGAAGCAGTATAAAGCTGTGGAGATCAGCTGGGTAAATGTAAGTGGATGGATATTCTGAGGACCCAGATTTTGGAGTCGTACCTGTAGTTCTGGATGAACTACTTTAAATTGGCACAGTATGTATGAACAGCATCTGGAACGCATAATGTGTCGGCTGCTCTGGGATCACTATGTCTCTGTCAAAACTACCAAAAATTTTTGAAATGTTCGAAAATATAAATTTTGAAATATAAATTAAAATAATAAAATTTAAAATATAAAATCTCAGTGTGGACACTGAGGGAGCTAAAGATCATATATGTGAAAAACAAATCAGATTGGCTGCTGGGTGAACATAGTGCCAGTTTGTCTCTCATACTGAGTCACATGGACACAGACAGACAGACGAAGGGGAGGATGAGGGTGAGCATCATGTTCTGCCAGAATGACTCAGTCGGTCTGTTGTCTCTCAGCCCACAGCCGCTCTCTGAAGGACTCCGTCACCTCAACGAGTTCAGACACGCCACGTTAGATTTCACTTCGTCCAACTTCTTCTTTGCTCTTCCTGTCCTCAAGTGTCTCTTTTGGTTTTTCCTCTTTTCTGTGTGTCTCTTTTCGCCTCCTCTTGTCTGTCTGCTCTCCCCCTCTCCTCCTTCAGCTGGTGATTCATCACGCTCTTCTGTTTTACTCAACATGTTGCTATGTCTGACAAACTGAGACGGCACACTACTGAGAGCTGAAATGTTATATGGGTACGTTCTCATATCAAAGACTCTCCCAGACTTAATTTCATATGATGATGGAGCATTTGTCTGCTTTGCCTTTTTATTGTCAGCACATTCTTTTTTTCTTTGACTTTTCATTATCTTCCCTTTCACCCTGGTAACTATTTGGGTGTGTCATTTGGAGACAGAACTATAACTATAATTGCAGCCTAAGGACATGGCACTGTCTTGTTTCCCAGCAATAAAAGTGGTCAACGTGCAGCAGCTTTATTACATTTGTTGTCTGAAACCAGCCAATTTCAGCTTCTTCTTTTGCTATCTGTGCGGTGTGTTCAGTGTGTGCTACTGCCGTCAAATGATAGAAGTGTTTCGCCATTTGGATTAGTAGAGGTGCACATAATAGACCCAAGTTGTGTCTCAATTCATGGGCCGCATTCTTCGAAGGTGCCTTTGAAGACTGGTTGCATCACTGCGGCGCGACAAGGCTGTCCTATTTCGAAGACCTACTTGAAATGCGGGAGAGAAATAAAGCCTTCGTTTACCAACCTATCCCAAGAGTCATTGCGCCCCAATGATGAATTACTTTTCAAAAGGATTTAGGATAAATAGGAAAACCTCCACAGACAAGACCGCCTCATTTTGGTTCAGCCTTTGCAATCATCTGGTCTTCAGGCCATAGACTTTATCCTCCAAAGGCTGGAACAGTCATCTCGGTCAACCTTTAGCACATTGGCTAAATCAGGAGAACATCCAGAACCACATTGTACGCCACTGTAGTTTTTTAAAGCAACATTTACCAGTGAAGTTTCACTCATATCCTGACACCTTTACACAATCAAATGCTGTTCCAGAGAGCTACATGCTCACGTGCCCCCGTGCTGTGTTTTTCAATTTCCTGCTCAGTAATATAGTGTAAGTTGAGGGGACAAAAGTTTTTGTGTTCTTTGCTAAACATGCTCCATGTACAATAATAACAGATTGACATCATGGAAACACAACATCATGTATTAGTGATGACATGTTTGGTTTCCAGTTAGCTACAGATCAGTGGACCTCCAATATGGCCGCCAGAGGCTGTGTTACACCTGGAGGCTTCTCTAACTTCTCTGGTCTCCTGCTGTGATCAGGGTTTGGTGTGTGAGGACAACGCTGGAAGTGAAGAACTGTGGAGGATCGCTGTTTTGATTGAGGAGCTGACCTTTGACCTCCAGCAGCTGCAGAAACAGACAGAGCAGGAGCTCAGTAACATACACACACAGTGAGTCAAGAACATGTGTTGACCAAGCCATTGGACAGTGTGAGAGTGCAGTGTTTGGATGCTTTCAGGGTACTGGGGCACTTTGCTAAGGGGTTGAACCAGAGTTGTTTTGTTTAATAGACTCAACCCCGGCTCCTTTCCAATTAAATTAAATTGTCCTTATACCTTTTTTTCTAAAGATTGATAACATTATCTTATGTCTATAGAGTCTTTAGCTCAAAATGTAAAACATATTCATCCTATTCTATTAAAAACTACAAAATATGATCCTATCACTCAGATGTTATTTAAAATTTGATCATCACCATGAATGTTTCAGGTCATAAGAATTAATTATGACCTACAGGCAGCATATTGACTTTAATACTGAGGTAAAACACCAAACAAAACATCCTAGGCAAAATCCACTAGTTCTCTTTTCTCAGGCTTCCCTTCATCTTCTCAGTCGTCCACTCCCTGCGAATATATTCACTATTTTCCCTATAAGGCAAAATCTTGATTGTTCCTCCTGAAACGGGACTCTCCTCCTTATAAAATCAGGACCATGTTGTGAGCTGTTTGAACATGTGAGTAGGAGGCGGCTCTGCTTTTGGTTTGTGGGGTTTTGTCACAGAGCTGAAACACGACTGTGGGAGTTTCACTGTATCTCATAACAGCAGCAGGTTCTGCTCCACTAGAGAAAACAACAGGATCCGGCCTGCCTGTGTGTGTGTGTGTGTGTGTGTGTGTGTGTGTGTGTGTGTGTGAGTGTGAGTGAGTGAGCGGGCGAGTGTGTGTGTAGCTGAGAAAGCGTGAGAGATGGGAGAAGAGAGAAAACGAAAATGAATGGTTCTTTTATGCATTTGCTTTGTGTGTGTGTGTGTGTGTGTGTGTGTGTGTGTGTGCGCTCCTGTAAATCCATCTTCATAAGGACCAAATTGAGCTTTTGATTATTTTGTTCCAGAACTAGTATCAATACTCAAAGTTATTTTACTCTTATTTTTTCTTTTTCTTTTATTTTGTGTCGAGTTTTTTTTTTTTTGTTTGACACAGCTGTGATAACCTTGATCTTTTTTTCCCAAATTTAAAAATCTCCTCTGTGCAGCGCAGATTAACTACACATCATGTTCCTACACCAACATGCCTTCTTGGTTTGTTCAAATTTAATCATGCGCATGTATGTAAACACACATAAAATATGAACGCAATTATAAATAAGTCCAGAAATCATTTTTCACTATCATGATGGTGAATGTGATCTCAGGTCAATTTATGTCTAGCTTTTATGGATAGATTTATTTATTTATTTATTTATTCATTTATTTATTTTCTTCTGGGAAAATAAGAGGAATCAGCAGGTGTGGGAGGGGTTTGTTGTGCTGGTTGTGTTTTTTGTTAAGGACCCACCTGAAAATGAGATGGTTCCTCTCAAGGGGTTTATCCCTGTGATAAATGAGATTGTTTAGAAGGTTTATGAAATACCTTCATTACAACACATCAGTCTCAAACGCCCCCCCCCCCCCCCCCCCCAATAGCTGAATGTATTTAAAGATAATCCTGAGATCCAAACATGCCTTGAGGCTGCAGGTACGATGCGTGCAGTTAGACGTGCAACCAAGGAAATGAGAAATATTTTCAGCACAACAGCCCTTAGTATTCACTATAACTAGAAAATAAACAATAAAGGTTTTATATTCTTCAGATTGGATGAAAAAACTGACAATAATGTGCTATGTGGCTCCACTCTACCTGACCTCTGAAAACGTCCAAGATACAGAGTGGTAAAGAGGAAACATGGGAAAAAGGGTGTGGACTCAGGCAAGCCTCCATATACTGTTTGACAAGAGCAAAGCACAATTATATCGACATATTTAATTTCTTATGAGGCAATAAAGATAACATTTACACAATATGTTGACATGGCTTCTACAGTGTGTTTAATCTGATTGGCCCAATAATGTCATTACTGGCACCGATCAAGATTTAGTGGATTACACATCTTCATGAACAGCATTACCCCAAACAGTAAACCCAGGATCCAGGATTTAAAGACAACCAACAAAAAGTTACTTCTCCATCCATCCACATCCATCTTTTTTTTGTCTGTCTGCACTTTTATCAAGCTGGCTGCTCACAGTAGAAGTTTCTAGATACTTAGACAATGTTCCTCTTCAGAATATTTTTTAGGAGCTGTGTGAAAGTGAAAGACTCTGGTGAATTTTGGGATTTTGTGTGCTGACAGTAAATCTTCAGATGGTAGTAGGTGGCTGCCGCCTCACCCTGTTCGCTTCTACTCTCTGTACTCCTGCCATGACGAGCAGTTTGGCAGAACAACACTTCAACTGGTCTCACTTCTGTCAGACAAGACAAGCTAAAACACATCTCAGGATTCAAGGTGTGCAAGCTGGCACACAAACACATACATACACAGAGAGAGAGAGAGACAGACACACACCACTCCTAATTTCTCAGTAACCCTGGCACTCATCGCCAAGATCAGTTCCTGTCACAGCTTGGATAAAGAAGCTTAATGAGAGGAGATGAAAGAAAAACTGTACATGTCTCGATCATGTTGCCCCTCCCAACATGAAACCCACATCTCATATCCGCTCGGCTTACTGGAAGAAGACGTCACCCTGCTTTCATTTTACCGGGGTTTTCCTTGGCTTTAAGGGAGGCTTATGTGGTAATGTCAGCAACAGCACTGGGCTGGGTTTTGTGCATGAAAAGAGGATCGAGCTAAGACTCTGCAACATTCACGAAGACAGATAAAGCCATTCTTTTTTTTTCCTGAGTAGACCTTAAGCTGCAGGAAACAAGCAGCTTTCACACTGAGAACTTTTTTTAAAACTCTTGCTTTGGTTCAGTTTCTTTGTCAAGGTGATAATGAAACTCTTCTGACATAACACAGTCTTCTTCCTCTGACAAGAGAACCACCACGCTGTTTGTGAGAAGTGAGAACTCAGTCCCAGCCATGCAGTAGCCTTCATGGCTCTGTGTTGAAGTCTTAATGGTGTTTTCTCACACCAAGCTGCAGGATGAGGAGCATCATGTAAAGCACTGCCATCCTACAAAGCAGCTAAAAAGGATACAACAGTATGTAAACAGTCACAATAGTCATCCTCTTTTTTTTATTGTGGACAACTTTCACTAATTAATGCTAATTTAGAAAATAATGAAGGTGTTACTAAGGTGTAAATACAAGTTTGGTTGCAGGTGTGTATGTCTTGTTTGACCGGTGTCTCATCACACTCACCTCTGGTGTTTTCTTTTTGCTCGTTCTACCACAGTTTTTCCCACGCTTGACCGACTTTGTCCAGGTTTTTAGTCTTTTCCTCCTTGAACCATCCTATGATAGGTAACGAAGTCTGAAGTGATGCTCAGATTCAGCAAAGTAGCGAGTCTTCTGTGTTCAATTAAAATCAAAACTCCTCGAGAGTCTCAAGTGTGTTTTATCTGTAACTGAGCCTGGTGAATCGAAACGAATCAGACTCTGTCACTGTGGTTGAACTGAACAGTAAATAAACTGTGGATATACAGAAAAGGCACACTGGCCCTTTTTTAATACATTTTTAATTATGGCGGACCTTGCTCTCATGTTTACCTTCCTGCTTTCTCAGAAATATGTTATTTATCACTTTTCTTACTAATGACCAGCAGTAGGGTGGCCCTGTGTAGAAACAGGAAACAATGATTCTCTGTTAACACAAGTGTCCACCCTGCTCCGCTGAAGTGCTCTTGACCCTTGACCTTTCTGCCTGTGGAGTAGAAAACACCATGTTTGTTTGTTTTTAAGCACTACAAGTAAAGTGTAGTAAAATACATGTAATTAAAGTTTTATTAATATTAGAGACAAGGTATTTTAAAGGGCCAGTTCACACAAATTACATAAGACAAAATGTTCTCACTTTCCTCTGCAGAGAGTTCTGGTTTTATTTTGACAGAATTTGAGATATCTGCATAAATATAAAGAATCCTGTTTTATTTTTGTAGCCTGTTACTTTTAAACCTTCCCAGTGTTTTATCTGAGGTGTTGTTATCCATAAGAAGATATATTTGTGGTTTTACGAACAGTTTTACATCTCCACCTCTTCTGATTGGCTGACTTTTTTCTGAGTGATCAAATAAAAATATAGCAGATTTCAGGTAAATACTGGATGGATGGTGGGTTCAGGTGGGCGTGGCTTGGAGCATGGCTGAGAGCATTGACTGCTTTGTTGTGACATCACAAAGTTACAGAAGTCCTGATGGCTCATTTTAAGGCTCAGTTTCTGAATACAGGCTGTGTGCATTTCTCTGTGGAATAAGGCTTTGATACTTTCACAGTATTAATATAGAACCTAAACCTGCTTAATAATCAGAAACACATGGACATCTACCTTTAGACTGGACGGACCTTTAAAGGCTCAGTTCACCCAGAACAGCCTAATTCTTCATTTACAGTTTTCACAGGGACAATTTCCTTGGTTTGGCTCCGGTGTTTTGTGGATTACAGAGTAACTAGGACACTGTTCCTGGAAAAACATGTGAAGGCTTGCAGTTACTTTCATTATTGAGTAATCTTCTGCTTTACTTGTCTTGATTGATTTTATGATTAATTACTTGAATCACTTCAATTTGTCTGTAAAATATCAGATAGATCAGCTTGGCTTGAACTCCCTTCAGCTCATTGTACTGGTAAATAAAATCAAAACTATCTGCGTGAATAGAGGCCACTCAAACCACTGAGCTGAATCAACCCTTTAATAAGTAACATGCAGACTCATCCACGTGTTTTGTTGGGACAGTTACTGACAAAACTGACTTACATGTTTCCCCTTTAGAGGTTTAAAGAAGCATCACAAAACAAACCTGAATTCCTAACGTGCTTCATTTAGAGACAACTAGACAAACTGTCTAATATTCAGCAGTGCGTGATGGACTGAAAGCTGCCACAAATAGCAGTGCACCCCACTGGAGGATGAGGAATAGATGAAGTCTGATTGTGTCGATTTGTGTTGTTCTCAGTGGCGTTTTCCCATAGATAGACTGAAACAGAGTCTGGTTATGCAAGGAGAGCTCCTGTTGTTGCCAAGACTAACAGGCGGACTGGCAGTTTGGAAAACACCCAGTTGAACTCTGTCAACCCTCTCTGTATCGTCTTCCTCTTACTCTCTGAGGGATAATCTGCTCATTCTTCTCCATATCTTCAAAATCCTCTGATATCGACCATGAAATCAGTTAACAAGGTGGAGAAGCTCAAACGCCTCATTGATTCACAGTATCCTGTCAGAGGGGATTTCCCTCTGTAGGACGCCACAGGTCAGAGGTCACACTGATCTGGAAACAGACGATGATCATTTATGGTCATAAATTATTGTCCAGAAAAGCAGCACGATTTTAATTCATGACTGAAGGAACGTGGTCTTTTTTTTCCTGCTGCGGAGGTGCCCCTGACCAATGCACTGACACCTTAACTGGTATTTTAACCTTAACTGGTTACATTTAAAGAAGACAAGGTTCACTTACTGGCTTTTTCTGTAGCTTTCAACCACATTTCATGGTCTTTGTCAGTGAGTGGGGTTTATTTCCTTGTCATCACCTCAGTGTGGAACTTCGGTCATGTGATCAGGTGTTTATATGTGTGTGCAGTATATGTATATGAGTAACTGAGCTGACAATGTGGCTCAGATGCACTAAGTCCATCTGCTGATGAAGACTGTGATGCACTGAAAGCTAGTAAGAGAACCTTGAGTGTTTTTTGTTATGTTTTGTTTTCTATAACATTTTATGGATGGAGAATATATTCTGGATTTCTCACTGAGCAGCAACATCTGGATCGTTTTTTTCTCTTTTGTTTCGCCTTTTATTATTTCTCTTTCACTTTTCTTTATTTCTCTTTTCTATTACTCCTCATCTTTCACTTTCTTTTTCTCCTTTCGTCCCTGTTCTATCTTTCTTTCTTTTACCTATAAAAACATCATCACATCACAGTTGTTTAATTAAACATGACCAAACATGTTTTTTACTTTTCCTCACTCTCCTCTTCATCAAAGTCCTCCTCCTCCTCCTCACCCTGTCAAAACATTTTGCTTAGTCCTTGCATTCCTCTTGTCCTTTTTATTTTTCCTCCTTTGACGTTTGTCTTATTTTCCTCCTCTCTGTCAGCTGTTTATCATTTTCCTTTAAACCTTTCCACTTGTTCTCATCCCCTCTACACTTTTTCTAAATATCTTTCCATCCCTCCTCTTCCTCCCCCTCTCCCACATTTTTCATCTTCCTCATACCCACTTTCCTTTTTTTCTAGCAGCACAACTTGTTTTCTTTCTTTTTTTTTTTATATAACGCTGCAAGTAACGATTTTTTAAAATTATTTTTTTCATCAGTTAATCTTTCCGCCACCAACAACTCAAGATCCAAGACAAATATATTTATTTTACAATGATAAAACAAAGAAATTATATATTAAAATAACAAAGAGAATAAAGTTCTCAGTTTGAATTGTTTCAGCACTGAGCCTGTAACTTCTTAGAGTTTTATTTCTAGTTGCAAATATGCTTTTTACATAGAGAGAGGATTTTAACTCAAACAGTATGAAGTCAAACATTAACATTCAAATCATTTACATCCACGTTTATACCATCACCTTTGTCTATGATAGAAACACTGAAGAGGATTTTATTCTTCAAAATCAAATGTGCTATAAATACACACACACACACTCACACACACACACACAGAGTGTATACATCCTGCATAACCTTGACACACTGAAAATGTATGTGACAGGCTGCCAGTAGTGAGATACATTAATGTAAATGGATAAATAAATAAATAACACCCACACAGTTTTCACCTGCAATTATGAAGTGAAATGTGTTTGTCACATACATTCACATAATTATGGAGCCCTATTCACGCTTTTCTGTATGTAAGCACCTAATCAGAACACACTGACAGCTGGTACATTGTGTGTGTGTGTGTGTGTGTGTGTGTGTGTGTGTGTGTGTGTGTGTGTGTGTGTGTGTGTGATTCTCAAATTGTCAACAACTCACACACACAGATATTCATTGGTAATTACTGTCTTTTCACAGCAAAACATGACGCTCCTCATCGCTCGTCACACACACACTCACGCAGAGTTTTAATGAAGTTGTTTGATTGGCTGAGATCAGTTTTGATTGACAGGTGACAAAGTAGCTCATTTGCATGAAGCTTCAGAGTCGTGAAATCTTAAGATTTCTTTCAAGAAGACGCGCACTTCCTCTAAACACTGAACTGAAAGTTATTAACAGTAGATTTCTGAGTTAGAGTTGACACTGAGAAAATTTCCCACAATCCTGCAGGAACAGGTCGATGGTAGTTAAGGTACTGATTGTCATGGTGATGCTGCGCAGCTCAGGTAAATCACATCTTCATAGTATTTCCACATAAACCTGTTATTGTTGGTGTTTTTATTTCATGATCATTTGAAAATTAAATTGTATTGAAAACGATAACGAACAAAAATTACAAGTTCAAGTTTTTTTCTTACAGAAGACATATGGATATTAGCCAAGAGTGTTGAGACCAAAATGCATTAATAAAAAAATATATTTTTTATTATATATATTTTTCAGAGAAATTTAATTTGGGTTAATTTGTGGACTTTTTTTTCTTTTAATGTTTCATTGAAGCTACTGTAAAAAAAAAAAAAAAAAAAAAAGGGGGGAAAGGTCCATAACTCTTTCATTACAAGGCTGAGATGGCTTAGCAATGCTGTCAGGATCACTACAACACAACACTTTGCCATGTGTAATGTGATGATATGATCTCGTCTCATGGCTCTACACACAGACATTGTAATAATTAATGATTCTGTCATTTTAAAAGCTGTAATTCAAAACTTTTTTGGTGACTTTCATGGCATGAACAGTTGTATCTGTCTGAAAATGACATGCTGATCATCCAGATTAAGACTGAGGTAAGAAGTTCCTCACTTATAGTGAAATTTTAGATTGTTGGTTTGTAGAAACAAGAAAAACTGAAGATTAAAGACACAATATGAAAGTTCTGAGTCAATCTACCACATTAGACTATTTAATAACTCAGACAAAGGCAGTGGATAATTACACAGAGTCAATCTTAATTTAACTAAATACATGAATAAGCTACTGGATAATTGTGAATTTCCCTATAGGTAGAAATAAAGTATTTCTGATGTTATCTTAGCATGAAACTCCAAGTCGGTATTGAATGTCAAATTTTTATACATTTACTTGGTCAGATATTTCTTAATATTGAACATTTACACTGGTCATCTTAGTAAGAGCCAAATAAATTCTGAGATGTGTAAATTTGACTGTAATGCAGAGTATAAGAGTAGGACAAAACAACATGTAGGTTATATTATTTGGCAAATATTATGGTATTGAAAAAAAATCCCAGACTTGGCTGTTTTTGCATCAAGGTGCTGATATTCTATTGAAAAATCTGAATAATACACATAAACCTCTAACGCTTATTTTGTTCTGAACAGACATTTGCTTCATCAGTGTTTCAGAAATCTGTTGTGGCAGAGACGAGTGAATATAAATCAGAGATCTTTAGGATTACTTTAGATTTCTGTTTCCCCCTCATAACACACACACACACACACACACAGAGGAGTCAGTAGGCCTCCTCCAAAACCTCATTAACACAACGTTAAGATATTTCCCAGAAGCCCTCTGTGTTTTTCTACCATTGTCTGAGTGGTTTCTGCTAATTTGCCCTTTCTCTACATGTTGATGTCACTTCTTCAGTTTGTTCATCAAAGGCTTCGCTCAGATGAGCCCCCTCTTCTTCTTCACAAACAAAACACTTCTGTGCCTCTCATCACCTGCTGTTCTCACTCTGCCACAGAGGTTTAGTGGCTCCCAGTGGACAGACGCTCCATTACACCCTGACGTCTGAGCGCACAGCTTCACTCAGGCCTCATGTCAGAGTGATGTGATGCTGATAATATGACAGATAGGTTCCCTTTAATATATCCTGTTAGGAACCCCCCCTCCCTTACTACAGGTACCACCATTATTGTGTTGCTGAATACTAATGTTACTTCTACTACTACTATTGTTGTTACATTTGCTATTACTACCACACAAAAAATACCAATGGTTCAAAAGCTTGAATTAGTGTAACATATGTAACACATACTATTTATGTATTATTACCACAGCTTCCACAACTACTGTCATAGTACTATTGTTACTACTACATTTCTCTGCTACACTGACTAATATTAAAAGTAATATTACTTCTACTTTGAGTAATACTAAAACACTGATGCTACTAGTATTATTATTGCTACTACTGGGCTACTACCAATGCATTAAGTAATACTATTATAGTTATTTCTTCAGCTACAACAATCAGCAGTACTACTGTTATAAACACTAACACTGCTATTGTAACACTTCAGCAACTATACAGTGCTAATAGTATTATACGCTACTGTCCCCTGTGTTTACAGTACTTCTATATTCAGCTACACAAACTCATATTAGTACTATAACTAGTGCCATTTCTGCAACAAGTAGCACTGCTGGTACAAGCGCTAGTACTGCTACTACTACAACTACCACTGTTGTTACTGATACTACTTCTGTACTCCTGTTGCATCTCTTTACTGTTGTACTATAGTTTTAAAGTAACAGCAGCTCATAGGTTGTGGTGCTGATATAAATGTCAGTATGTGGTGGTGTGACTCCGACAGCGTTCACAGTCACATGACCTGCTGAACTGTAGCTGTGTGTTGTTTTAAATTAAACAGGGAGAGTGAATGACTCACAGTGCATCAGCTGTTCAGCTCTGTGTGTATCTATGAAAACACGGCCGTGTTTGCTGAAGGAAGGAACAGTGTCATGTTAAACAGGGTGGCAGGGGCCCACAGGTCAGGAACCTTTGATGTGGGAAAGTCGCTGGTTTAGGTTTCCGGACCTGCAGAGACTGACGGGGGAGAAAGTGGGGCTGCTTTGAGAAATAAGGAAGTGAGGCCAGAGGAGTGATGGTTCAAATCCATGTTTAACTGTAATGTTTGTCCCAGGAAAAACTCTGAAAGAAAAGAAAAACAAACGTGTCAAAGCTTTTTCAGTCGTTTCAATGTTGCAGAGAAAATGTGATGCCATAGCTGTCATCAGTGTTTTCTCAGACAGATCAGAAAGGGTAGTGTCCTTTTCACTGAGCTCAGGAGCTGCTCCAGTTGTTTTTTTAGTGGAAAGATATAAAACAGCAGCACCTGAAGGTAAAAGCTTCTACTGTGTAACAAACAACCTAATCCTCCCCGCAGTAATTATCTCAAATATGATGCATGGTTAGTGCATAAATGAGTAGTGAAGTATGAAAGTGGGCCTGGAATTAAACCAAATTTATTAAATTACCGGCAATATGAATCGGTTTGTGAATAACAAAGTGTGACTTCTACTTTAAGAGCTCAGGTAGGAGTTGAAGTGCTTCTTGTAAAGTTTCTGTATTTGTGTTTTGTCAGACTTGTTCAGATTGAAGGCCGCCGGCAGCTGCTTGCCACTGAGCTGTGTAATCTTCAGGAGAAGAAGAAACAGACCGAACAGGAGCTGAAGAGAAGTTTCAGCCTCCAGTCGTCCACTGTAAGTGACCACAGCAGGACCCTGACATCACACACACGGGTCACAAAGGGTTAAAACATGACATCACGTCAAAGAGTGAGGAAATAAGTAAAGACACATAAACCTTAGAGTTTGTTAAAATGTGATATTTGGTGATACATTTTAAAAATATAGCAGAGATATACTGCTATATGACCATACATAATCAATATGATCAATATTAAACATTTATCAGGTGGCTACAGTTATTACAAATCTAATAATAATTTTAACAAAGTGCAAACAAAATAAAAAATACATGCAATGCAAAAAATGTTTTGGTTGTTTATTCCTGTAACAATCAGCTGATTATAACATAATATCATTGACTTTGAATCAATATATAGATCTAAAAAAAATGTATTGTAAGTGTGACCTTGAGTTGAGTTTATTTTGGAACTAATGATAATAATAATGATAACTTTATTTGTATAGCATCTTTAAAAACAGGGTTTACAAAGTGCTTTGACAGACAATTAAAAGGCAATGGGCAGTCAAAAGCAACAGAGGGAAGGTGAACAATATATTACAATGTAAAGAAGAAGGAAGAAAACACACACACACACACACACAAACAAACACAGCAAAGGATGCTACAGAGATAATAAAATAGATTTAAAAATAAATAAAATTCTAAAAAGAAAATAAAGAGAGAATAAAAAAGATGTTTATCTGAACATGAACCTCAGAGCTCAGGCATGAAGTTAACATGTTGTTACTGCTGACAGAGAAGAATATTATCAAAATCTGGTGATAAGTCCAGAGAAGACAAGCTGTGTTGATCCCTGTGGAGGCAGAGAATCACAGCAGAGAAGTCAGGAGTGTTAAACTAAACCAGTATGGCTGCTGTGTTTCCTCACTGCAGCCCCTGTTAAGTCCATTAGTAAAACATGTGGCTCATTATTTTCCCCCCCAGTTTCAGTTGTACACTTTTCGGGAGCTTCAGGCCTCCATCACCGAGCGTTTGGTGCAGTCAGAGGGGCTGCTGTTCCAGGAGGAGGCTCTGTGTGCGCTGCGTCACCTGCTGACCCAGGACCTGCAGAGGTACCAGGAAGAGACCCAGAGACTGAGCCGCTTCACACAGAAAATACTCCATCAACCCCACAGGTACACAACAACACATTCTGATTAAAAGATAACTGACCACAAACACTTGTTAGTTTAACTTTGGTGACTTTCACATCTGAAGCTGTGATGTCTTTGTCCCTCAGGTCAAACAGAGAGGAAACCCTCACAAAGAGAGACCGCGACATGCAGGGAAAGAACGAGACAGAGCAGGACAACAACATGGTACAGTTAAACTCTGCTTCCGTCACAGTCACATCTAAAAAAACAGCATCTGACAGTATTTATTGTTGTTTAGATGAGTCCATGGGTCTGACACTGATCTAGAACCAGACTAACACACCTAACCCTGTCTATCCCTCTGTAAGGCCACAGTTGGGCTCAAGTAAAAATCTCTAAACACAGTAACACACAGACATTTCCAAATCTGGCCATGTGCACCTTGGACAAAGATACAAGGTGCACTCTGATTGGTCAAGGTAAAGACCCCGCCCTGTATAAGACCTGCCAAGGGTCTTTGTGCAAGAGCTTTGTTGAAGTGGTGCGGGAGATGCTGGGAATATCATCTTTACCCAGACCAGACAGATGAATCCATGCTGCCCTCCACCCCCCACACTGACATAGCAGGTGCCCCACCTCTATAAATGTAGCCAGTTTGATGGACAAAGATAAAGAGGAACCTGTGAAAAGTGTATCCACTGTCCTGTAAGATTGACGTCTTGCTCTTTCAAGCCTTTTACCTCAGTCTTGGTATTACTGTAATAACTTTAACATCTTTGTCATTCATTGGTCTGAAGCTGCAGATATGACATCTGTTCAAGTACTGGAGCTTTGTCAAAGCCCAAAAACTCCTCACTAGCAAACGCTGTGAGGTTTGGGCCATCTGTCCCTTCAGGAAGTCCAATTATGAGTGTGTCCTTCTAAGGTGTAACACACAGTAGGTAGTTGGTGGACCAGTCTCTGAATTGTGGTAATGATGATGTTTTACAAACTCCATGTTCTAAGTCTTTTATAGTCTAGTTATGGCTGTTGGTAGTGGTCGGACTGGTGACTATAACAGATAGGATTTCCAGTTGTACAGCCAAGATTTCAGCTCATAACATCGCAGGGGTGGATTTATTCAGTCACGTGACATATACATACTTTGCTTTCAAGTCTCCAGTAGCATTGAGGAGCAGCTTTTCCCACACTGCAACTTGACTGTGAAGCAGACAGTAGCTCTTCTGTGGAGGATTTGGGTTTGATGCTCATTTCTAATTAAGTTCCTCTTCCTCTTTTGATAAAATGATGTCTGAGCAGTACAGAGAAGTTGAGCAAGGAATCTCTCAAATTGATCAGAATTGTTATATCTCAATATTATGTGAATTCACTACAAACTACAAACCAAACTTACCTATAGTTGTTATATTAATTTTTAATTCCAGTAGTAAAATATGTCAGTCGTGACCAGTCAGAGGCTCAGAGAAAGATTTGAAGTCTCTTTTGTTTACAGCTTGAGACGGTTCTCTCCTTCGTCAGACTGGATGACCACGACTCACTCAACACCTTAAATCTGTAACCCTTTAACACAAGGCCATCTCTCCTCAGATTGTTTCATTTGAATGTTTTTGAAAATGTCTGAGATATACCATAAAACTGTCCACAGTATGAGTCGTTAGTGAGTGAAGCTTCAGGGCAAATTAGCTCTGAAATAACCACAATAAGAAGCTGATGTTGCTCTGGACATCGACAGAATCAGACAAAATATCCTCAACAAGACCCAGAGTTCAGACCCGGGCACAAAGTCAAAATAAAACACAAAATAAAACTGGAGTTTGTTTGTGATAAAACAGAGTCACTGTGGGCTTCTCTACCTGTGTGTGAGTGTGTGTGTGAGTGAGTGTGTGAGTGTGTGAGTGTGTGAGTGTGTGTGTGTGTGTGTGTGTGTGTGTGTGTGTGTGTGTGTGTGTGTGTGTGTATGTGTCTGGCATTGGTCCAGCTGTTGTCAGTCTTTCTCAGACAGTCGGAGTAGAGACAGAGGAAACATCTGCCTGCTCATCTGGCTCTGTCTGTCACACACACAGATGCAGACCTACACACACACACACACACACACACACACACACACACACACACACACTGTATCTCTCTCTCCCTTTGTGTGTGTGTCTCTTTCTGTTTTAGCATCTTTTCCCTAAAAAAAAAAAGAAAAATTAAATAAATAAAAAGCATAATAAACTGACACAGTTGTGACAGGAAAGGATGAGGGAAGAAACCTGGTTTGGAGTCTTATTATAACAGAAAACCTGTCAAAGTGTCATCACAGTTTAACTTGTGAAACTTAAATACAAACAGCAGACAGACCAGCTGCCAACATCTCCTGCACAGAAATACAACATGCATCAACATACTGGTTTTCCAGTTTTGCAGATTTTCATTGAAAAATGGCAGATTTTTCACTGGGAGTTAAAAGTGAAACTGCAGCAGAAACCTATTGTGTGATTGAGTTAAATTTTAAAAAGCTTCTTCACATTTAACAACTGCTGTGGCTGCATTCGTTCAGTATCAGTTATGATCAATTTCAGTGGATCACAAAGGATAATTAAGACTCAACACATCTGTGGAAACTTCTCGAGCCGCTCCTCCACTGTAATCCTGCTCTGGTCCGTCCGTCTGTATGATCTGTGTGCTCAAAGTGTGCCATCATCAGCTCTGCAGAAAATCAGCAATTGTATCACATTAGCTACCAGCTGCTACACCTTGACTATTTCTGTATGGATTACAAAATGGGTACGTCCTACAGGCAGCAATTCATCCACTCTACGATGTGGCTGATGGACACTGTATTTAAAGGTCCCATATTTCGCACCTTTTCAGTGTTTTGTCTGAAGTGTTGATCTCCATCAGAAGATATATTTGTGGTTTTAAGAATCAAAAACCATCTCAGTGTAGTTTTACATCTCCTCTCTCAGGCTTCTCTCTGGAGCTCTAGTAACAACAGGTCGTTGTTACTACTGGCTGAGAGCAGTGACTGTTTTGTTGTGACATCACAAAGTCCTGACGGCTGGTTTTAAAGCTCAGTTTCTGAATACAGGCTGTGTGCATTTCTCTGTGACTGAGGCTTTGATACTTTCACAGCATTAATATAGAAACTAGACCTGCTTTATAATCAAAAAACACATGGACATCTACTTTTATACTATATGGGACCTTTAAGAGTTTTTGCAAACTACTACTAGATGTCCCCTCAAGGATATATAAGCATACACCCTTCCCATTATGTAACTTTACTGCTCATTATTTCACCATGAGGAGACATCTCCATCTGCTGACCCATAGTTCATCTTCTAAAGTCTCACCATGTACTTATTTGTTAATAGTAATAAAACATACTGTAAAAGTTAAACTAATTTCTGTTACTGCAGTTCCTCAAAGGTGTAGAGCAGCATGTTATTTACATTACTGAATGAGTCATTACTGGCTGCAAAAGCATTAATTGAGGGTTTGACAAAAATAAACACCTGTCACCCTGTGACTGATTTAATGTCCTGACATCTGAAGTCACCTGTAAAGTGGATTTAAAAGGAAATAGGTCAGCTCAGTGCAAAAGTGGATTTTTCTGCTGACAGACTTTACAGAATTTGGCTTGTGACAGTTTTTAACCATGATCCCCCAAAATAATTTGTTCATCAAACGAGAGTCAAACGACTTCCTGCTGTTTGCGTTTTTTGTAGCAGGTCGCTTTAGACAAACTGTTCTGTCCTTTATCAGATTATTTGTGGTTAATCTGTCAGAAAATGAGCCAGGATTTGTATAATCACACATAATTTTGATGAGATATAAATTGAATAGATCTAGATTAGATTTAATAAATAGATTTTTATATATTCAGTGATCCATCCCAGATCTGTTCACTGTAAAACGAACGCTGTGCAGAGTCTATATGTCCTGTAGTCTGTCTCATAGAGTGTATGACACCATTGGCATATTAATAACACATTCATTAAACTGCAACATCCTCAAAAATCTCAAAAAGCTGTTATAAGGCACAAAACGTAGATCTGCATTATGGGTAAGAATAATAAACCAAGACCCAACAAATTAAACTAGAACTTCAATCAAAAGGTTTAAAGCAAAGAGAAATTATTCTAAAAGAAGCAAGAAAATCAGTACTTCATTTGTTTATTCCAAAACACAAAGAAAAGTCTTAAAAAAACACTATTTTACATAAGTTTTTAATGAATAATCAAACCTATAATTCAGTTCCTAACACAATCTCACACAAAGACAGAAGATAAAACACAGGATTAAGCAGGGTCATATAAACTTCATCTGAGGTAAAGACTATAAATGTGTGAATCATCATGCAAGGCCAGGTATCATGTGTTCATGGATTTTGTGAGAGGAGCAGCTGGATCAGCTACACTGTCCCTGTTCCATCACGGAGGCAGAAACCACTCTGAGGAACTATCAAAAACACATACAACTCTCTGAAACCTCATCAGAGCTCATAATCATGTTCGACCTAAAGGCTGGACACAGGTGCGATTAGTCATCAGGTGAAAACAGACAAAACCTCTGCAGCACTTCATGCTCATGGGAAAATGTTTTTTAAAAAATATGTTTTGTACATCAATCTGGGATGATGAGAGGAACTGAGGATTTCTGTTTTATAATATTTAAATATGGATCTATAGTGATAGATTTGGAAGAAGTTGTGTGGAATTTACTGCTTAATATTCACATTATGAAATTATTCATTTGACAAAGTGAAAATTTCTGTTTTGTTTTCTTCTGTTTACCGTTGTGGGACTCTTAATAAGCTGTTTTTAATTTTCCATATTTAACGTATCACTAGTAGATGAGGCTTACACTAATAAACTAAATCCTGTGATTATTTTTGTTATTCCCACATTAAATAAAGAGAGATCCAGGATTAGTTTCAGCAGATCTCAGCCTGATTTGTAACAAATATTCCTGTTGATGGGATGATAATGATACAGAAAGTGTAAAAGCAGGCTGGCCTTAAGTCGAGGACAGAGCGCCGGTTGGTTATTTAAGCCCTGTTATTTACAGCCATGGGGAGGGTGGGGGGTGGGGGGCAACAACAACACAGGAACATATTGCCGAGCAGATTGCCTCAGGCCAAACGTAGCTCGACGCTTTGCTCTCTGTGAGAGAAGTACGTGTCCAACACGAGACTGCTGCCACTAATTGGTTATTTATTTTATTTCTTCACCACGCTGGTGTTTTCGCTCTCTCTCTCTCTCTCTCTTTCTCTCTCTCTCTCTCTCTCTCTCTCTCTCTCTCTCAGCTTGTTTGCATCTGTGTGTCAGTCCAGTTATCTGTTGTGCGTTAAGGTGAATTGTGTGTGTCACAGTGATGAGTCTGACTGTGAGAAGTGAAAAGTAAAAATGTGAAGAGAGAGAAGTTGAAACTCTGTCAAAGAAGCTCTGAGGGTTAAAGTCATGTTTGAGAGACTGTTATTGAATACAGCGTGAACAGAAGACAGTGAGAGGTAGAATCACACACACACACACACACACACACACACACACACACACACGACTCGTACACACAATCACAAACATATTATAGAGGCATTTTCGGTCAGTTACATAAAGTATTCATTTAAAATATATAACGAGAGAAACAAATAAAATACAAAAACAATATAAGGGAACTTGAAAATAACCAGGAGAAACAGCAAAAAGATAAAAGCGAAAAGGACAGCCACAACCTAAAGAAGCTAGAAAACAACTGTAATAAGCTAAACAGGACAACCTAAAGAAGTTAGATAAGACTCAGAGGAGAGGCTGAAGAAACAACCTTAAGAAAGACAACATGAAAAGCATTAAAACAACCAGAAGAAGCTCAAAAAACAAAAGCGCGCATGAACCTGAGAACAAGCTAAAGAAGCTGAAGAACAATCGGAAGAAGCTGCAAAATAAACAGAAGAAGCTGGAACAAGCAAGGAAACTGAAAAACAAACATGAAAGCTTGAGGAAAACCAGCAGATCCCAAAGAACAGCAATAAAAAGCTGAAACACAACCAAAAGATGCTGAAGAACAACCAGATGTTGGAAGACAATGACACCAAACAACAACACACCTTCATGAAACTGAAGAAACTAGAAAATAAACAGAAGAAGCTTGAAAATCAACCATGAAAATTAGACGACACATAGGAAGCTTGAAAATGACCAGAAACTAAAGAACAACCATGAAAAGCTTGGACACAGACTAAAGAAACTAGGAAAACAACAAGCAAGACAACAAGAAGAAGATGAAAACAAATTCAAACAATCATGAGAAACGTAGACGAAGATTAAATGCTGCTTCCCTACCCACCCCCTCTGAGTTTGTGTTGTCACTGTGTTGAGATATTTGTTGTGCTAAAATTGACCACAACTTTATCTCCAACTTCATCCTTGATGCTATCAGGTGATGCTGTCACAAACACTGAAGTAATGAAATGTTTGGAAATCAGTGAGCTAAAAATGGGTGAGGCAGGTTTGGTCCTGACAGTTGGTCAAATTTATTGCTGCAGAATTTAAAAAAAAAAAAAAAAAAAGGTTCTTCTTCTATTCTCTATTGTCTGCATGCAGATGGCCATGAGCTGAATCTGTGTGTGATCTCTGAGTAAACCAGCCTGCCTGTCAGAGAAATCCATGTAAACCCTCACAAGCATTTCTGCACCCTCCACACCAACTTCGCTTTATCTCATTAAAACTTCCAGGAGATGGAGCCAGGGGGGAGCGCTTATTAGATTTTACTCATCAAGATGAAATTACCAGTCAAGACAGTAAAGCCAGGACTGTAAAAAATGGTTGTATAATGTCTGAGCTTCCTCAAGTCTGAGAAGCTGCCCATACAGTAATGTAATATAAATGTCCCCATATTATAAGTGATGTTGCCATATATATCACCTATAATGGTGGAATGGCGGACCATGTGTTTTTGTGTGTGTACGTTTGAGTCGAGCACTTGGTGAATATGGACCTGGTTTTCCTGAATGAAGCTGTCTGTGTGTGCTGAACACTTGTTTCTCTAGCTCCTAAAAAAATTCAGATTTCTTGTGCAGGTTTGGAGAACAAATTGAGAGTTAACTCCAAAGTTGAGGGTATCCCGTCTTCTACTAAAACTCAGTCTTGATTTCTTTTCAACCAAGAAGATGACTTTTCCTGAACATTAATCAGTATCTGTATTTACCTAAACTTAAGAAAATACCACTGTTATCACTTCATTCTACTCCTGGGGCGTCAGATCAGCAAGCACCTATTTCCTCCTTCATGTGTGAGGTACGGTGGCCCTGAGAGCTCACTGCACTGCAACTTAGAGAACCAACCGATCCTCCAACCTGAACAATCACACAGGTCGTTTTATTCAACCCTCTGATACGACCCATAGGAGTGTCTCCTGGAATGGCAGGTGTACCTGACTTTGTTTGTCATGGTTATAATAATAAACATGACAACTGTATCGAGAGCAGCGTACCAATCTTCATTTTCACGGTTACTATAATGGTCATGGATTGGTTAGGTTTGGGCAGGACACTAAAAAGTGATGAACGCATTAAAAACGGCATCAAAATGAATTCAAAATGATACATTTTAAAGATGTATAATAATTTATTCAAATGTATATTAACTAGTATTCATTTATCATTCCTCTGTGACCCCATCTGCTTCTCAAGTGACCCCATGTGGGATCTAGACCTGAATGCTGAGAAACTTGTCACAGTAAATGTACATGAGGACAGAAATACAAGAACACACACATTTCATCACTATCCACTGTGTCCAAACTGAGCACGCTCAGCTCACAGGGCAAAAATAATAACATTAAAAAAAATCATCAGCTCAGAGCTAATCCCACCACGGCCTGTAAACATTTTAATACCGGTGATTAGCAGTGATCCTAAACCCCAGGCACCCACCCTCCCTCACGGCCCTCCCAGGCCCCAGCTCCTCTCCCACCCCAGCCTCGGCTCAGTGTCCCTGGGGAAGCTGGCCAGGCAAGTCCCTGGATTAAGGCCACTCTGTGCTTTGGACCCTCGAGCCCCGAAAGTTAAACCCCTGGATGCTCGCCACTTCATTTTTCTAAGTGCCATTGGCCTTCTTGTTAGGATTGTTAATTAAAGTTGGATTTATTCAAGTGGCTTTTTGGCAAAAAAAAACCCCAATGCTGCTATTTCCTGTTCTTATCCTCTTTTTTTAGTATTTTAGTTGAGTGTTTGAGTTGAGTTCTTGAATTTCAGAGTCTCTCTGTCGATCCGTCTCTTTGTCCGTCCATTGTATCTGCCTCTTTTTTTAATTGTGTGTGAGAAAGTGGGATGCTGTGTTTCAGGGGAGGGTGGTGATTTTTTCAGATGAGCGAGCAGATGTTGCAGTTTCTCAAGGGGGATTTATGTCAGGATAGGAACACGCACACTCACGCACAAACGCACACACTGGGCTTCATGTCATTATGTATGCATTTCAACAGTCAACATCTACACACTGCACAAAGGTCCCAGAGTTAGAGACTGATTTTAACCATTAACATGCTGCTTTCAAGGAATAATCCAAAATTCAAATTAAAGTGATGGAAAGAAGACTTTAGTTCATTGGAGATTTATTTATTGTAAACAAACTGCTTTATAGGTTAAAAAATAAAAGGCTAAATATAACACAATCTTCCTCTTGCCACGGCAGCCTTACTTGGTCTGGTATGACCAGTAACTAATGGTGACTAATGTTAGCTAAATATACCAAAGTCTGTAGCTGACATTGCTGAGGCAGTTTTCTGACTTGACTCTGTGTGTGTGCTATGATTACACTGTGTTTCAAATGGTCTGTACTTATCTAACACTTTTCTAGTCTAATCGACCACTCAAAGCATTTTCCCATGAAAGGCACATTCACACACAGTCATACAGTTGTTGCCTACAAACATGGTGCTTTTCTACCATAGTCACACACTGATGATACATTGTGGGCAAGTGGGGTTCAGTATCTTTCAGTATCAGTATCAGTTCAGTATCAGTGCCCAAGGGCAAATGCAGACTGGGGGAGCTGGGCATCAAACCACTGACCTTCTGATTAGTGGACGACCCGCTCTACCTCCTGAGTTTTATCACTGAGGTAAAACACAAAGTAGGTGGGAACACCTACCTCACAAGGAGACATGTTTGCTGTGTCCTGCTTGTGTAACCACTCAGTCAAGTCATTAAAATGAGCATCGCATTTCTACAACATCACTGGACTCACAATGGACAGTACCAAAGTGTCAAAATCGAAAGCACAGAATGAAACAGGTATCGGCTGTGTCCAAAATCACTCACTACTAGTAGTAGTGCTATTCGAATGTATAGTTACCATTATTGTACCTTATATAGTGGACTCTTAGTATCCCACAATGCATCATGAAAGGTAGTGAATAACCCTTGGTTACTCACCAAGCAATGTGCACCATCAAGCATTGTGCTTACGCAGAACAAAATTAGCCGAGTAGCGTCTGAAAATGTCTTTTCATTTTACCAATGAGCTCACTATGTAGTCCTCTACATAGGACTCCCTGGATGGTGAGAAGGGAGTAGTGATATTGGACATAACCATCGTCATCTTCTTCCCTGTCAAAACCTGGTGCCTACATTACCAACAATGCAACTTGACCCCTGACAGTTCTGTGTTACATTCAGGTGTGTTGTGCTAGTAGCAGCTAACGTAGCCTTGAGCCTCTACCCTGAAGCAGAGATGAAGAGTAGGCAGGGGTTTGGTGAACTCATTTTTCTCTAATGCACCATGCCCAGATTTTTTTCTTTCTTCATTTTCAAACCCATTTACCAACCCAACTGACACTGACTCAGGTGACATCACAAGAGGCAATTTATCAGATTAGCTTCCTGTCAAGACACAATGCTTTAGCCACTTTTTTTCGTATGCAATAGAATGATAGACTCTTGCTTAACAGCTTTTTGGGGCTCTGTTATTGTGTTCACCTCTTTCAGCACTCGCCCGAGTCCTCTTCCTCCCAGTCACCACTTAGTCCTCACCAGACCACCAATGGAGAAGAGGCTGATCAAGCCTGGAGATCCAATCATAGGAAATCATATACAGGCCTGTCCCATAGCACAAAGCTGCACCGAGCCGGCAGCGTCAAAGACCTGATCAATAAATTCTCTGGTCCAGATCCAGTGTCTCCTTCCGGTTCCCCTCAAAGTCCTGTTTTGGGAGTAGGACAATCCCTGAAGTCTGCTTCTGCAGAGGTTTTCAAGTCCACACCAAGCAGCGTTGGACCAGAGGAGAGTCCAGTACCCAGCATCACTGTCACTCCTCCACTCAGGGAAACGCAGAAAGGCACCAAAAGTAGTCAGATCACTGCACGAATTGATTGTCCAGTGGGAGGCAGCACTGCAAACACTGATTCAGAACCAAGGAGCAAAACACAAACCACAGACTCTGGTAGAGAGTCGGTGGCGGACTCTGGAATGGGATCGGTAAGAAAAACAACCTCATTACCGATCACTTTGAAGTCCTTGCATGAAATGCAAATCTTGCATCTTCTCTACATGAAGACGGCACGACAGCATGGCACAACATGGCAGGTGTTCTCCTTGCATGATTCAAGCACCGCTCTCAATCCGCATGATGACTTGAACACATAAAACCACGACAAGACGCTAAAGCACTTCCTCTTCAACCGTACTAATCAAAATGGCCTCAGATCTAAATTTCACTTCTGTCTTTGATTCTTTCCTTGTAAATGCAATTTTTGTCTTCAGACTGAAATAATAACAACCTTCACACTATGACTGTACGACTGTTGATTTTTACTGCATGAGGTGATTGCGGCATATAGAGCTGCTGTGCATTTTTTGCCTTCTGTTCGCTTGAGTTTCTGTCTGACACTTTGCTTGGTGAGGAAACAGTGGACCAGCAGCTTATTGCAGCATATTGTCAACAGTATGTGCAAAGGTGGGACAAAATCATTGCTTTGCAAGACACACACATGACACACAAGTGTTGGCTGTGCAGTCTGACTCAATCCCCAAGTCAGGACCAAGAAGTTCCAAGTCCAAGTCCAAACTTTGTGTTTAAATAATTTGTCTTTCTGTTCTGCCAAACACAACTGTCCCTCCTGTCCACACAACATGGTTGGCTGCTGTTTGATTGATTCAGTGTATATTTGTTGTCCGGAAAATGATGAGTTGAGTTGATTCCCTGCACACTTTTCATGACGTATCTTTCAATCTTTGGGCGTTGGGAGAATATCAAGTTATTACAAGTCAGAAGGTTGAGGTCCAAGTGAAGTCACTATTAATTGGTGTCTTGTGACTTTTCATATTTTATCATTAGATTCATGACTTGAGTCTGACTCCTGTCATGCATCATGTGATTGGAGTCCACGCTCCGCCACAAAAAAAGGAAAGAAACAGCTCTTCTCCCATATGCTCCATTTATTCCCAAATGTTTCCCTTCATCAAGTTTGATAGTTCAGTTGTTTTTTAACAGAAGAGTGAATATTGGATTTATATGGCTTTAGGTCTGCAGAACTAGGCAGCTGTTTGCTAATACATTAGCCATAACAATTTATATTCTGATAATACGTCAGCACTGTGTGTTGTTCAGCTTTTGTGGTTTACTTCTGCCCCCTAGTGGCCAGGGAAGACTTTTACTGTAGGTTTTAAGAAACCCCAGTTAGCATCCACTATAGCTGGAAATATTTGGGAACGAATTGCATACACATAATTTTTTCCAGACACAGTTAAATCGGTGTTAATTTTCACTTCACCTCCTTTATCAGTTCTTTTTTCTTTTACTTTCCTCTCCATTTTATTTAACCTGTGTGTACCATATATTCATCTTCTCTCTGCTGTCAATCACACTAGCAAATGCTCAACAAATTAATCTTTGTCAATGTTATATGTGTTTACCTGGGTTTATCAGGGCATTCTTGTCCATATATGTTGATACAGATGTATTTTCATCTTTCATCCAGGTTTATTTAACCCCTCTCTCCTCACCCTCTGTCTCTCTTCTGCAGGAGTCTGAATTTGATCCAAACAAGCAGCTGGACAGCCCGTCAGAGGAGGAGCCCTCCACACCCAAAGCCGTGCAAACCAGCCAGAACCCGAAATATCAGCTGTTCCTCAACAACGAGATGAGGACCAACGGGCTGAGTAGCAGGGATGCAGATGGCCCAGGAGGCAGTGGGTCAGCCGGGGAGAACGGCCCCAGGCAGGCCCGATGGGAAACCACCCGGCTGGGCCTGAACCACTACCGAGGGTCCCTGGAGTCCCTAGCCTCACGGGACTGGGACACTATGTCTGACAGGGTGGGTGAGGTGCACCATGGAGTCTATGTATGTGTGTTTGTGTGACTCAGATCAGGGAGATTAGAGATAAGAGAGTTTTTGTGATAATCAGATGCGGTTTTACTGCTGCATGCCTGTAAGTCCAGAATCACAGAAGCAGTTATTAAACAGTGCCATCTCCTGGATGAAACACTGCTTCAACTTCTGTGATTGCCCATATACAGTCATTAAAAAATAACTATCTTTACCATCTATTACTGTTGAAACGTAAAGCATAAAGCATAAAGCATTGCAAAATGACATGGTTCACATACAGTAAATGACTAAAACAGAAATCTATCCTGTATTAGTGTTTCTGTAATGTAATGTCATAATCCAGTTAAAATGGTAAATGTCATATGTAGCATTCACATAATAACATTTTTTCCTTCCAGTTATTGGACCGCACCATCTCTTGGACAAAACACAGATTTAAGGTTTCCTCATTGGCCGTCCTGGTTACCACAAGATTCAATTATAACAGAGTTCCTCAACTTCCTCTGGTCTTCTACACTGTTTTTAGATCCTATAATTCTCAAGACCCCAAACAGTGAAAGATTTATTTCATAGAAATATGGTTGAGAAACTCTGAATTACACAATGACAGAAACTCTTTATACATTATCAAATCATATCTAATCAACTGACACCTTTCATGCAAAATTACAATGTGTTTAACTTATTTATTTGACTCAGTGAAATCATGAAATCATTTATAATTAACAGCCAATAATAATTAATATAATATAATGATCCTGTTAAAGTAATAAATGTTTTGTTAGTTTCAATTTTATCTACACCTAGTGTAATAGTAGCAATAATAATAATAATAATAATAGTAATAATAATAATAATAATGTTAAAGAGCTTCACTGAAAAGGTTAAGAATCATTTCTAATCAGATGCTTTCACAAGTAATATATTAAAATTTATGTTCTATTTGAGTATCAGTTTAGAAAAGTGAATACCTCAGTGATAAGATTAATTACATTAACAGGGTTCTTGAACATGTTTAGTAAATGCAGCAGCTTGTTTCATACTGAAGTGAGAGCACAAATTATTTATGCAAACTCATAATCACGGCTACAGCTGCACTTCTGAATTTGTCATCAGTCAAATCGTTGGCTTTCGTCCGCTCCCTCTCTGTTGTTCTCGTCTCCTTATTGATTGGAGTGTTGTGTTGTTTGCTTGTTTACAGGTGGGTGTTGTTGACAGCCCTCCCCGAGTGTTCAACAGTCCGTACACCACAGCCACCTCTATGGATTACAACCCCATGTATCGGATGTCAGAGTTCAAGGTTTGCAACAGTTTCTTATTACCAGTGATGAAAAATACACTGACACAAGTACTGTACTCAAGTACAACTTTGAGATACTTGATACTTCTACAACACTACATTTCACATCAGGCAAATATTCAACTTTTTACTCCACAACATTTATTTTGCAGCTATAGTTCAGATCAAGATTTAACATAAAAACATGATAAAATGGGTTCCTCGGTGGCTCACCTGGTAGAGTGCGTACCATGAAGGCTTAGTTGCTGCAGCCCGGGGTTCGAGTCTGACTTGCAGCCCTGGTCTACATGTCATCCGCTCTCTCTTTCCTGTCTTTCTCTCACTGTACCTATAATTAAAGACATAAAAAGCCAGAAAAAATAATTTTAGAAGATAAAACATAAAAAAAGATAAAATATAAAGTATTACCAAATATTAAAGCAGTGGTTCAAAAATATTTGGATTTTGACCCTTTACAAAAAAAAAACATTAGTGTCTAATTGGAGCTATGTGTCACAGATTTTAATGTCTATGAGATGTTAGCAGTTTCAACAAAGAGATGTTTTAATTTAAATAAAAAATGTCAAATTGTAAAAAACATCAATACTTCACAAAAAAGCAAAGATTTGAGAAAAGACCAAAAGATCTATTTGGTGACCCTTCAGGAGCCGGACTAAACTAGATAACTGCATATAGACCTGTTAAAACTAGCTTCACCTCCAGCAGCAACAATCTAATACCTGGTATATAATAACAAATCAGTCACAGAGGAGATTTTTCCTCAGAGCTTTGATACTTGAAGTACATTTTTCTGATAACAACACTGTTGTGTTCCTGCTCTCACGTACATAAAGGATCTGAGTCACTTCTTCCACTGCTGCTTATTAACATATATTATATAGATTTTTTTCTCTTCAGATTTTAGTTTTAGAAATACTTTTAAGGTCACATGGACATAATAAACTGATACAAGTCAGCCATGTTTGGAGTTTATAAATAAAACCTTTCAAATCCTTCAAATTTGAACAGGGCCCAGTTGTTTGTAATATTAAACACATTCTGATACTGACCCTCCTGTGTGCGGCTCTCCTCGTCTCCACACTCAGGGTGGACTGTCTCCTGCCACCTCAGAGATGAACCTGTACAGCTTCAACAGTCGCAGCACCAGTCCAGTGGGCATCCCCACACCCACCCTCAGCTCCCCACGCCCCCGATTCTCCGCCTACGACACTCTGGTGAAGAGGAGGGCCGAGGTCAACAATACCGTACGTTTGCTGACACCTGCACAGATGACATACTCTCTAGCATCACTTCCACAATATATCATGTGTTTTCATGTTCATGTGTTTTCTACTACAGGTGGTACCCACCCACTACAGCATGCGCTCTGCCACTCTGGGGGCGCCCAATAAAAAAGACTACATAGAAGAGCTGACCAAACAGCTGGACGCCTGCCAGAAGGTAAGTTTGAACAGGTTGGTGCTCTGCTGGAAGAGTGTGGTTTGTTACTGCAAGTAAGAATCCACAAAAGACTACAGCTGAAACTATATTAAACCCCTGCATTTTACACAAGTACACTTTAGCAGACAAACAGTAGCAGAGGTCTTGAGCTAGAATGTCTGCAGCATGAAGGGGTTTCCTAATTTCAACCCATGTTGTCACAATTATTGATATTCTAGTAAAGAAAACAGTATTTTGATGGTGTGTGTTTTCTCTGCAGCGTAACCAGTTCCTGGAGGCAGAGAGTGTGGAGATGGATAAGGAGAGGAACCAGATCAGGTCCTTATTTTTTTCCTTTATAGCTGTCTCTCCTGATGTTCTCCCCTCTTTATCTTATCCATCTTTTCCTTATGAAAATGTTATAATATGTATGAAATACAAAATGTGTTTATGTACATAAATTAAAAAATATCAATATGATAAATTTTTACATGGTATAACATGTTGTGACCAAATATGTTAATGATGTATATTTAATTAATATATGAAAGTTTATTCTATATTTTTCTTATTATTTTCTAATTAATTTTGATCATCTATCCTCCCATTCCGGTAGAATGGCCTCAGACTTTTGGAAGCCATTGTGTATAATATCACCATATATTTAGAGGCTTTGGGATGGATGTATATTTACAGAATATACTGTATCTATAATATCTACAATAGAAGAATATAAACATACATGAACATACATATTGTATTGGCAAGACATATATACCAATATATAAAATCATTCCAATTTTTATGAGGTTTAATGTGTAATTTTTACATATGTGTTTAATATAGATATATAGAAAGTCAAGATATGTACATATATTAAAATTGCGTATGGGTGAAGTTACTCTTGATCTCTTGTACTTCAGCTTCACTCTCTGTTGTCTGAGTGTAAACCTGAAGTGTGACACACTGCAGTCTGACCAATGAGGCCTGTCTCTCTGTGAAGGTTTGAGATGCGCAGTCTTCTGGTGAACAACGAGGACCTGCACCGGACCAACACCCAGCTGACCAATGAGATGAAGAGGATGAGGGAGCAGATGATAGAGATGGAGAGAGAGAGCCAGTCCATGGGAGAGAAATACAGAGAGATGGAGGTATGAAGGGATGGATGGGTGGATAATTAGAAAGATACTGTAGCTATACAATAGCATGATGACTCTTGTCTTGTCTTTCGCAGATTGAGGTGAAGCAGGCCCGCGACATGATGGTGGAGGCCAACACTCAGGAGTACGCCTTCAACTTCCTCCAGCAGTCCCTCAAAAACAAGATCCAGGACGCTGAGGTGCACATTTTCACACAGCAGCAGCAAACATCAGAAACTAGAGCACATGAATCTTACATATTGATTCTGAAAACTAGATGTATGCCTTTAATTGTCTGTAGGATAACTTGGCATAGTGGCTAAACCCTGTGAACAAGATAGATAATAAACATGCATGTGTTGACTGATGCTTCCGATCCAGAGCCTGAAACATATGAAGAAATAGTTGATTTTTCCCTTTTTTTTCATTAAAAAAACATAAAGAAAAGCAATTTTTGCTACAGTTTATACCAATGCACAAAGACAAAATTCTGATATGTTTCGTCCTGTAGGAGTTAACTACAACACAAAAAATGTCCTTTTATTTTTCTATACAATAGCAAACGTCACTGATAAACTATATAATAATCAAAAATATTTAAAAAAATAATAATCATTCATCACAGTCAACATCATGCCTGGTTTTATTTGTCAGGTTGCAGTTGAGAGTGTGGACTACTTTCATAATGTTTCTTGTGGTGCGTTCAGGTGTTTATGGGAATCTCCATCGACATACATGTGGTCTTTGAACTTTGTGTGTGCGTGTGTGTTGTGTTCAGGAGAACCTGGAGAAGCAGACACAGCACGCTCAGACTCTGTCTGAGAAGCTGTGGCAAGCAGAGAGAAGACTGGAGGAGCTGGAGGCCGACAAAGGCACTAAAGACAAGAGGACGTCTGAACTCAACAACACCATCCTCAGGCTGGAGACAGAGGTACACAGACACTTTCTTTTCCACCAGTAATAACTGAAACTGTCTCATTTCATAGGTGCTATATTTTCCCTTGAGAACACTTGTAAACTTGTAGTTTGGTATCAATTGCTGAAAAAATAGACACAAAGTTGTGAGTTATTTGAGTTTAGTTAGTTGTGTTGAGTTGATGAGCAGTAAATATTCATTTATTATTGCAAACTTCCGAACATATGTTTACTATATGCATATTTACAACTGCTTAGGTAAAAACAGGCAAGAGCGTGTGTGTGTGTGTGTGTGTGTGTGTGTGTGTGTGTGTGTGTGTGTGTGTGTGTGTGTGTGTGTGTGTGTGTGTGTGTGTGTGTGTGTGTGTGTCTGTGTGTGTATACATAAAAATGTGTGACATCCTGTGTGTTTGCAGCTAAGCGAGGCCCTGCAGGTGTCCACGCAGACTACAGCAGAGATGAGCCTGCAGCAGAAGCTGCGTGAGGACGCCCAACTGAGGGTGGAGGAGCTGGAGGAGTCTCTGCTGGAGAGGGAGCAGGAGCTGCAGAGACTGCAGACCCTCGTCAGCAAACTGCAGGGAGAGGTACTCCACCTGTCTAACACTTTCCCATCAGCCTCAGCTGGAGTTTGAGACATTGCATACTACATACTGCAGACTATTAACACTCGTGACTTTTTCTGGCATCTTGGTTATTTGGTGTCACCTGGTTTTATGTTGTTGGACTAATGAAACAAACTTAACATCTTAAAGCTCCTTATATTGACTAATATCTGTGAACACCTTTGGTATGAAAGCATCATCAGGACATATGTTCTTGCACGTGTGTGTTCAGGTCTCTGGCAAGCTGATCGATAAGGAGCGGACACTGGAGGAGGAGATCCAGCTGAGAGAGAGGATACAGCTGCAGTGTAAGCAGGCGGAGAGGATGGTGGACGACCTCCAAATGGAGCTGCAGACCACAAACCAGGCCAGAGATGACCTGTCCAAACAAGTCAAACAAGCCCAGGTACTGATCAGTCGAGTCAAACATTGTCAACGGCAGCAGCACTAAACTCAAAGGTTCAGTAATTTCCTGAAGCAGCTGGGGACTGTAGTTTTTAGCAAACATTAGCCCACAGGAAGAGACGGTGGAGATGCTGCACTAGTGAGTGTTTGCAGCAGTAGGATGGTGAATGTTTGAAAGAGACAAATAATAAATAAATGAATAATAATGATAATAATAATAATAATAAGACAAAGTGCTTTGACAGGCAGTTAAAAGGCAATGGTAGTCAAAAGCAACAGATGGAAGGCAAACAACAATGTAAAAAAGGGGAGAGCAAAACCACACACACACATACACACAAACACACTCACACACACACGCATGCACAGTAAAGGCCACAACAGAGATAATAAAAAGATAAAAATAATAAAAAGGAAAGAAAATTTAAAAAATTTAAGGAAATAAAAAGATGACATCGTATAAAAGCAAGTCTATAAAAAGGACGTTTTAGAAGTGATTTAAAAGAGTTTACTGAAAATAAGGGTCAATGGTTTGTTAATCTCACAATACTTGAGTAAATATGATTGGATTTGGTCTTTTCATAGAGTTTCTCAACTATAAGGAGGAAATAGAAAATCACTTTAGATAAATTCATTGATAAATCTCAGCAGTAACACAGAGCTGTCTATTAGTATCCACCTATTAATGACTACAGACCAGTCACATGGCTGACAGAGACAAAAAAAAAGGGACAACTGTTAAACACTTCCTCCTTTTTTCATTCTGGATGAATTTAAAAATGATCAAATATTTTTTTCATTTTCTGAGTGTTTCATCCTTCACAGTGTGTTTACATGCATGAACTAATGATTCAAACAGAGATGTCCACTTAAATTAATCAGTCATGAAAACCATCAGAGTTTGGGGTTAATAGGGCATTAATTATGCAAATCCTCTTTAGCAATCACTGTGCTAATTCCATAATCCCAAATATTCACCATGTCTATTTCTGAGGACACTTAATCTGTCCCATTTCTAAATAACCTGAGTGACAAACAGTTGTCATCATGAGGACTGACCTCACATCAGAGACTGTCTGAAAAAAGTTTAATTGACTTATTATTATTATTTAACTCTGCCTCTTCCAGGAGAAGATGATCGACCTGGAGAGCGACCTGGAGGAGCTGCACGACAGTGAGCAGAGATGGGCCGCCAAACACAAGAGAGCCATCGAACAGGTAAACGCACAGGAAACAGAGGAGGAGGTAACAGAAAATATTTATGAGTTTGTAATGACACATTTTCTGTGTTTGTGATCAGACGGAGCAGCTGCAGCTGAAGCTTATTCAGGAGAAGGATCTGAACGACGAGCTGGAAACTGAGAAGGTTGTCATGGAGAGACAGGTACTGTGTGTGTGTGTGTGTGTGTGTGTGTGTGTGTGTGTGTGACATTTAACACAGCTGGACCTTTTGATTTATCAATACCTCACTCTGTCTCTCTCATTCATATTGTTTAGACCTGGACTGAGCTAGCTTTTTAATATTGATATATAAAAGGAGCCATTTATAAGTTTTGCTAATGCTACGTGGCCAACGTTAGCATTAACAGCTGTTTACTACAGTCTAGAAGAAACGTTGTGAGTTCAGCATCAAACTTCATTCCTTTACTCACCAAGAGCTGTCTCCAGAAGTTAAAAGCAACCCTCTGGTTTTACTTCTGTCACCTCTTTTCTTCTCCTGAAGTTAGCACGCTAACCAGCTAGCCCCAACCCACATGGCTTGTTTCATCATTTCCCAATACCGAGTCACTGAATGCGTTTCCATTAACCTGCGTCATGCACTATTTTAAATTGTGATCTTAAAAACGAGTAATGGGAAATGCAAATGTCATGAAGAAATGTATAATTTGTTTTTTTAGACTATTTAACAAAGTAGCTCTGCTCATAGTATTAACTTTATTCATAGCCTATATTTTGAAGACCTGGATTCCAAAATGATTCACTTTTAAAGTTACAAATGACAGAATACACTGTATGTATTTACAAAAAAGCACCAATGTTAACTCTTGTCTCAATCAAGTAATTTCTTCTGCTGAGGTTAGCATGCTAACCAGCTAGCTAGCTTTCCAATAGCGAGTCACTGTAGCCTCCAATCTGCCCTGAAGACATAGTGCTGCTTAGAGGACATATTATAACCTCTTATGTTGTAAATGCAACAATGGCTGAAGCTCTTGTCGAGCAACAGTCACCAGCACTGGCAAAGAATGTTTGAGAAGGAACCCTTACATGAACTGTGACCAATAGACACACTGAGCAGGATTTACACATGAAACAAACCTGTCAGTGCTGTCAAGTGGGCACAGTTTGTAATATGACTGTCTCCAAGCTGCATCAAATGTTTATGTACTGTAATAATTGATCATCTGTGATAAGCTAATGTTGGGCAGAATTATCAGTGATGCCTCAGTCAGGCTCGCTCTGAGACACATTATTCCCAAAGCGCTGTATGAACAAGCCTACAGTATATCAACAACACTGTTTAAACAACTGTACATCTAAGCATGTAAACGATCCACACCAGAGGAACAGAGCGAAAGAGAGCTTCATCTCTGATTACAAATCCCTTTCCGTTTACAGTTGCGTGAGCTACGTCTGGAGGTGGAGGAGCTTCAGAGCTCCAGAGTTCAGGAGGATGTCATCTCCAGGGCAGAGAGCCGAGTCAAAGAGCTGGAGAACTTTCTGAGGACTGAGGAGAGGTCAGTCACGTGGCTTGTCCGACAAACCACCATCAGCAGTGTCATGTATCAGACAGTGTATCAGGGTCCTGAGGTTTTCCCAACACGTTCTCAGATCACTGTCACACCTGTGGTTTGGTTCACTTGGTTTGGAACGTGAAAATAATTAAATATGTCATTGACTTTTAGTTCTGATCAGGTTCATGTTCACAGTGATTTTCTGCAAACAAGCTAGGGGCTGTAAATATGACATGATGTTATGCATTTATTGACCAGTTACTGCATCTTCAGCACTACATGGACCCACAAGGGCAAAAATCTCTTCTCTGATTAGCCCACAAAGAAATACTTCATCATGATCACTAATGTTATAATCAGCAGCAAGTCTTCATGTCATAAACAGTCACAAACCTACTGAGGTTCTACTGTGATGTTACAGGAGCTTTATTACTGTGACTGTGTTTTAGCTCCTTTCACTCACCTCTTACTGAGGAATCAGGAACATAAAATACACAACGTTGGGCACAAGCTCAATTCACCTTTGGTTTTACTCTCACGTCCTGATCCACATGTATGTTACCATGGTTACTAGATTCTGTTTTACATAAGTATAGCATATGATATTGCATATACACATTGCTTTCTTGACAGTTGGTGATTAGCATATAGATTTTTTAGTGGTTTCTCTTTTAAATTCCTGCACCACAAAACACTGTGGTTAGTCTGCTTTGAGATCACACTACAAAAAAAAAGCTGCGCCAAACGTGTGCATTATTATAACCTCCTCAAGGCAAACTGGTAATAGTAACTGGACTTGAAAACTGTTAATAACCTGTGGTTATTTTTACCAGTCGTAACAGAATAGCAGGTAAAAGACATTCAAATTTTTACTACTGGTGTATAAAAAAATTCAGAGTGACTGGCAGTCAGCAGTGTCATCTGTCAGTCAGTGGGCAGGGGAAGGCAGAATAGTTTTAATTCAAACTGGTCAAACGGTGCAGTACTGGACTGAACAAGTAACTTTTAAAAGTTTAAATTTCTGCTTAGAATCACTGCCTGTAAAAGAAGATAAACTTAAATCATTTGCAGAACCACACCACCATGGTTACAAAATAGTTATCTGTAATATAAACCATAGCAGTGTGTTTGTCTTAAAGTTCGTTGTTGGCTAATGTTTGTGTATTTGATGCAGGAACAAGGCGGTTCTGACAAACACCATCAGTAAACTGGAGAGGAGGATCAACGAGCTGAGCGATCAGATGGAGGAGGAGCACAGAGTAGCCACTGAACAAAAGGACCTGGTGAGACACACACACACACACACACACGCAGACACACAGATAAAACTATACAGGATGTTTAGAGGAGGATCTGAGCTGAGTCACAGACAAATGTCATATTCATCAAAACAAATGCACTGATTGGTTTGAAAAACCTGAAATATTAATATGTAATAAGGCCACAGGAGGAAACATGTGTCTCACTAGAGAAAATTCATTTCAAAGGTTTAGATTTGGGATCAGGTTCTGTGTTTGGAGGCTGTGCTTGCACATTATTATCATTAAAATAGGTCTGGACACATTTGAACATTTGAAGATATTACATGAGATCGTCTTCCTTTGTTGTTGTTGTTTTTTTTTCTTTTTAAATGCATCACTTTGCAATAATTTTACTTGTATCGCTCCCCGTTAGATAGGATTTTTTTTTTTAGGGCATTCCCTTGTTTGTAGATATAACCGTTTTCTGACCTTCTAAATATTGTTATTAGAAGATTTCCTTTTTAGGAACTTGCTGTCCTGCAAGAAAATGAGTCTTTTGGGACATTTCTTTGTAGTATTCCCTTAGTGGCCTCCTGTGTTTGGACATTCATGGAGTTTTTCAGCATTTTCTTTGAGAAATGTTTGAAATGTTTTGAACATGGTCACAAAAACCTGAGAGAATAATGTATTGATGTGTTTATGTAGATAGACATGTATGTGACCTATATGATGATGTGATTGGCTCGTACACAAAAGTTAAATAGCTGTGTTAAATCATTAGATTTGAAAAAATGAAATGAAATGAGCAGAGAGGTTTTTATGTCTGGATTGTTACCAGATGCATCTGTCCAAACTAACTGGAGCTCTGTCATCCTCCAGATGACCCAGAGGATCCGCTCTCTGAAGCGTCAGCTGAACGAGGCGGAGGAAGAGACGAGCAGGAGGGAGGCGCAGTACCGCCACACCCAGAGAGAGCTGGCCGAGGAGAGAGAGACGACTGGCCGGCTGCAGAGGCAGCTGCTCGACCAGCACCTGCAGACAAAGTACGTACTCTATACACATGTGTATAGAGTGTATTCAAAGTTTGAGGATGAAGCTGTCAAACCTCCTGAAGGCCTGAATGTATTTGTAAAAATACACTGGCCTCTTAATGTAGGGTATATAGCGTCAGTATGACCCCAGTGGTTACAGTGGTTAAAGGGTCAGTCCACCTAAAAAAGCACATACTTACTTACCTCTAGCGTTTGCTATCGGTCATGCAAAACTAAATCAAACATCAACTCTGTCTCTCCAACAGGCGTAAGGAGACTCTGACCATTCGTCAGACTCTAGATAACCTGAGGCTGGACCTGAGCATCGAGGATGAAGACGAGGATCAGCTGCCACAGCAGCAAACAAACAGCGTCACCAAAGTCTAAACCTCACACATATATATATATATATATATATATATATATATATATATATATGAATTATTTTTAAAGGCATAAAACCAACTACATCTGTCCACTGACAGTGAAGTCAGAGTGTGTTTTTCAAACCTGGCACAAGCAGTCTTCCAACTAATAAGTTTTCATCTAATGAGCAGAAACACCCATAATTCCACCGGGAGTTTTACCATCACGTTTGTTAGTTCTCTGCTCTGCTAAATGTTGAAATGTTATTTTATTTTTCCTGTAATTACAAAGACAAAACTCTGAGTCCATAGCTGCATTTACTGAGTTGTGTTTAGTCTGTGAGCACTTGTTGGTTTCCATGAAAAATGTGGTCTGTTTCCACACAGTTATATATAAGTACATTATGTGTTTGTCACTTTATTCTCCATATGATAAATTGTGCTTCCCCATAGACAGTGTTTTGACTTAACACTAGCAATTGATTGGAATTAATTAATTGTAAGGGAAGTCTGTGTCTACAGTATATTTTCTACAATAAGTAGCAATTTACATGGTTCTTTCCTGGACATATAACAAAATTAAAGACTCTGATTATTTATCACCCTCTCCTGGTGTCAAGGAGGAAATACAACACTAACCCATAGAGCACTGTAGAGAAAACTCCTGGTGGACTCACAGCCTCACTGTCACTGAAACACTCTGACTCTTTGGATATGATATGATATGATATGATATGATATGATATGACATGACATGACATGACATGATATGCTTTGCCTGCTTGTTCTGTAAGGAAAAACGTGCAGGAGCTTGGTGCAGAGAGATGTTGACATACAGTAAAAGGGAAAAACCTGCTGGTGACAATAATGAGTTGATAAGGATTTGATTTAAGCTTTTGGTCTGCTGTTGTAGTTGCCACAGAGAAACAGCTGAAATCTGTTGGAACCTTTAAACAGGTGGAGGAGCATTTTGGAGTGGATTTCATACAAGCCTTCAATTCTGAAAAGACACTTTTAGTTGTGAGAGACTTCAGTTTGATGATCGTCAGAATGGGACTTCACTTTCACTCAGTTTGTGACTCAAAGAATCACTGGTTTGGGATAAAATCAAAACAAACTTCTCCATTCTTCAGCATTTGTTTTTATTTGGAGCTTTGCTGACAGTGCTTTCATAAAGAGGGATTTTCCATATTAGAAAGTGTTTAGTTTAACATGTATACCACATTCTTATGCAGTATTTGAACATATCCCACACTGGTTGTTGACATATTACAAGGTAATGATACACAACATGTAATAACTGCAGAGGGGGGGTCTTTGGATGCGATCGTAGCTGTTTTTGGTCCCCACACAAAAATAATTAAGATTATTTATATTGAATACTTTTTGAGCGTTTATTTTATTTTCATGATTTGAAGATCTCTGAATTTCCTGTATTTGCAGTTGCTGGGAGGGCACAAAAAACTTTAAGAAAAATGAAATGATGCATGATTTTAGACCTCAGTTTCAGGTATTTAAGGGGGTTTGTTATTGTATTAATGTAATAAGATTTGACGGATAAGAAAATCTCATGTCACACTTGCTGTTAATGTGCGTCTTGAGTTGATTTTATTTTATCTAAATTCATTCAAATAGACTAAAACCGACACTTTGGATGGACAGCAATGGGTTTACTTAAAATACAGTTTTTAAATGTTCAGAAGTGCAACTGTTTGAATGCAAGATGTCTTTTAATGCAAAAACAGACAAAAAAAACAAACAAAAAACAAAACAAAAAAAAACATTTTCATTGTGTTAAAAACACAGTTTATATGCTATGTGGTTTTCTTAACCATTTGTTAATGTTCTCTATGCTCTTATTTTGGAGGAAATAACATTTTTCAAAAGAAAACTAGTAGCACAGACAGAAATAATCAGGACGGAGTCATTAAATTCAAATCATCAGTAGACAATGAGGCTCATTCGCTGGTTTAACTCTCAGACCTTGGTTATGGTCAGTCCTGTTGTGACAGTCTTCTGCATGTTCTTTGTTTGAATCTGTTGTATCTGTTAGAAACACAAAGCTACTGTTCAGATACTTTTTGGATTTTTATGTTTACACATGTTGGTGTATTTGCTTTTTGGAAAGAGGAGCATAAATCACACATTTTCTCTATGAAAGAGTTTCATATTTCAGCTGCTGGGAATGTATTTACTTCACAGTGTCACTAGTGTTTTCTCATAAATGAAAGTGGCAGTGCCTACAAATATGTAAAAAATGAAATACACTGACTTATTTTTGTACTACACTTCACCTTCTGCTGGTTCTGCTGTTCTTGGGTATTTATTTTTTGTTTTTCATATTGTCTCTTTTGGTGAGAAGTTTCTTAGCAAAATGCAAATAAATTCTTCTCCACTGTGAATTCTAGCACGTGTCTCTGTTTTATGAGAAAATCCCTTGTAAACTTCATTCCTTTACTCATCAAGAACTGTCTCTTGTAGTGATTGTGGGATGTTTTAAGATATTTTGTCAGTTTCTCAGGAAATAATGTTTAGATATTGATGTTCAAAATCTGACATAATGATGTCAAGATCTATGATTTTGTATAATTTAGTGCAAATCCAGATAATAATCCATATCTGGTGGAAGAAAATATTTGGCCTTGGCTGAGGTATGAGAATTACTGAGAGCCAGTGTAGTTCTTAGTGCATTTTAAAACGCTGTTTTAAAATGAAAATAGTGTCTGTCCAGAGGAGCACTTTAGCTCTGTATCAGAAACAATCTGCATCCATACTAACACACCTGAAAACACATACATGCGAGACCATTGAGCCAGTGTAAACAGGAAACGGATGAGCCACATTTCAGTCTCTATTTCTGACTTATTCGCTCGTCTGACAACAGAAATAGAAAAACATGCAAATGTCGACAGATTTACTGGAACTTCAGCTGTATTAGAATACTGTGTATGTGAACAGAGAGAGGAGAGAAGCAAATGTTAAAGGGCTACATCATCTAGTGACATTATTGACTTTTCAAGCAGGTTTTAGCTACTTTCCAGCGAAAGTAGTTGGCAACACTGGTCTTGGTAATTGATCAATGTTAAACTCCACGTACACTTAAGGCTAAATTATAATATGTATTGTATTAGCAGTGGTGAAAAGTAATTAAGCACTGTAACTAAGTACAGTTTTGAGGTACTCTACCTGAGTATTTCCATTTTATGCTACTTTAAACTTGCACTCCTACATTTCAGAGGGAAATATGATTTCAACTGCACTACATTGATTTGACAGCTTTAGTTAAACAAGCAAGACACTGTGAGGACTATGAGACTAAAAGTTAATTGCAGCACAGGGATGAGGAGTTTAGGGAGGGTAAAGAGAGAGGAGAGAGAGCAGGAGGAAGGAGAACATGGGGGTTAGGAGCAGAGGTACCAGGTCTTCCTGAGTCTGGATCACTGCTGCCTTCAGGTGGGAGGTTTCCTGCCTGTGTTCAGCCAGGAGACGAGACCTGTCCTCCCACTGGCGAAGTGACACCTTCAGGTTGTTTTCAGCCTGGGTCAGTGCGAGCTGGACTTTGAAGGACTCCTCAGCCTCTCTGGCGAGGCCGGTCTCGGCCTCCTTCTGTTTTTTTTGTTTCAGCTCTGAGAGCTTCCCCCAGCTCTGCAGCTGTTGCAACTTGCATATATAAATTAAATTTATATCTTTAACATATTTGGTCACAACATGTTATACCATGTAAAAATTCATCATATAGATATTTTTAATATCTGTATATATACAAATGTTACTATAGGTATTTCTTATATGTTATAAACTTTCATATATCCAGAGGATGTGTTAATGTGATAATAATATAGGTAACATATATGGCAACATCACTCTTGATATAGGGACATACATGTCATATATAACATTTCTGTGTGGGTGTGGTAAGTAGTTAAGACCCAGATATTTTTTTCACAGCTATGTTGCTTGTTGCTTTGTGTCTGCTGGATGTTACAGTCGGCAGCTGTTTGCCACTTTATTAGGTGATAATATGTAATGTATTTGTGTTTCCAGCTTATTCAGCTTCATCAGTTAATGCTGCCTGAGATATATTTTTGGCACTTCAGTGATTGTCAGTCAGAATCAATGATTCTAGGTCCTGGGTCAGATTTTAAATCCAGAATGTCAAATCAGCACTTCAGCCTGCTTTCTTCTATTTCTAACTTTGTGTTAATTTGTATGGATGTGTACGGTATGCCTTAAGAGGTGTCTGATTGTGTGTCTCCAGGACGGACAGTTCCAGGATTACAGGAGACGTGTGGATCAGGAGGAGATCCGAAGACTAAAGATGCTGGTGAAAACACAGTCACAGCAGGCCGAGGCCCTCAGGAGAGAGATTGGCCTTCTGTCCCGTAAAGGAGGCCACGTCTTGCCCCCCAGCCAGGCCCCACTGCCCCCGCTGCCCCCCCTGCCCACCTCCACAGCCCGCACCCACATCAGCAAACAAGGATCAGGGCGTCCATCCAATGTCCTATAAATGATTGTTATGTTAAGATGAAAAGACACTTCTGTTTGTTGGCTTCTGCTTATTCATTGTTCATGGTCTTTAATGATGAGTATTTGATTTTGTCTTTAGTGAAAGCTGGATACTGGTCTTTGGAGTGTGGAACCTTTTGATATTTTTCACCCATGTAATCTTTCATCTAGCAACACCTTCAGCTAATTATTCATATTTTAAAATGGAGCCTGAAAACAAACAGGCAATACATGTTGGGCGGCTGAAAGTGGAGTAATGTGTTCTCTTTTTGTTAATCCAGCTCAAGGAATAACTATCTATCTATCTATCTATCTATCTATCTATCTATCTATCTATATATCTATCTATCTATCTATCTATCTATATACATACATCTTCTACTGTGAAGCTCAACTTGTTGTAATGATGTGAAAATTAAACAGGCACCTGATGAATACACACAACAACATTTTTAGTCCTAATCAACCTGAATTTCATATTTATACCTTGACAGCAGAGGAAAACACAACTGAAATCAAAATGTGATAATGATTCTGAATTTTTTTATTATTTAAAATGTGGGAGGGAACCGGAGCACCCGGAGTAAACCCATTGGGGGATGGTGGGGTGGGGGGGTTGGGGATGTGGGGGAAGGGGGAGGGGATATAGGGGGGTTGTTAGTTGCCCTTGATGCACCATGTGAAGGGCTTGATCAAAGCCTTCCCCACAGATGAGAAAAACCGGGCAACTTTGGACTTCTTCTTCTTGGGTGGACTGAGGACGGCATTCAGGTGGATCTCTAGATACCTCACAAGAGCATCATCAAAAGATGTGTCGTCTGATGCTGTGGCGGCCTCCAGTAGATTTTCAGGAGAGCCAAACTCCGTGTGAAGGTCTTTAGTCAGGGCCTTGTTGATTTTCCTCAGCTTGTCCTTGGATTTTCCAAAAGAAGAGCCACAGATGTTGACTTGATCCTGCGCCGCCTCTGACAGACGCTTGGTGATGGCGTCGATGTCGACTGGCTGTTGGGATCCATCGGTTTTGCTCGGGACTTTTGTGAGGAGCCTCAGGAGAAGAGCAGTCATGAGGTAGTTGGTCATCTCATCTGATGTAGAAGAGGAGCTATCAGTTGACTCTGCTAAGAGCCCCTGACCGAGCTCCTCAGGGGTTAACACTGGACTGGGGGGACATCCTTCAGGAGTGGGGGGACATCTTTCAGGACTGGGGGGACATCCATCAGGAGTGGGGGGACGTCCTTCATGACTGGGGGAAGAAACTGCTGGAGGCTCAGAGCGTTTGTCAGGAGATTCTCCTGGAGCCAACTTGGGTGAGGTCAACTCACGACCATCAGCATGGTCACAGACATTGAGGCCATCCTCTCTGACGGATTCAGATGGTGCAGCCTCAGGAGGTGGTGTCTGACTTAAATGAGAAGGTGTTGGGATCTGCTGGTCTCTGGCTTCAGGGGACTCCAGTCTCATGATGTCCTCCTCTTCTGGTGTGGACAGCATCTTTGTGATTACATCCTGGATGTCAGTCAGTGCACCAGACACTTCCTCACTGTAGTTGGTTTTCTCTGATGGTTCTTTGTCTATCCACAGTAGCACCTTCTGTAGGAACTTCTCCACTGAGTCCTCTGTAATGGCGTACAGAACCTCAGGAGAAAACGGTGACCGGGTGGCCTTCCTGGTTAATTCAGGGATGACAGAGTCTGAAAGACATCTGTCCGTTGAAACCACGGGAATTTGATCTGTCAGGCCAGCCATCAGATGTTCGTACAGTTTATCGACCAGTTCCTTTGAGAACTTCCTGATCTCGCCACTGGCCTTGATGTTCTCCAGTGTTTTGCTGGCTGCAGAATCCTCTGGCTGGTGTAACTTGTGAAACAGTCTGTCAACATCAGTTTTTATGGCCTCAGAATTAACTGTAGACCTCTTGGTCCTCATGCTGACCTCTGACACCATGCTGGTTGGACTGGGAGTTTCAGGTGTAGGCCTGGGAGACTCTGGAACAGCTCCTGGCATCAGACATTCATCTTCAGTGAGTGTCAGCTGAGGGGACCGTGCACCCTGCTTGAGCCTCACCAGGAACTCTAGGCGTCTTGTCCTAAACTTGCTCTTCAGCTCTGCCACCATTTTTACATATTGTTCTTGGGCAAACCTGGAAAATCTTTGTTTGTGGTAGATCTGGATGGAGTCGGTGGTGTCGTCTGAAGGTCTGGCCTGTGAGGCAAAAAACTCTCTCACCTTGTTGAAGATTAACCTCATATCAAAATGAGGTGTTGGAGAGATGCTTTTCTCACTGCATCCGGCAACATATTCCAAGTTGTCATAATGCAGATCTTCTTTTATAACTTGGACGATATCAGACGCTGCATCCTGAGCATCCAGAGAGATGTCAGACCGGGGAGAATCATCGCCCTCTTCTTCCATGTCTGGTGTCTTGCTGGACCATTTCAGGAAAATGTCAGTCACAGCTTTAGTGGCAGACGGGACGGAAATCTTTGATTTTACGCTCTGAGGTGTTTCACATTTCTCTGGTTCCTCTATTTCAAGGACCTCTGGTGTTGACTCAGAGCTTTTGTATGAGGAAGACTCTGTGATTTTCGGCTGCCAACACTCTCCCAGGCACTGGAACTTCAGTCTATCCAAATATCTTCTCAGACATTTGCTAGCGTGAGACACCATTTGACCAAGAGATCTGATGTTGGACACGGAGCCACTGACAAAAACAGCCGGCTGTGACGGCCAAACAGGGCTGTTGATGGCTGCAGACACAATGGAGTTTACCTTCTGTGAAACTTCCTCTTCGACTAGTGCTGTCAGCTGTTCAGCACTGTCATATTTCTCCTGTGGGACATCGAGAGCGAGAGCAAAGCTCCGAGAGAGTGAGTCTCCCACATTTGTGTTGAGGTTCTCTAGAAATATGTTTATATCGGCCTGAGATTCCCTCTGGTGAGAGCTGTCCTCAAGCATTGGCTTCACAACTCTCAGGACAATTGTACAGAGAATCTGTATCACTTCTGTACACAAGTCAGTCAGTGCAGCTGTTGTGGCTGAGTCCTGAATCCCTGCAGATAACATGTTCCACTGTACTGCAGAGAACCTTTCAAAATATTTATTCACCACGGGCAAAAGAGCCTCGGGTGTGACGACGGTAGAGTTGTCCATCATGGATACGGATTGGTCCATAACAGAAGATTGTTGTTTTACAAAGCTGCTGTAACTGCTTCACTTTGTTTACAACTTACTGTGAATGTTCAGTGTTTGAATTCTCACTGTGGTTGAAGAGTGTGCGTTTGAAGTCACTTGTCTGGAGTGAAAACAAAAATGCAGATTTTAAAAACCAGCTCTATATATAGACGTTCCCCTATATGACGTCACATGGATCAAAGGCATTTCCCGTCTCTCTCTCTCACATAGCCTACGTCATTAAGGCAACTCTCTCTCTCGTGCTCTCACAGACGCGCGCATGCGCACATACAGCTCATTCCTCATGAATGAATGAACGCAGCATTCAAGTTGAAATCAACTGTTCTCTTAGTTTCTTCTTGTTTTTATTTTATCTGATTGTATTTTACTGTGCTGTCACGTCAGTATCAACAGATTCATTCCTGTCATTAAATGAGTTCAACGCGTCTTTTCTTCACTCCGACAGATGACCGGAAGTCCGCACAGTCCGCGGACCACCTGTGCGCTCATGACGCACGGGAATCAACTGCGGACCCCCCCTGAAGCTGAGGGGTCATCATTTCAGTAAGAGCAGTTTTCTACTTTGTTGTACAAGACGAAATCCAAAATATCTCCATTTAACCGTTATTGTGTTTTGCAGTGTATACATGTGGGAGGGCAATGTGAGAACACACAGACATAAAATAAAATATATTGCACTTTTATCCACATTCACATTTAACCACATTCACAAAAAGACCAGAGATGTTTCAAACTATATGATGATGAAACATTATCAATGAGTCCAGACCACATGTGTTGTTTCAACATCTGTGTAGCCTCCATGTTGTGTCACATTCTGACTTAACACACGACAATCAATCAGAGGAGCAGTGAATGAATCTAAACCTGTGATTTAAATTGTATCTGAAATATTGCTCAATAAAATGAAATTCACCTTCCATCAGGATTCAGGGGTTTGTTAACAGGGCTGAAAAGTAAATGTATTTATCACCATCACACACATCTACACAATATCAAATAAATGTACATCAGCAGCCTCCACCATCATGTACATTATATATACATTTATATGAGCATATGACAGTTTGTAATTGAGATGAGAGTTGATGATTGAGTTGGACGTTCAGAAATAAAATCATTAGAGGTTTTAAACCACCTCAGTGTATACAAGGTATTTCCTATTTCCAATAGTTTATCTGAAAAACATATATATGTGATTATTGAAGTGTTGACTCTACTGCAACAAAATAATCTAAACTCAAAGGTCCACAAACTTTTGCAGGAAAAAAATGATATTGACAATGAGTGTAGTAAAAGACACACTTCATAAAGAAATGTCTTATATGTCCCTATATCAAGAATGATGTTGCCATATACGTTACATATATTATTATCACATATATACATCCTCTGGATATATGGAGATACAACTTAATAACATATATATATATATATATATATATATATATATATATATATATATATATATATGTGTGTGTGTGTGTGTGTGTGTGTGTGTGTGTGTGTGTGTGTGTGTGTGTGTATTCTAATTTCTTATTTCTCATTCATTTTAAATATGTCTCTTTCGATTTTGGGAAAGTGGTCTCAGACTTTTGGACTCTAATGTATACAAGATCAAGCTATGGTAACAGGGATGGATATATTTTTATGTAACATATGTCTACAATATAGTTAAGTGTACATACATACACATACATATTTTTATGGGCGAGACATACATGTCAATATATGAAATTGTTACAATTTCATATGTAATTTTAACATATGTTTTTATTATAGGTACATATTTCATATGTGTAAATTCAATAAATGTATACACTTTATATTCAATCTGCATATCCGATTATTACGCTCTATTAGCTATTATCATTATTTACAATGTTGTATATTTGTACATGAAAACAACACAGAGTTGCTGCACTGACCAACTCCTTTATTCAGCTCCATCAAAGCAGCAGTAACAAATAGGCCTACTATGAAGCGTGTTCTCCCGGGCGGCCGGAGCACGCTGACCGGTCAGTGACCTCAGCAGCTGGGCAGCGACCCGCTGAGGTGACCGCCGCTCTCAAACGGACACGCCAGAGCACATTTACACACAGGGATTATTTATATAAACTGATAACATATACAAAGTTACTTTATGGCCTGAACAAATATAAAAACTGGGCACAAAATCTCCGCTCTTGTCGCTGTTTAGTGCGAAGTGCATTTTGGGATACTTGGCTGTCCCGCCACGTCCCAGGGTGGATACAGCGAGTCCGAGGGTGAGATGCGGACTTTGAGCTGGACCTGACTGCAGCAGCGCCCGGGCTGTGACTGAAGTTTGAAAGTCCGCAGGAACACAGGGAGAAGACTGAAAGCCACCCCCTCGTCTCAGTCCGTGACGCTGCTCAGTCACTGTGCTTTGAACTTCCGCTGTTTGTTTGTAAGAGGTGAAATGGCGCAGCGAGGAATTCAGCTGGACCAGGAGAAACTCTGCTGTTCGATCTGTTTGGATCTACTGAGGGATCCGGTGACTATTCCCTGTGGACACAACTACTGCATGAGCTGCATTAAATTCTTCTGGGATGAAAAACTGCCGAAGCAAAACCACAGCTGCCCTCAGTGCAGACAGACATTCAGATCAAGACCCGTCCTGGTGAAAAACACCATGTTAGCAGATCTAGTGGAGGACCTGAAGAAGACTGGACCCCAAGCTGCTCCAGCTGATCACTGCTATGCTGGAACTGATGATGTGGCCTGTGATTTCTGCAGTGGGAGAAAGCGAAAGGCTACAAAGTCCTGTCTGCAGTGTCTGGTCTCTTCCTGTGAGCAGCACCTCCAGCCTCACTATGAGGTCGCTCCATTAAAGAAGCATAAGCTGGTGAATCCAAGAGCAGATATTCAAGAGGAAACAACACAGGTTTGCTCTCGTCACAATGAGGCGATGAAGATTTTCTGCCGCACTGATCAGCAGTGTATCTGTTATCTCTGCTCCATGAGTGAACATAAAGGACACGACACAGTCCCTGCTGCAGCAGAAAGAGGTGAGAGGCAGAGAGAGTTTGGGGCAAACTGGCAGAACATCCAGCAGAGAATCCAGGACAGAGAGAAAGATGTGAAGGTGCTTCAGCAGGAAGTTGAGGCTATCAGTCGCTCTGCTGATAAAGCAGTGAGGGACAGTGAGAAGATCTTCACTGAACTGGTCCATGTCATCAGGAAAAGAAGCTCTGGAGTGAAGCACCTGATCAAAACTCGCCAGAAAGCTGAGGTGAGTCGAGTCAAAGAGCTTCAGAAGAAGCTGCAGCAGGAGATCACTGAGCTGAGGAGGAAAGATGCTGAGCTGGAGCAGCTCTCGCGGACAGAGGACCACGCTCAGTTATTCCGTAATTACCCCTCGCTGTCAAATCTCACAGAATCTACAAACTCACCCAGCATCACTATCCGCCCTCTGTGGCACTTGAGGATGTGACGGCGGCTGTGTCTGGGGTCAGAGATAAACTACAGGATATTCTTAAAGAGGAGTGGATGAGGATCTCAATGACAGAGACTGATGTGGATGTTCCACTGCCGCAGGCAGAGCTCCAGACCAGAGCTGAACTCTTACAATATTCACAACAAATCACACTGGATCCGAACACAGCACACACAGAGGTGTCATTATCTGAAGGGAACAGAAAGGCAACAAATATGGAAGCGTCTCAGCTGTATTCGAGTCACCCAGACAGATTCACTGACATGTTTCAGGTCCTGAGCAGAGAGAGTCTGACCAGTCGCTGTTACTGGGAGGTGGAGTGGAGTGGAGGAGGAGTTTCAGTAGCAGTCACATACAAGGATATAAACAGAACAGGAGATGATAGTGGATTTGGAAACAATGTCAAGTCTTGGTCATTAGAGTGCCCCTTCTTTGGTAATTATCATTCCAAACATAACAACATCAGCACTTCTGTCTCAGGTCCTCAGTCCTCCAGAGTGGGAGTGTACCTGGATCACAGGGCAGGTGTTCTGTCCTTCTACAGTGTGTCTGACACCATGACTCTCCTCCACAGGGTCCAGACCACATTCACTCAGCCGCTCTACGCTGGACTTGGGGTTCATTATTTTGGATCTACAGCTGAGGTGTGTGAGCTCAGCTAAACAAATGTTAGCACAGTGGCGACAGAGCAGTCGGTGATCGACACAACACGAACATGTATCCATGTGAACATATGCTGTATGACAGGTCTGTTCTAGTACACAATCTTTAATGGAGTCACACACCAAGTCCTTAATTTCCTCTTGAGTGCTGACTCAGTGGTTTGACAGATATTGTTAACTGTGTGATGAAATTGATGTGTAGATTGAGCCAGAGCCCTTTACCAGGATTTATATACACTATGAACAACGTCTCTCAATATAGTATATATTTTACGAGTATTTTTTACAAGTTTTCTTTGAGTACTCTTTCTGTCAGCTATCAAATCCAATGCAGAACATGTGGAACTGATGTGATAGGATAACTTCTCCCACTTATTCCAGTTGAGTGAAGTCTTAAAGTGATGGTTTGGGTTATTTGACGTGGGGTTGTGTGAGGTACATACACGCAGTCAGTGTGTTACCCGCACGAGATGCGGATCGGACTGTGTACGTCACACAATGTTACGTCAAACTGCTCAGACTATCACTTTAATGTTGAGACCAGACATGGAAGCAGAAGTGTCATAAAAGAACTGACATTACAGAAGATGGAAACACTGAAAAACTGTGATTGGAGAGCATGTGTGATTGATTTCTGCCTGAATTTTATAAACCGTGTTAAACAAAATCTATATACCTCTTGTGATTGGATCTCACTTCTCTGCTTCATATGCAAACAAATGGTATCCGGTGCTGTTTTTAGCCAATCCAACTGACAGGTCTGGTTCATTATTTATTATTTTGGTTCATTATGGAATGGTATGACGGGACTAATTAGACTGTGGCAGAGGACACCAGGAGCTCATGCTGCAGCGACAACTTAGTTCATCTATGCTGTGTAGTGAGTAGAGTAACTGAGTAGAGTGACTGTCACCAAGGGAAAACTACGCCAATGGGGACACCTGGTGGTGAAACAAAGACATGACCAAGAAGTCCACACAAATAAATAGCAAAGAGCCAAAAGTGTTAAAAATGGTAGTTTAAAAAAAAAGTTCTTATACTTTCTTCTAAGTTCAAAGGAAGACTTTTTATTAAAGAGAAAACAACAAAGTAGGACTCAGTGGTCTCTGACAGACCGGCTCTCAGCACAGCGGCTCCTTACACTGTCTAGAGGCACAGGAGTAAATCATACTGAAACAAAACTGTCACTATTGAAGACTGTGGGTTTGTGATGTAAAATGTTGGGACCTCTTTATCCACAACAACAACTCCGGTCAGAGTGAATGCAGACACAGGGAACAGCTCTTGTGCTTTCGGTTCTTTATGTGAGTAGTTGATTGACAGCTGTACAGATACATCTTCAGAATAACGCTCCAATATGCATGGATGATGGATGAACTGGAATGGGAATAGGAATGGTTTAACTCTCAGGAACGTTTTCTCTGCAGACGAGGGAAAACAGCCACATTGCCGTCAGTAACAATAGCAACCACTGTAAACTAGCTCCGGAACTCTAGGACCCTACAGTGTAACTTGGGCTGACCAAAAGGGTGCCTGTATAGAATAACTACATATAAACCAGTATTATGAAAACATCAGGCCGTTTACAGTGAAAACAGCAGGGAATTTACAACAGTGTTGCTGGTTGAAAAAGGGATAACTGCCACTCAGAATCGACTGAAAAACACGCAGTTAACAGGTTTATCTCCTCTTCCTGCAAAACCATTCAGAAGCATAAACAACATACACAAGATAAAACAAAATATGAATGAATGAATGAATGAAAAAGATTTCATATCTATATACGTACAGTTACACAAACAAACACATATATACATACATATACAACCAGAAAGGGACGAATGAAACAACAGCAATTTTCTCCACACAAGTCAGATCTGTCACTTACCACACCCGCGAAATATTGCTTGGATACGTCATATCTCTATGGAGTTTTGGGGTTCACCTGTATGAACTTTCCAGTACCTTTACGGTACTTTCCAGAAAAGATGCTCCACTTAAAAAAAAAGCATTTGGTCAAAATGGAATAATTCTTAATAATTTATAGATTATAGTTCTGGGTCTGGATAAGGCAGCATCTGGGTAACAGTTCGCCTGTTAGAGATGTTGGCTTCATAACAAAGTCACCTTTGTAACCGTGTAAACAAGGTCCTTTGCACATGGGCCAACTTGTCCAAACTCCTCCTCTTTCTGGAAAGAAGGAACCACTCCCTCTTACCCCTGGGTGATCAGTTTGATTTTCAGAATCTCTTCACTTTCAGTTACAGGTGAAATGGCGCAGCAAAGAGTCCAGTTCGACCAGGAAAAATTCTGCTGTTCCATCTGTTTGGATCTCCTGAAGGATCCAGTGACTATTCCCTGTGGACACAGCTACTGTATGAGCTGTATTAACGGCCACTGGGATAAAGAAGGAAAAGAGAACGTCCACAGCTGTCCTCAGTGCAGACAGACATTCAAGATGAGGCCTGACCTTGAGAAAAACACCATGTTAGCAGATTTAGTGGAGGACCTGAAGAAGACTGGACCCCAAGCTGCTCCAGCTGATCACCGCTATGTCGGACCTGGAGATGTGGCCTGTGATTTCTGCAGTGGGAGAAAGCGGAAAGCCACCAAGTCCTGTCTGCAGTGTCTGGTCTCTTACTGTGAGCAGCACCTCCAGTCTCACTATGAAGTGGCTCCATTAAAAAAACACAAACTAATTGAAGCTTCTCCAAATCTTCAGGCGAACATCTGCTCTCGTCACAATGAGGTGATGAAGATTTTCTGCGGCACTGATCAGCAGTGTATCTGTTATCTCTGCTCCATGGATGAACACAAAGGCCACAACACAGTCCCTGCTGCAGCAGAAATGACCAAAAGGCAGAATAAGCTCGGCCAGAGTCGGCAAGAAATCCAAAGAGGAATCCAGGACCGAGAGAATCGTGTAAAGATGCTTAAGCAGGAGGTGGAGTGTATAAATCGCTCTGCGGATAAAGCTGTGGAAAAATGTGATAACTTGTCAAATGAGCTGGTCAGTCAAATCACGAGAAGATGCTGTGCTGTCAAGAGTAAGATCAGATCCCAGCTGGAAATGGAAGTGAGACGGGCCAAAGAGCTTCAGGGGAAGCTGGAGCAGGAGCTTGTTGAGCTGAGGAGGAAAGACGCTGAGTTACAGAAGCTCTCACGCACACAGGATCAAATCCACTTTCTGCAAAAACACGTCTCGTTGTCACCTCTCAGGAAATGTATCGTCTCACCTAACTTCAATTCTCAACCGCTGCAGAATTTTGAGAATGTGACAGCAGCTGTGTCAGAGGCCAGAGATAAACTGCTGGGGAGCTGTGCTGGGGGATGGACCAAGATCTTCACGACAGTAACTGAAGTGGATGTTTTACTGCCTCAAGACCCAAAGACCAGAGCCGAATTTTCACAATATGCACTTCGCAAGAATCAACTCACGCTGGATCCAAACACAGCAAACACTCACCTGATGTTATCAGAAGATAAGAGAAAAGCCTCCTCAGTGAAAGAGGCACAGTCATATCATGATCACCCAGAAAGATTCACAGACAAATCTCAGGTTCTAAGCAGAAAATGTCTGACTGGACGTTGTTATTGGGAAGTACAGTGGAGTGGACTAGGAGTTTCTATAGCAGTCACATACAAGGACATTTCCAGAGCAGGAAGAGAAAGTTTGTTTGGAAGCAATGCCAGGTCTTGGGTGTTAGAGTGTTCCTCCAAAGGAAGCTGCACTTTCAGACATGGTGGCAACAGAGTAAGCTTTCCAGGGTGTTATTCCTCCAGAATAGGAGTGTTCCTGGATCACAGGGCAGGGATTCTGTCTTTCTATGAAGTATCTGGAACTATCACTCTCCTCCACAGAGTCCAGACCACATTCACTCAACCACTCTACGCTGGACTTGGTGTTTGTTATTATGGATCTACAGCTGAGTTTTGTGAAGTCAGTTACAGTAGATGAGTTGGAGTTGATTTTCCCCAGCAAGCAACAATTGTACAGAACAACAAATAGAGAAAAGACTTCACAAATTAGATAAAGGTTGACTCACTGTTATGAATGAATAGAATAGATTTCTATTGTCATTGTTAAACAACAAGAGTAAATGGAGAATTATCCCTATGTAAATGCAACCCTTTGTATGGTCTACACACTGTAATTCTCTAAATTGTTGTAACATTTTCTCCTGTCTGTTCCTATTCTTTAGCCTTAATTGAACAACATTACAAGTTATGTTTTTAATCACAGATGTATTTTCTTCCAGTTACTGTGTCAGTGGGTTAAGTTTGAATCATTATTTTGATTCATCAATAGGGAGATAATGGATGATTTTCATCCACAGTGTTTGTGTGTATACAGTGAATATGTAAATGGAAACACCAAAACTGATTCCTCAGTAGTTCTCCTGCTCATTGTATATTTATCTTAATGCTGTAATATTTTCTGATTTATATACCACTGTATGACCCTCAATATAGAATATCTCACATGAATAAGTGACCATATGTTTATTTTCTTCCTGTCATTTTTGTGCAGTAAAAATGTAAATGTTATTTTTGATAGTTTGTGTGAATTAGTGCATCAGTTTACAACCTGAGTGCTGTACCCATTGAATATGTGAACAGTCAATCAATAAAGTTGATTTCAGAAAAGAGAGCATATTATTCCAGTTCTCAGGTCTTTGCACTGGTTTCCAGTGGGATACAGAAGTGAATTCAAAGTTTTACTTACTGTCTACAAGTCACTAAATGGACTGGGCCCTAAATATATCTCTGAAATGTTCGATGTATATGAGCCTAATAGGTCTTCAAGATCTGCAGGAGCTGGTCAGTTAGTGGTGCCTGGGGTTAAAACTAAACAGGGTGAAATGTCTTTCCAGCTCCCAGTGGATATAAAATCTGTCCAAACAGTAAGTGCTTTTAAAAAGAAGCTAAAAATCCCTCTGTTCTCCACTGCCTTCATTGAATCTTTGAATCTTGTATCTGTTCTATTATCTCTTTTTATACAGTTTTCTTATTGTGCTTTTTACTTTTATTTTTACGCTTCTTTTAATTCCTGGTAAGCACACTGAATGACTTCTGTGTATGACAGATACAAATAAATTTGCCTTGTCTTGCCCTATTTTAAGTGAATGAAATGAAGCAAAGGCTTGTTTCCTGTAAGTCTCTGGGCGTAGTCCCAAGCTACCTATGATAGTAGATGATTTAATATGAGGACTATTTACTTTTAATGTAACAGTCATATTGGAACTTAGTTTTATTATAATACATGACACTGACAACCGTACACTGCAAACTGGTGAGAAAGCTCTCACTCACACTCTGAGGTGAGCAGACAGAGAGAGGGAGAGAGAGAGAGAGAGAGAGAGAGCCCAATGCATCATGGCAATCCCCCAGCAAGTAACTGAGACAACCAGCTAATGTTAGCGTCTGCTTTAATAAACCAAGCTCACAAGTGCCTAGCCTACCTAGTTAGCCAGCTAGCTGGGTAGCATTAGTTGCCTTGTTAAGCTAACTAAATAAAATGAGATATTAGTCTCTGTGTCTGTGTTTATTTATAGCAGCAGGCTCTAGGTGGTTGATTCAGAATAACCTGTTGTTGCTGTAATACTTAGTGCTAAGCAGCTCTTTTTACAGAGGCAGCAGGTACATGACTGAGAAGTGAGAGGGTGATGATCCTGCAAAACCATATCATCAAAATGATCGTTTCCTGTGTGCAAACAAACTCTCGATGGTAATGGAACAGGCTGAGCTGAACATATACATGCAAATCAACCCTCATTCAAATTTTCTTGCCTGAGTGTCTATGGTTTACTGACAAAGTGGAAATGGAAAGTGATGGAGACCGTGGTGTAAAGGAGAAGTCCATACATATGAGTTAAACATACAGGTGCCGGAAAGAGCCATTTCTCTGCCTAATGGCTGCACAAGTTGACAGTGTACGCCTTAATGGTAGTGACAGCAGTAATAGCAACAACAATAATACTACTCCTGATATAAGTATAGTAATAATGATAGCTAATAACAGTAAAAACTATAAGAATGAATTATAATAAAAATGGAGAAGTAGCTACTATTATTATTCAGAGCAGTGAGCAGTGGTAGGTGGAAAGAAATATAAGGAAACAAAGTGAGAAAAAGTGTGCCTTGTATCCCTGCTGGTTCACATTTGTCACATTATCAAATTACTATTATATTTTACTATTTATTATTATTACTATTATATGTGCAGATCTTTCAAATTCTTAATCTACACAGTAACAATATCTGACAAAATAAATGTGGTGCAGTTAAAATTACATTTTCCCTCAGTATAGAATAACTAGGTAGAAGAGAATATTCAAGCTAAGAACATCAGAAGTGTATTTAAGTGCAGTATTTCAATACATGTTACTATCCACCATAGTATTTAGGCCACAAGTTGAACTTGTCCAGTTCCGAAAAAGGCAGAAGCCCCAGGCTGCTGATGAAGATCAGATCCCAGCAGAAAACTGAAGTGAGTCAAGTCAGAAAGCATCAGAGGAAGAAATCACTGAGCGGAGGATGAAAGCTGATGAGCTGGAGCATCGATCACACACAGAGGACCACACCCAGTTTCCACACGATCACCTGGAAAACACCCGGCAGTTATTATCTGAGGGGATCAGAGAAGCAGCCCCAATAAAGACAAACAGTCATATTCTTGTTGTCATGACATGTTTTGTTTGTGGGTGGAGTGGTGCATGTTTGAACAGAACATCCAATGTTGTAAACAGCTGAAGAACCTGAAGATATCTCAATAACAGGCTACACCTCAAATAAATTCCCACAAAGTAAAACAGCAGCTCCTACTGCAGTGACAAAACTTCATCAGTTCACAACACGAGTTAAATGAAGATTAGTTGAATAAAAACTGTGTAGTACATGTAGTAGTACAAGTACATTTACTTGAGTACTGTGCTTAAATATTGTACTTTTGACTCCACTACATTTCCATGAAGTGCTCATTAGTTTGAAGTAGAGCTTCATTCATTCATTCATTATCTATACCGCTTATCTGTACAGGGTTGTGGGCTCAAAGGAATTGATCATTTTTTATTTTGGAAATACAATAGAGCATACACTGTGTTCATCAGTGTTCATCACAATCACAGCCAAATTCTACTGCATTTTTGAACAACTAAGTTTTAATGATGCTACGTTAGATAAAGATGAGGCAGAAGATTCTTCACCAGAGACCACAGCCTTATCTGAAGTCCATGTTCGAAACTTTAGAAGTAAAGAAAGATTCCTTCGCTTTAAATGTTTGCTGTGTTGTGGACAATGAGGTGTGTTAAATATATATATACAGGCTGTGAATACTTATGTAGATGTGATTCTTTTTGTTTTTAATTTTTAATATATTTGCAAAAATGTTAAGCAAACTTTTTTCACTTTGTCATAATGGGGTATTGTGTGTAGAAATTTGAAGTAAAAAATGAATTGAATTTTGGAATAAGGCTGTAACATAACAAAATGTGGAAAAAGTGAAGCGCTGTGAATACTTTCCAGATGCACTGTATTTATACTTTGACTTCAGTAATGGAGCTGTGTACTTTGACCACCTCTAACTATGGATTACACACCCCTGCATCAGTCCACCAGATACTGTTGTCAAGTGACATCCTGAGTGACTTATAGAGACCAAAGGGATTTTCATCAAACAACAGACAGTGGTTTAAACTGAATTAAACCAATTCTACAGAAACACTACAGGTCAACAAGACACAAACTTGAAAAAGCAAAGAAGCAAAAACTCAAAATTGAGTCAACTTTGGGAAACAGGTCTAAACACAGATAAGGAAACTTATCAACTCAGATGGAAACAGGTCGTGTCACTGAGGAAAAACAAACCAAGGGCGACACCTGGTGGCAAAACACAGACATGGCCAAGAGGTCAAACTGTAGAGTGATTTCAGACACCACCTTCATCATGGATGCTGGGTCTCAGTAGCTTGACTGGACTGGATAAACAAATATTCTTTGTCCCATCAAGAGCAGTCAGCTGTGAACAGAAAGAGACGGTAGCCTCAGATTTATCTGTTCTACATGTAGGTATGATTGTTTTTGTTTTTCTTATGTCCGAATACATGAAGAAACCCCTGTTTCAGAGTAAATCATATTCATACAGTTTAGACTGACTCTAATCAAACTCATGATATTTACTCATTTGGTCAAATGTTACTGGCAAAGCCTTTTGTAATTTTCTGATGTGTAATTTAAAATCTTAAACAACAACATTTATCATTTATCAAGTTTCAGGTCAGTAAGTTAATGTTACCGTCATTAAATGCTACTATAACAACAAACACCTGACAGTTAGTGAGTGTAAACATTTCGTAACAACTAATCTCTACATAAGAACATGTACATGTCAGCACTGTGCAGAAAACTGTACTCAGCAAATATTCATCACTTCTGCTTTACTATAAATAACTCAAACAGTTATCTAATTACTGACACAGAACAGGAAGTTTTATTACTCATTGTTTCAGAAAGTGAAGTGACAGTGAAGTCTGTTTATCTTTGGGTCACAGTATAGTAACAAAATATGTTTTATTTTACAGATGGAAGATGCAAACACTTCGGAGAAAAACACACAGCAGGATTTGAAATCTGCGATGAGACGAGGCAGAGGAAAAAAAGGCAAAACATATAAACAGTGAACAAAATCTCATCTTGTAATAACCTTCGTATACATTTTACAGTATCTACAGTAACACTGTCACTCGTCCAAAGGCACATTGTCTGTGTCACTCGTCCATCAACAGGCTCGGTCGGCTCTGGCGCAGAGGGCTTATAAAGAGGGAGGGAGGGTCTTCATGAGCCCAACTCTAGTTTTAAGTGTTTTTGTCCTATTACCTTAAATTACTATATGTTTTACACCATCAGCTTCCTTCTAGTTAATTAACCATTTGTTTATATTATGGGTGAGTGATGCGGTTAACAACTTCCATCCAATTATATCTTGTTTTGGGAAGAATTTAATTAAAAACCTGATTAATTAAGATATAATTTACAGCCAGAGGAATGTGGATACCTAACAGTTACAGCCATATGTGTTAGACACATCGTCCCAAAACCACGAGCATTAACCTGCTGCTGGTTTCTGGCTTTCCACGGGACTTTGGAACCTGGCTGTAGGGATTTGCTCCCATTGACCATAGTGAGGTCCAACATAAGGTCTGGCTCTGAGTCTGTGTTCCAGTTCATCCAAAAGCTACTGGATGGGGTTGAGGTCGGGGGTCACTGCAGACCAGGCAAGTTGTTTCACAGCAAGCTGGGAAACTACTTCTTTATGAACCTGGCTTTGTGCACAGGGCCACTGTCATGTTGTTTTTGTTGGAAGCACAGTATAGCCTAAAATATAACTGTGCTATGTAGCATTAATCTTTCTCTCTATTGGAACCAACAGGTCGAGGCCAAACTATGAAAAACAGCCTCAGACCAGAAGCACATTAACAAGTGTAGACTGTGGCAACCGTATACTTCTGGCCAGGTGTATTTTATCAGCAGAAATTCTGTAAGTCCAATATCAGCATGAGGTAGCCCTGCCTGATACACTGCAGCTCTGTCCACAATGGTCTGAACCAACCAGAGTAACAAGCACAGTCTCAAATCTCTGCTTTTCACCTCTAACCTTGACGAGAACGATGGAAACCAGCTGCAGCCTGGAGGAAGGGCTGGTCATCATTTGAAACTGTTCAATACTGTGTCCACAAATTATGAGAGGAAGAAGTCATAAAGGTCAGACACCATCATCATTGCTGCTGTTCTCTGTTTTATGTGACAGTGCATTAAATATCTTGAATATCTTTGGGTTTTGGATTGTTCACACAAAAACAAGAAAATCCAGACGTCACGATGGGCTTCAGGAAAGTGTGATGACTATTTTTTGACATTTTACAGACAAAGCAATAATCAGATAATTGAGAAAATATTTAGCAGATTAATCAATAATCAAAATAATCATTAGTTGAAGCCCTAATACCGAAACAATACCTTGTGATACCTCAGTTAGATGAATCTAAGCATTTTTCTTTTAGCAAAACCTGTTTCTCTCGTCACAAAGAGAGCTTCACAAGAACTTTGCCAAAATAAAATACAAAAGTAATTATTTAAATCAGGATCTGATCAAAGAATAATAATAAAAAGGAAAACTACAAATCTGACCTGACTTTACTTAACAGCTCTAGACAAGGCTGAAACAATTAGTTGATCAACTGATATTCATTTGTCAATTATCAAAAAACGTATCTGCAACAATTTTTAAAATGGATTCATATATAAAAAATATTTTCCAAATGAAACTGCCCGTAGTGTTTTGGTTGAGGATGTGAGGATCTGAAGCAGTTTTAGAGCGTCTTTCAGTTCTGGACAAAACAAGTCATGTTCTGGGCTCTTGGATTTTCTGATGGACAATTCTCACTATGGTCTGACACTTTATAGACCAAATAATTAATCAATTAATTGAGCATGTCAAAAATTATACCAAAAAGGAGTTGAGGTTAAAGGTGAGAAAGTAAGAAGGAAGCTGAAACAAGTCAACCAGTGGGTCATTTTCCTCTGTCCAACAACAGACAAAGACCTGATAGTGGTCTCTAGACTGTCCCCCTCCACCCTCCATGTCCCCCCGGCTCACAGAGCAGCCAGCTCCTGCAGCAGCCTCTCCTTCTCCTGCTGCAGCTCCACGATGCTCTGCTTGTTCTGCTCCAGCCGGTCCTCCAGCCACTGCAGCAGCGGCCCGCTCACCGCCGACATCTGGCTGCACAGGTTCTTGGTGAACACCGAGCCGTTGTGGATCTTGGTGACGGGGTCCAGGTGCGCCAGGCTGTGGATCTTGCGGTATGTGTCCTGCTCCTCCTGGCACAGGATCCGCGGCAGCTCTACGGCCGACTCCAGGCACACCTTGCCGATGGCTTCGCGGGGAACGACGTGGATGGGGATCTCCACCCGCTCGTACTCGGAGCCCTTCTGCGCCTGCACGGACTGGAAGCAGGTGTACAGCACCCGGCCCGTCTTGGTGTTCTTGTCCTCGATGAAGCAGGAGAAGATGAGGCCCACGAAGCACTGATCCAGCATCTGGTACATAGCCTGGGTCCGCACGTCGACGTGCGACGGCCACACGGTGATGTGCGGGTGGGAGTGGTACCAGCCGACCACCCGCATCGGCCTGCCCGTCATGTCGGCCAGCCTCTCCGCCTCCGTGGAGGCTGCTGACAGCTGCTCCGGGGAGATCTCCACCCGGTCCTTCCTCTTGTCCGAGCGGCGGAGGATGATGACGGAGTGGATGTGGACGATCCGAGTGATTTCCACCTCTCCGATGCACAAACCCATCACCTCCTCCTTCTCCGTGCTCAACGCGTGGTTCATGCACACCAGGAAGGCGTCCGACTCCAGGTGAACGGCGCTCACTGCCATAGCTTTTCTCTGGTTCTTCTGTCTATCAGGCCGAGGACGAAAACATAAACACAAACAAGCGCAGCGCTTCACTTCCGCGTTGTCGAGTGCGACACCGAAGCATTCCGGGCGGTCCGAGCCTCGACAAAGGTTCCACGTACCTTACGAGGGTCGTAAATGTTTTAAATCAAAATGAGGACGTTAATCGGTCTGTGTCACCGTGTTATGTATATTTTATCACGTTTATCATGAGACTATCTGGGTAAAATAGACTATTTTAAATCAACAGTGATCTTGTATATAAAGTGAATAAATAGCCTCAACTCAATCAGTTAAAATAATACACCAAAAGGACAAAAACTATCATGCATTCCAAAGGCAAAATGTGCTGCGGTATCAAAAGTAAAAGTAGGGTGTTTATGAAACAGCACAATGTCCCCTAAAGTGTCATATTTATTATTCTAATTATATCAAAAACGTGAGCACAATTTTAATACTGTATTACTTGTTGGGCAATTCATCACATTCCTTTTACACAAAATCTACAACTGCCAGATAAATGTTTTAAAAAGTAGGCGATATTTACTTCTGAATGCAGTGAAAACTATAAGAGTATAAGTTAAAGTACAAGCACTTTTAAACTGTACTAAAATACAACAAACCTTGAACCCATGGTTTTCAGGCAGCTGATTACTTTAGGTTGTCTGTGTTTTTGTTTTGTTCTTTTTTTTATAAAGTGCAGTCCTGAACAAGGTTATAGTAGTTTTGCATTTTTCAGTACTTTTAAGCTATTTCTTTAATGTTTTTAATGTTTGTTTTTTGTTTAGTTTTTATTGGTGTCAGTGTTTTGTTTTGTTTTTTGTGTTTTGTTTTGTTTTGTTTTTTGTAGGCTAATATGGGGGGATTTGTCAAAAAGGTCAGAAAAAGTATTGTATGATAAAAAAGCTCAACAAATCATTACACATCAGTGGGTCACAAGCCAGAAAAATTAAACTGGACACAATAACAACAGAACATAAAATATAGATCTGGGCACAAACATGTGAACAGTCAACACAAGATGCAGCCTGAAGTGTAAATGTGCGTAATTGTGTTTCTGAGCAGAGAAGCAGGTCAAGTCAATATGAGAAACACATCAACAAATTGCAGTTGTACAGCAAATGATTGCCGTTAATTAACAATAAAATACTTGACATCATTAACAGAGTGAATGTTTTGGACACTTAAAGTGCACATGTACTGGTCGTACACTGAGAGATTCTGTGTAATCTCAGATACTGTTCCATCTACACATCTAAAAAAGATGGAAGATAGATTTCATGTCCACCCAAAACATTGCAGGCTGATGTATGATATAAACTGACAAACCAAAGATTTTTTTTCCCATAACTTTAGTTTATTTCAGTTAGTTTTGTAAACAAACAATACACTTTCAGTTAGTTATCGTTTTCTTGTTTTTATTTTTACTTCAGTTAACAAAAATGTCTTTTCACATCTAGTTTTCATTAGTTTTAGTTAATGATAATAAACTAGCACTGAAGTGAACATTATGGTCCAGGAAACCAAACTGTAAATATGAAATTTATTTGTGATTGTGATAATTGTACACAATAAAATGAAAAGAGTTATAAAAAAAAATGTTTTTTTATAATTACTTTAATTGAAATGTTACTTTAATTGAAAAAGAAAGTGCAAATGTACATTTGATCTGTGCAATAACTGCACTATATGACTTTGTTCTGCAGAAAGTGCCCTTCAAGTTCCAAGTTTGCACCTGAAACTAATACTTTGTAGTAGAAAAGAGTTAGTGTGACTGAAACAACTCTGAACCTTCATCAGTAAAGTATAACACATTTCTGTGAATACTGGAATAAATCATTATTATATGACATTATACAACATACTCTAATTTTATCTTACTGTAAATGCAACCACAAACTGGTGTTGTTTTTTTTGTTTTGTTTTGTTTTTTTTCAGTTAAGACATGATGATATTAATCACGACTCAAAGTCAAGTAAATCATTTTAAAGTGCTACAAGCAAGATTGACGAACAATAAAACATTAGATAATAAACCTAAAAAATAAAAACTAACCAAGATTACAAAAAAGAAAAAGTCGTAATATTTTCATGAATAATTGCCCTGTCATCTCAGGGGTTCTTTCCAAAGGAAGAGGAAAAGCTGCAGTATCCAAACAACACAAAACTCCCCTGAGGTTCCTCATGAGCCAAAACCATGTTATGTCTGTTGACAGATGTATTTGCATGGCTTTATGTAAGGTAATGGATTTGCAGTTTTGGTTTATATTTCCTGAATTTAATAATAATAATAATAATAATAATAATAATAGATAGATAGATAGATAGATAGATAGATAGATAGATAGATAGATAGATAGATAGATAGATAGATACATAATAAATGACCTAGATCAAATTAAATTTCAATACCTGTTATTAAATCAAATCAGTTAGTTGAATCTCTGTGAAGCTACTGACTCACTCCCTTCACTTCTGTCTACTCAAGTTTGCAGAGCTCAGCAGCAGATCCATCACCATGTGAACCAAAAACACCAAGTCCCTGATAGAGCGGCTGAGTGAATGTGGTCTGGACCCTGTGGAGGAGAGTCATGGTGTCAGACACACTGTAGAAGGACAGAACACCTGCCCTGTGATCCAGGTACACTCCCACTCTGGAGGACTGAGGACCTGAGATAAAAGTAATGATACTGTTATGTCTGAATTCAAAACTGTTGTTGAAACACTCCAAAGCCCATGACTTGTCATCATTTCCAAATCCACTTTCATATCCTGTTCTGCTGATGTCCTTGTATGTGACGGCTACCGAAACTTCGTGTCTGCTCCTCTCCACCTCCCAGTAATGACGTCCACTCAGAGTCTCTCTGCTCAGGACCTGAAACATGTCCGTAAATCGGTCCTGATGACTAGAATACATCTGTTTTTCACTCATCACTGTTGCCTTTCTGTTCCCTTCAGATAGTAGCAGCTGTGTGTGAGCTGTGTTCAGATCCAGTGTGATTTGTTGTGAACATCTTAAGAATCCGGCTCTGGTCTTGGGCTCTGCTTGCGGCAGTAAATTGTCCACATCAGTCTCTGTTAGCGAGATCTTGGTCCATACATCACTAAGAATATCCTGTAGTTTATCTTTGACCTCTGACACAGCCGCCATCACATCCTCAAAGTATCGCAGAGGACTGATGTTGATGCTGGGTGTGTTTGTTGATTCACTGAGACATGCCAGTGAGGGGTAGTTGTGTAGAAACTGGATGTGGTCCTCTGTGTGTAAGAGCTGCTCCAGCTCAGTGTCCTTCCTCCTCAGCTCAACAAGTTCCATCTGCAGCTTCTCCTGGAGCTCTTTGGCCTGGCTGACTTCATTTTTCTGCCGGGATCTGATGTGCTGTTTCACATCAGAGCTTCTGTTCTTGATGAGACGGACCAGCTGAGTGAAGATCTTCTCTGTGTTCTTCACAGCTTTATCAGCAGAGCGACTGATGTTCTCCACCTCCTGCTGCAGCACCTTCACATCTTTCTCTCTGTCCTGGATTCTCTGCTGGATCTTTTGTCGACTTGTTGCAAGCTCTCCCTGCCTCTCACACCGTTCCTCCGAGGCCAAGACAGTGTTGTGGCCTTTGTGTTCATCCATGGAGCAGACATAACAGATACACTGTTGATCAGTGCGGCAGAAAATCTTCATCGCTATGCCATGATGAGTACAGATGTTCTCCTGAAGCTTCTTGGAGGGGTGGACCAGCTTGTGTTTTTCAAAGGCAGAGGATTCATAGTGAGGCTGGAGGTGCTGCTCACAGTAAGAGACCAGACACTGCAGACAGGACTTGAGAGCTTTCAGCTTTCTCCCACTGCAGAAATCACAGGCCACATCTTCAGGTCCAGCATAGCAGTGATCAGCTGGAGCCGTTTTGAGTCCAGTCTTCTTCAGGTCCTCCACTAGATCTGCTAACATGGTGTTTTTCACCAGGACGGGTCTTGGTCTGAATGTCTGTCTGCACTGAGGGCAGCTGTGGATTTCTTTCTGATCCTCTTCGTCCCAGTGGCTGTTAATGCAGCTCATACAGTAGCTGTGTCCACAGGGAATAGTCACTGGATCCTTCAGGAGATCCAAACAGATCGAACAGCAGAGTTTTTTCCGATCCATCAGGTTTTGTTGCTGCGCCATTTCCACTCCGAGAGACAGTGTATGTAATGTAGTTTCACTTTCTCATACAAGATAAGAACCGAGATCTGATCTGAACTACAGCTTAGTTCCCTTTCTTCTTGTTTTGTTGCTGATCCGCAGTGAATGGGACTTCACTTTACAACATGTTGATTACACCCATCTGTACACAGGCAGATCTGCGAAAGAGGCGGGAAGCAGGAAACATCTGGACTGAATGGGACTGGCTGTATTGGAAAGCAGGAAGAGGTGGGAGGGACTATTTCATTCTGATCCTCTCCAGGAAGGAGGAGTGATTTCAGCGAGGCAACATGTGAGTACGGCTCCTGTTTACAACATGAAGTGAAGAGTATGAGGCATAAAACCGGACAACTTCAACATAACAACACTTTTCTCTTACTGTAAACGACTAAAACCCTGGACACAAAAGTTACTTCACATGTTGATATGTTGACCCAGTCCTCTCAGTTTGCACTGGTTTTGACTGTTTGGAGCAGCTTTGACTCAGTTCATTTTCAAAACCAGTCAAAACATGGTCGCGTCAGCCTATTCTAAATAATGACAATATTACACACACTTATTATGAATGAATTATGAATTATGAACAGTTTCTTGACATGTTCATATAGAAAAAATGTTTGACAATGAAAGAAAGAGTTAGCAAAACAGATATTATACTTTATTGAAATCTTTAACATGATATACAATAACTCAGTGGGTTCTGAAGTTGACCCAGTTGACCCCTTTCATTAAAACGTTTTCTGTGTTGCTCTGTGAAAGGTATCTTCCTTGCAGCCTGTAAGCCAAAGAGCAACCATTAAATCTATTTTCAGCTGTTTGCCTCCGCTCCTGCAGCCACAGTTTGGTTTGGCTTCCTTGTCATATCTGTGTTTCACCAGCACATGTCCCCCTTGGCTCATTTTTCAGTTAGTGAAGTGAATGCAATGTTTAATTTCTTCTGTTTGTTTAGTTTGTTGGTTTGTCCTTTGCGATTAAGTGTCTGCCTTTCTGTTTTGCCTCACTTTGTTCACTTGTTGTTTTTTTTATTTATTTGTCATTTATTATTTTATTCCCTTGGAAGACAAAAGCCAACATAAGCTAACAGGATACAAAGGGCTACGCTGCTGGCTTTCCACCATTAGCCAACAGTTAGTTAGATAAAGCTAACATTAGCTGTAGTGTTAGCTCATTATGGTAAATTCAGTATCTAAAATAAAAGAAATGGAACATAATTCATGTAATGCAGATTGAAATAGTAATATTAGGCAAATAGACGCTTCTACAGGGGATGTAGAAGGGTTTCTAAGGGTGCTTTGAAATTCTACACTCATTGCTATTACTTTACCACCTTTTTGTTGTATTTATACCATATTGTCAGAATATAGCGAGTGGAAAAAACCCCGTGTTGTTATGACTTGGTGGCACTGAAGCACTGTTCCTACCTATCCCCGTTGCTAGCACTGTATCCAGTTCAAGATTTAGCTTAAATGAGCTTTACTTATAGTGATTGGTTAATAAGTTAAACCAGACATAAACAAACTTTATTTATATTGCACAACCAGTAATGGTGGCTTTGCTGCTATTTTGACATTTGTTTGTTGACACTGTAGTAGTTCTTTTCACCAACTGCAACATGTTGTAACTGACAGATGTTCACCATACTTTTATTTTTATTACAGGATGAATAATAATAACTTTGGTGATCTCTGACACCATCATCAGATCAAAATTTAGTATTTCTCCTGTAGCTACTTTGGTTTGTCACCAAATATCTGCTAATTCAGTGACATTCCCATCAGCCTCAGCATTCATGCTAATTAGCAAACGTTTGCATGTTAACACACAAAAACCAAGCTGGTGAACATGGTAAACATTTTACTTGTTACTACATTTTACAATAATGATTTTAGCATTGAACTCCAAGCACTGCTGTGCTCAAACGGCTGCTATGACCTGACATGAAATTTAAAGAGTCAGTTCAACCAAATCCACAAGATATTGACAGATATAATACAAGAAGTCAGGCTTTGCAGGTGATAGGTGAAGGTAATGGGCATCACAATATGTTGTAAGGTGGATGTTACATTCATTTACATTACATTTGTGACAGAAGTTCTAACCTCACTGATTTAATAATAATGTAATAAATGTATTTATCAGCACCTTTGAAGACCCACAAGGACACTTTACAAAGCAGATGAAACATTTAAAAGCATAACAAGCTAAAATACAGACAAGATAAAATAATATTTGAATTAGTGACAATGAATAAATGAATATGCATACTAGGCAACAACATACCTTTACACATCCACACACACATACTGATGATACACAGCATAAGGAAAAAAAATGCATGGGTGTACATTTCACATGGCATCAGGAAAGACCAACCAAAATAAATGCATGGATTAGAAGTTGTGATGTTTCTCGTGTCATGTGCATTTACAGTTTACCATTTCTTCTTTTGTTCAGTGCTTTCTTTGATCCTGATTTAAAATGAGGCTGATGCCACAGTCTCTACGTTTCCTGACTAATTAGACCAGAGAAACATGACATGCTGAATCCACTCTCATGTCTCTATGGAAACAGGTTGTGGTGGTAAAACTTTCATCCTGAATCCAGCTTGACATTGGCATATTCTCACACACACGCACACACACACACACACACACACAGTTTCACACAAGCACATCAATTCAGCACAGACCTGCACATACACACTATGTCACCTAGAGTCACTATACACATGCACAACAAGATGCGTGCGTGTGTGTCGAGGAGTTAATAGAGCATTTGTTTTTGCATCTCACATGTGTGCAGAGGCGTGTGGTATCCATGACAACTAAGACGCAGCCAATAAGATTTGATTGAAAGATTAACTGGTGCCCAGTAAGTAGGTAGGGTTTAAAATTAAAAGTATTAGCCATTTGTGAAAAGAAACAGTTTATTAGACTGTTTATTAGTCACCTACATTAGATTCTACATTATTGTGTCGAGACAGACACAGCAGTTCTTCTTCCACAGAGAAAACCATAACAGTAAGAAACTCAAACAAATGTTTTAAAATATAAGGCTGGTGTTGTTCTATGTGTCTTCTTATTATCAGCAAATCCAATGAAAAGACAAAAAGTAATGTTTAATTATTCTACCCTGTTTGTGACTCTCAGCTCAGGGCCCATTTATTCCAACTGAAGAAAAAACCTTTAAAAATGTGTCACTAATGTAAAGATATCACGGTGGTTATTTCCTAAAACAGCTGGGCACTGTAGGTTTTATCAGATCCTACACAAAGAGAAGGAAATAACGTATTTGTTTTCAGCTGTGGATTAATACACATTTGGTGCACTAGTGATTATTTGCTGCAGCAGGACAATATACATGGGATTTAGTCAAATGAAACCACAGTGTGTGTTCATGGTGATGAAGGGTAACGAATCGGGATTTTAGATACACACACAATACTTGTTTGCAGAATCAGTTCATTGATGGTTTCGTTGAAAATGAGAAATATATAGAAGTTATCCGTTCATTTCTATTCAAGCTGTCACATTTCATATTTGCTAAAGGGAGTCATTTAGTGTACATGTTGTGAAGTTCCCCAAACTAAACTTGTAACTTTGCATTATAAAAATATACTTGATTTACATTGATGTTAATTCTCGATTTTCTTTGTTTCAAGTTGACATGAACCTTTTTTATTAAATGCAACCTGAGGTCTCGACAGGTGTGGAGGAAATGTACTAATATATATAATCATAATCATAATAATTATCGTAATTTTTCAGTATGTAATAGAGAGATCATAGACTCAAAACACACCTGGTTTGTTCATCAGTCTGTTTTACAAAATAAACCAAATCAAAACAGGTCCCAAGTTATTTGCTATTACAATGTTCACTAATTTCAAGCTCTAACAGGAAATGAAGCTGTTCCCTAGCAACCACATCGAGTGAACGGGTCTCTGGAGATTTATCTTTGGATCATGTTGCACAAATTAGATTTTTTTTATTAATATTTTTTTGTTATTATTACTTTGTTTCCATGTAAACTTGCTGCATCTCTTTCACAGCAGAGTTGCATTTAAACCTCAGTTTGGTGGATGTTTTTATATTCTATGACAATATGAAAAAATATTTAATTAGGACTTTTGATATTCTCATAGTGCATACTGGATCCATACGTCAAACATCAGCCTGTTTTAGCATCTTATTCACACACTGATTTCCTTTTACTGTTGATATCTCAGTGCTTTGGGTTGAGAGAAAATGTAATGTCTATTTTTCTAATGAGATGATTAGATTTTCAATAAAAATAACTGTTTAACAGCAGCAGTTTCTTTGTCAAGTTTTTAAAAAAGACCATCCTTTCATCTGCTGCAGCACCAAATAATAACTTTTCTTTTCTTTTCTTTTCTTTTCTTTTCTTTTCTTTTCTTTTCTTTTCTTTTCTTTTCCTTTCTTTTCTTTTCTTTTCTTTTGAATGTAGTCATGTAAAATATCAGAACTGTAATTCAGTGGTTGTTTGTGTTTCCACCTGTTGAACATTTAGGCCAAAGTGAATGAGAAACTAAACTGCAGGCTTTAAGACCCAGTGGGTTCACATCTTTCCAGGCTAGATAAATGTGTAGCCGCCACACACATATGACGCTGCCTTCAAATGCTGTGAGAATTATCAGCTTTTCATTTTGTGTGTGCGGTTGTTTCTAATTATGGTGAATTTTTCAATAACAATCAATAACAGGGATATTTCTATACTCACTGTGTCTATATTAAAACTTTCCTCATACCTAAATTAAATGTACACACACACACACACACACACACACACACACACAAATTCAAATATACAATTAAGTATTAAGCCAAGAAAAAGTAGAGCTGATGGTAGGCTACATAAATCAAGAACAATGGTTTAAAAGCTTCTCTGTTCACATGATAGAAATTTAGTTTTTAATTTCACGAACTGACATAAGTAGAAAAACGTTTAGCCTACAAGCTAACAGAGTATTTTAATTTATTAATATAAATTTGGCCATAATTTCTCAGATAAAATCCATCTTAATGATAAAACTGGAATAACTACAGATAAATCATTTTCACAAACTAATTTTTTAAAAACACTGTATACCAAAAAGGGTGAAAATAGTTACACACGGTGATATTTGTGAATGAAAACATAGAAAAATATTTGTGGCGTACCATTTTTTCCGGGCAAATATTGCAAATAAAGTTGTTGTATTAGTGACATGAGCAAAAGCATATTGTACCTTGAGTTTACCTTGAGTCCACAAGAGAGAATCTGTTTGACATATTCAGAAACATGCTAATTCTCATTTTTGCTTTTTAATACATATATTTCAATTTTTTGTGAAAAAATAAAACTACTTCTGCATCAGAACTGTTCTTTAGGGGCACATGGAAGTGTCTGGTTAGAAATCCTACTTTCCGAGCAGTCCCTGAATGCAGCAGGAGCGTCAATCCTCCACCCCTCGAAGAAGAAACCGAGCGACATCCATCAGACTCGGTGGACCCTCAGAGGTAAGCCCGGGTCCTGCTCAGTCTGCCCCTCTTCAGACGCTTCCCCGGGCCGTCACACCCAGCTCCAGGCAGGTTTGGTGATCTCTGCGCGGATTTTCCTCCCGGTCAGGACCGTGGGAGAGATGCGACGTCTCGGGGGAGGAGGAGGAGACGAACTGGCCAGGCAGCAGCACCACCAGCACCAGCACCAGCAGCAGCAGCAGCAGCAGCAGACACCTGAGAGCAGGATCTGAGTTTGTTTCTGTAACGCCTGAAAGGTAAGTGGCACACAGAAAAAGAAGCACCCGCCCCCGGAGCGTCCCCCAGGCTCGGGTCGGTAAAGCAGAAGCAGATGGTTGTTCGGTTGTTGTTTGTCGGTGCGTTTCCGTGGGACTTGTCGTTTCCAGCATCTGCAGAAAGGGCAGGAGGTATGAGTCATAGCCCGGCGCAGGGCTGCTGGAGGAGCTGCTGGGGGGCAAAGAGTCCGCAGCCTCCAGAGCCACAGTCCTCTATCAGCCGCTGCACATGCAAAGCGCTGCAGCTTCTGCTGTTCAGGCAAATGACTGCGTCCTGCGTGAGTGTGTGTGTGAGTGTGTGTGTGTGTGACATGATGCTTCAGCTGGACAAAACTTCAGGTTGCTGTGTACGAGCCTGAAATTCATAAGGGTTTATAACGACTTCAGATTTTAATTCCTGAGGCAAAAAGTGTGTGGAGTCCCTGCCAACTTTCGTTTCTGGGTGGCCTCTTTTTCACCTTTACAGTGATGATTTACATTTAGAGACTTTTTCCTGTTTCAACATGGCAGTGCCACTGTGCACAAAGCCGGCTGCATAAAGAAGTTATTTGGAAAAACCTGACTGGTGTGCACAGAGCCCTGACCTCCATCTCATCCAACACCTTTAGGATGAACTGGACCTCATCACCCAACATCAGTGCTGGACCTCACTAATGCTCCTGTGGCTGAATGGGGGAGAATCCCTGCAGCCAGGCTCTCAGTTCTGGTGGAGGCTGTTACAGCAGCAGACTGACGCCCATGGTTTTGGATGAACATGTTCAGCTTACAGATGTAACGTTTAAAGACCCTGAAAACTTATTTTCTTATTCAGCTTCTCTCTATGTTTGCTGTCTCAGAACAGCTTTGGTTATTTGGCATATTTCTTTGTATTCTCTGTGCTTTTCTCACTGTTTTGTAGTGGGCGGGGCTCAGTAGTAAAAAAGATGATGTCACAGAATACCACTAATTTCCAAAGTGCATTTCTGTCTGCCTCTGTGCACATTTTCAATTTGCACATAAAAAACCTGAGGGGAAATGGCAAAAAAAACCAAAAAGTTTGAAGAAAAAAAGACTTTGAATAAATCGTGATGTATGTGCAGAATGAATTTCAGCTTTTTTGTTCATCAGTCAAAAGTTGCACAAGAGCAGTGGATGCAAATGTGGATTCATTTGCATTTAGTTTCTCTGATTTTCTGGTAAATTTGGTTAAAATTGCACAAAATTTTAATTCAAAAACTTAACTAGTGTTATTTGAATTGTAAACCACACACACACACAGATTTGATGAAGTGACTCACTTTTTAAGCTTTTGCATTTTAAACTGATCTTTGCTCGTTTAGTCACGAATACACACAATTAGAGAGAAATACTTGAGCTTTGAAGCCCTGTTTTCACTTCTGGATGAAACCTGTTTGGAAGTTTGAATGTTAGACTGGACAAATCATTTTCAGTTCACCTGTATTAAGACAGCAAGGCGTGTTCCTCAACGTCCTCCCAACACAGGAGTTTCCTGTGTGATGTTAAAGTACTACAGTTTCATGTTACGCCCATCAGCTTTGATTATTTCAGCTTTGGTGCTGAAAAATCATCTCTGTGTTGCAAATGGCTCGAAGTACTACAGTACCCAAGAGGCATAGTTGCCATTGGGATTGAGAAGAAGTGGTACAAGTATTTATTATCGAACAAAATATGATATAAATAACCAGGAGACAAAACAATAAAGACAGATCAAACTTAACACACTAGGTCACACTAAACCAACCAAGTAATGAACATAAATACGTAACATTACAATATCTATCAGTCTTGGCAAACTAAATAAGATATTAAAGGGTAAAATAAAGAAATAAATAAGAAAGCAAAACAAAGGCAAAATAATTCAGATTCTGCTTAACATATTTTATAGCTGGAATTTTTTTGTATTTGTATAGGATTGTTTAGGTTCTGTTACAAATCAAATACCAAGACTTGCGTGAACTCGTCATTTAGAAATCACTGTAAACTGTTGAGTCAGGTGTTTCCCTGAATGAGAGGTAATATTTCAGATATGCAGGCGTGAGAAGCTCTCCTGCCACTGTGACAGTCCCATAGGCAGACCCTGGATATTTGTTGACGCGTAAATCAGTTTGTAAGCAAAGATGGAAGGAGCAGAGGTAATTAGAGGAAGCAGGCTTCATTGTGTTGGTGCTGCAGCCAGTGTCTGGAGCTGCTGGCAGCTTTATTGTTTCACGTCTTCAGTATCATCCCAAGCTGATTCCTCACTGATGGACTCATAATGGAAATGAGAGACGTTGGGCTCTTATCTGCTGGTGTGACTTAATGCTGAAGGTCTCAGCTCTCTCAAAATTGGTATTCATTTGTAAAAATTTCATAAGAAGATGAATTAATCAGCAAAAACAAAGGAAAGGCAGGATAGATAATGGCTGCTGCATGTGCACATTTTTTCCTTTCAGTGTTTACTATTCTTGTGCTGAGGTCGCCCTACAGCAGCTCCGTCTGATGCTGCGTTCATGTCCTGTCAGGTTTTAATATGAACTATTGACACGGAACAACTGTTCACATCAGCCCCCGAGTGCACTGCTCCCCAGCCTGTTGCTCTAAGTTAAAGTCAGGCAATGTGTACCTGAGGTCTGAGTCAGTTAAACTAAAGGCTGTTTCTTCCTTTTCAGACTGTTTCACTGTAACAGAGAGGAAGAAGAGCTCACCCAAGCTACTTTTGAAAGTTTGTCACACAACAGTGGGCATAACATTCTTAATGGTCCCATCCAGTCTAAAGGTAGATGTCCATGTGTTTGTGATTATAAAGCAGGTCTAGGTTCTATATTAATACTGTGAAAGTATCAAAGCCTCAGTCCACAGAGAAATGCACACAGCCTGTATTCAGAAACTGAGCCTTAAAACCAGCCGTCAGGACTTCTGGAACTTTGTGATGTCACAACAAAGCAGTCACAACTTTCAGCCACGCCCCAAGCCCCGCCCACCTGGACCCACCATCCAACCTTGAAGAATTTGGTTTCTCTGAATTTTTACCTGAAATCTTCTATATTCTTATTCAATCACTCAGAAAACGGATGGATAGATGGAGAGGCTCGGATCCTCTTTTCTGATTGGCTCACTGACTTGTTATTAGAGCTCCAGAGAGAAGCCTGAGAGAGGAGATGTAAAACTACATTGAGATGGTTTTGGTTCCTAAAACCACAAATATATCAAAACGTATTGACCATAAATTCAAATGTTTTCCTCCTAGAATCACTTGTCCATACAACACAGTGAGCGAGTGACCCACAAAAAAAAAAGAAAAAGAAAAAAAAAAGGCCAGTTTCAGTTAATTATGTGGCAGATACAAGCGTTTGGTGTCTGTTTCAGTGACATTTCACAGCAGCGCTTTACACACCTCTAAAGTGCTGCTCTGTGGTGAGAAATGACAGCAAAAATAGTGTCTGTCTAAATCCTGTCCTGACTTTCCTGTAGAAGAACCACACTGACATTCTCTCTAGGATTTTATTACAGGACACCACCATATAAAGTATTAGAGAAAACCAGCAGGTTAAATTTTCTAAGCTCAGAGGCTTATTAACTGCCTCACACAGTTTAACTCAGGTCTAAAGGGTGTATTGTCAGCCGTATGTAGAATTAAAATAGATATTGGATGGTAAACCGTGGTCAGGACAGCTGTAGGTGAACCTCTGACACCAGATACCTGCGTCTCAGTACAGAGATGACCGGGACTGTGTGTGGAGGGGTCAAACACTCTTGCACAGACAAAGGAAATCCCTGGTGGGTGCCAGTGAAAAAAAAGCCTAATTTTAAAAAAGTCTGAGAAGCAGAAATGTTTCTTCCAAACTTGTTGATCATCTTGCCTCCTCTCGGTTGGGAAACAGTACCTGGGTGGTAATTCTCCCCCTCCTCCCTCCTTCCTGCTGTCTGTCTTCCCACAGAGGGCTCCTGTATGATGCAACCTGACTGAGATAATAATCTGTAGTCACAGTCAAACTAAAGTTGTTCCAGTACCGATACTAGTATCACAAATCGGTTACCATAAAATTTATTTTAAAATGTTATAGTTTAACACCTGGATTAACAACAGTATTCTTGGAAATCGATTCTTCTTCACTGCTCTAAAACAGTATCTGCACAGGAAGTTGTGCTGTGCAGCCACTGGCAACTACTGTTTCAGCTTCACGTTAGCCGTTAGCAAAGTGTCATCAATTTGGCAACATGTTACACCATGGGTGTATTCTACATCCATGTGTTACACTTGAAAGTCCCACCAGTAAAAAGGCAACATGTACAGTATGCGAGGCTTTAATTTGGAGGGGGGACACTGGTGTTTTAATTATTCCTACATTTATCATTTTTATGATTAACAGTCAAATTTGTATTTGCTTCTGTTTTACAAAGTGTTTAACCTGAGTCGTGCTGTACAACAATGACACACGATGGTATTGGTTTGTCACTCAGGATCGGATGTTTCACGTGTTCAGGTATTGCAATCGGTAACAGGAAAAAAAAAATGGTGTCACAACATCTCTAAGTCAAACTATTTCCACATGTTGAATCCTGTAGTTCTTTCATGCTGTTGCTATTTCATTTCCATGAGGTGCAGTTTCATCTGTTGCCATGGTAATGTTTGAAAAACCCGTTGTAATTTTGAGGTTAATCCAGGGAGAATCGCAGCCCCTGAGAATCGAGGTTAGGTGTTTTGCCGTGATGATTCTCTCTGACCTTTTAACTCTGGGACGGCTCCTGCTAACCAGTGTGCCCTTTTCCTCTCGCTCTCTGTCTCTCATTGTCTCCGTCACTGTCTCTCTCTCCTCCTCCTGCCGCCCACCTGCAGTGTATTGACCAGAAACAGCAGGATTCAGCCTTTCCTAAGATGATTAATGCATAGATAAGATTTCCACCTGATACTGAGGGCCTGACTGCAGTAACTCTCCTCTCCCAGTCGAGCATGGTGTGTGTGTGTGTGTGTGTGTGTGTGTGTGTGTGTGTGTGTGTGTGTGTGTGTGCTTTCCTGAGAGTACCGTCTGTGAGCAGAATTAAGTTTTAGTGATAGGAATGATTCTTGGCAGAAATAATCTTGTTGAGTTAAAGATCAATAGCTGGTTGGAGCCAAAGAACCCACATTTCTTTGCAGAGCTAATGAGCTAAATTGCAATTGGGAGATGGAATGAATAAAGGCTGGTCAGTATAAACTCAATAATCAGCTGCAGCTGGGATTCATCACATCAGACAGCAGCTGTCAGCCAACAGCAGTCCAGACATGTAGGGCTCCGATGGTTCTGTTGGTTATGTAGCTGTGACTGCTACCTGCTCTGTGTCCACAGGTTTTCATTTTAAAATGCTCTTTTAAAACGAAAGCCATCTCCGTCCAGACGATGGTTTTAGGGTCGTATCATCTCCGTCCACGCTAACACACCTGAAAACACACCACATGACCATTCACGTACACTGGGCATGTGCGAGCTGGTGTAAACAGGAAGCAGATTGTCTACTCTGCAGTTGATAAGTTGCACAAAATACTGTATGTATACATACATAGTATGAACAAGGAACAGCAAAGGCAGTTGTAGTGAAAATACAACTGCCTTTGCCTTGAGTGAAAATACAGAATTTAACTGCACAACAGCTGCTAGCAAAGACAACAAGATTAGTTGTATCACGTTATTCATGTTGTTTTCACCACTGTCTGGTAGTTGAAGCTGAAAAGATCCAATCAGGGAGCGATCGTGGGCGTCTAGGTCATTGTTTCCAAAGGTCTCTGTTTTCGCCCGTACAGACTACAACACAACCAGCATTTTCAAACTAAAACGTCAAAACGACAAACGACAAAAGTCTCAGTTTTAGGGGCTTTGAAACTCCGAGGTAGTGTGGATGGCAGGAGTAAATGTAGCAAAAGTGATGCGTTTTAAAACTAACGTGTAGTAGTGTGGACGTAGCCTCATGACGTTCCCCAAAAATACACAGGTTTTTCTTCCTCATCTTAAAATGATAGTAAACTGAATTTTTTTGGATTGTTGGTTGCAAAAGTCTGGGCTCTGAGAAAATGTGATGGCCATTTTTCATAGATTCATTATATCATAAGTAATATTTCTCTTCAATGTTAAATTTTTTTTTTAGTGAGCTTCAGATGTGATTGTGATAAAAGTCTGAGTATGAGAAGAAAAAAATATAAAAATTATGTGATGTGACTTTTGCTATGAAAAAAATTGTGGCTCTTGTGATTTGGATATTGCACTTCTGTGTTGGCATTGTGTTTTAATACTATTTTGATCCATTGTTTGACTCTAAGTGTATTTGTGAAAATAATTACAGGCTGTTTCATGGTAATATTACAGACTTCCAGCAAAAAAACAGAAAACCTTTCAGGACCATATAGATGTACAGTAGATGTTGAGTTTGTTGAAATGTGTTTTTTAATTAACAACCGCATTGTTTTATTTGTCGTATTGTGGACTCATGATCAGCTGTCAGAGACAGGAGATTCTCGGGAATTAATTTCAATTTCATTTGTCACCATCAGTGAAGTCTGATGATGATGATGATGATACTAGTTGACTGGTTAATTATAACCAGTTTGCATATAGATGATCAATTCAAACCAATAGATGAGATCATAATGGGAAATTACTCTAAGCCATATATATAACCAGTCCAACCCCTGGTGTTGCTGGAAGTTCTCTGTCGTGTTTGTCGTTGTCTTTTGGTTCAAAGATGGAGATGCTGTGACACATTCAGGTTAACGATTGGTTCTCCAGTGTCCCACTCAGTTCAGACAGTCAGCCTGTGTAATTCACGGCCGGATAAACAGGAGAGGATGTGAGGGAGGCTGAGGGTTTAAAAGGCTTAGGATGACAGAGACTAACAACAGACTCGGAGAGTTTAACACATAGTCTCCAACTGAAGTAATTATATGCAGAATTTCACGATGCTGCAAGAGATAAAATTCAAACTAAGCGTATATTTACCTAATGTAGCAGAAGAAGAATCAGAAAACAGTTGCACAGCAGTTAGTCTGAAGGAAGTGACCTTCCCAAGTCAATGCAACGATGTGATTAGACTCAGTTTTACCCAGGGAGGTGTGAATTGACGCAAACGTGTGACCATGCAGGTTGAAAACATCTGCTCTTTCATACCGGTCACAGGTGGAGATGAACACAAACATACAGGCACAGTCTCATGAACACGGTCACTGTCTCTGTTGCTATCTACCTTACAACCGGTTGGGGCAGAGAATATTTGATACGTTTTCTGTCTGGGAAAAACAACACCTGAAAACCTGTTAGGTAGGATGTCCTGTGGGATGGCGGGGTCCTCTGACCTGAAACCCACTTCATCAGGTTTAGAGGTGGCTAATATGAAAACACATATCTGAGGCCAGATGCATAAAAGTCTAGATTGATGACTAAAAAGATGTGTACACACAAAACCAGAAATATGCATCTGCATTCATATAGACATAAATGGATGAGGACACTCCCTTAAAACATTAGTTTGGACACAAAAAACACAAGTCTGTGCCATAAGCTATCAGGCACAGCACAGACGAGAACGACAAACACAACTTCACTGACTGTTGGTCGGATTACAAACAGGAGCTCATCATTCAACTTAAGTGCAATAACTCCAACTGTAACTTCATTTGTTGGGACTAGAGACATCTTAATGAGACCCAGACAGGCGTCCCAAACTGTGATTAATAAATGATAAAATGGAATTAAAACAGTTTACTGACTGACTCACAATAAATAAGGAGGATATGATATTAAATAATGCTAAAGGAAACAGTAAGCACAGAATGAACACAATTACTTCCGTTTATGAATAGTCAAATTCTTTTTGCCGTGTAAACAGTAAAACTTATAATGTTAATAATGAATGAATCTCTGTGAAGTCGGCTGTTGTGTTTTATTTTAATTTCTGTCTCCTCTTTATTTTGCTTTTTCACTTCACTTTATGTAACTCGGCTCGTTGTAAAAAACTATGTGTGCGCATAGTTAATAGAATTTGAGAGGTGCGCACAGTGTCACCGCACACTCCGTGTTCATAAATACCAATTCATGTGTGGGAAATGGTGAGGCTTGGTTTTTGTGTGTGTGCATCATCCATGCTTCTGGCCTCTGAATGGTCGTATGCATTTTGACACTGACACAGACAAATGATGCAGGATGCTGGATCAGAAAACGCTCATATGACTTATTTGAACAACGATAAACTACCTACTTTGTTGTTCAGATTAAATGACTTATTCTTATAAGCAAAAGAAACTGAACTATACTGAAAGTGTATTCAAGAAACTTGAGTCCCAGATTGAGTGATTGGATTTTTGAGGTTGCTACTGATAAATAATAAATTGGCCAATATACATTTTTTTTTACTTAGTTACTCTGGCAGACAAACTTCATAACAGAGAGACTACTTCTAGATTAATTCAAATATATATGACATTTCTGTACTTCTTCTTCAACAACTTCTTGTTGCTTATTCGCCAGCACCATGTTGGCAAGGAGCTGAATTAGCTAATAACAGCCTAGCCAATTAATCATTTATTCCTGAGGCTGTAAGAAAAAAAAAATGTTCCTAGAGAGGGATGGCGAAATGGACAGATTGAAAGGGCGAGAACAGGAGATCTGGGTTTGACTAGTGCAGGATCAATAATGAAGACTGTTCTTCTGGACAGTAAATCAGCTCGGCAGTACATTCTCTCCCCTCAGCTGCCGCTTTTATCCTCACTCATAAATACCAGGATTATTTCTCATGACAGGGACTCCTCGCTGTTTTAATGATGGAGGCTAATGTTGATTTATATACAGCAGACGTACACTGTTCTCTGAGGGATTTCTCCCTCTTTTTTCTGTGGAATCCAAACATCAAATCAAGCAATAGGACACTGAAGCAACTGGATAACGTGTAACTTTAAAACGAACAGTTTCACTGGTCATTACTTTCTGCAAGAACCAAATGAGATAATGTTTTAAAATGTATTTTTACTCTCAATCCTTCCAGTTCCATGCAAGCCACATTTTACACAACTTACATGAAATATCTGTTTTCGTCCTTAGTGATAATAACTGTTGTACCTTTGTTATAACTTTTCCACTGCCGCTAATTCTGATTGGCTGCAGGTTTTGGATTACCTTTCAGTAATTGGACAGTACAACTGGACACCTTGGTGCAAGTTCTAACTGAATGTGTCAGCATTAGCATCAATTTCCACTTCAAAATCTGTCTGCAGGTCTTAGGGAGTAAAATGTTAAGCCTTTTGTCGGCTTCAGAGGGAGCTGTGTGAAGTTGTGAAGTCTGGTAAATGTCCTTGAGTCAGGATTCAGTTTCTGACGACCACAAGTTTGAATATTGAAAAAAACTGGGGCTACAGAGTTAGCTAGCAGCTTGTGGCTACATTAGCTGCTACTAGCAGACTTTACTCAAATTGTCAGTGGTCATGACGTAGGTGATGGAAGGAAGATTTGTGCCAATGGGATGCAATGAGGCATACGTCATAATTGCTAAACATGAGAGACTCAATATGTCAGTTAATGTCACCTTTTTGACTGGACCACAACATCACAGCCTTAGAAATGTGAATGAACGTGACTGACTGACTGAGTGATGAATTTAGACCGTCGGCTGAATGCCATGTGACTGAGCCATGAAGTTATACCAGCAGTTGGCCCAAGTTTCTCCATTGTAGTTACTCTTTCAAAATGAATTAGCACAAACAGTTTCTATTACATAATCAGCCCTAATACCCTTAGTGCCTTTGTCGCTAGATTTACCGACTTTTCTGACCCCTTAATGACCCCCGACCCCAGCAGAGGGATGTAACATAACACAGCTCTGAGACACTGAAGAGAGTGAACAGAAAACTTTACCAAAGCATGACTGACACTAGTGCAGCTAAAAAAAAGTGCAGATTTATAAATATTTAATGAACACAGGAGATCCACTTTAATAATCTGTTTCAGGACAGACAGAAACTCAGAGTCCACTCATTAATTCAACTGCTCTGTTTGTGTTTCTTCACATTAGCCCCATATCTGCAGACAGCTGGCTAGCATTAGCTAAGTGGCTACATGGTGTCTGATAGATGATATTTTGACACGTCCCAGTGGGACAATCACTGGTGTAAATCATCTTATTAATGATGGTTAAATGCCATTTAGCTCCTTCACTGTCATCACTTACTGGGACACTTGAATGGAACAGATGTTATGAGTATCACATGCATTTCCTACAGTGACAAGTCTAATCTTGGCTGTGAAAAAGGTCTAAGTTTCAAATCACTGTGCAGATCTGTTTTATGACAAAACAGCCTCAAATGGCTTCACTTGTTGTTACTCTCATCCTTTCTTTCACAGAATCCCTCTCTTTCCCTGCTCTGCATTTAGTTTTCGCCCTCTCTCTTTTTCTTTGAATCTGACTCATCTCTGGCTCGTCTCTCCTGCTGCTTCTCTCTCTTTATACCTCTCCCTCACTCCTCTCTCTTTGGGTTCGCTCGTATCCAAACGAGCACAGTTTTCCCTTGAGGTCGTCCTGACAATGAACCGCGCAGAGACTTCTGATGCACATCAAGCAAACTCCGCTCAACATTAGAGGGGAGACGAGGGATCAACACAAGGAATAAAAAAAACCTTACAGCCTTTACAACATTAAATGGAAAAGATGTCAGATACAGTCATCTAAAACAAAATTTTAAAAGGCCTTTTCAGGTCACGTTTGAATACAAATAAAAATTCCAGCTAAATTACTTAGATATATACTGTAGGTCCTAATAGCTCTCTGCTGGGCTGTTATATTTGATAAGCTAAACTAACCCCACAACACTGCCTCTGTTTTCCACGACATTAGTAACAGAAAACATATTTCATTCTAAGGAACTAATACAACTTAATAGGAAATTAAACATCCCTAAAACAAAGCGTTACCATTGTATTTCCCAACAACCTTGTCAAAATGCTTTTAAAATGCAGTTTTTAAAGCTCTCGTCACGTCGCGGACAGGAATACTGTTCTGCCTGAAAAAATACAAAGGACATGACTTCAGTGTGAATTTCAGCTGCAGAATTATAAATCATTTAAGAACTGCTCTCTAACGAGCCACCTTAATTGGCCACATGGAAATCGCTGATAATGGCCAATAAGAAGGCAAACAATGTTCATAAATAGCGCAGTAAAAACACGGCAGCCACAGCCAGTAATAGAGAAAATATACAGTAGACTCACAACAGTTCACACTGTTACAAGGAATATAATTGGGAGATCCTTTTACGTCTGCCAATTTCCAATTTGCAATGTAGCAGCCACAAAGAAGCTACATCAGGAACCAGTGATGCTAAATTATGGACAAAAACACATAACAGTGCAGTATGATGCATCTGTATGTGTTTCAATGGCTGTTTTCTTAATTCAAGTTTACTACATTTTTGCATTGTGGTTTGTTTACCATTCAAAATGTAAATGTGTGTACTGTTATATGTGTTACTGTTATCTTTGACTGAAAGGCTTGGCAATGGTTGAATTCATTACCACCATATCAATAAAGACATCTGATATTGATATATCACATTATATGACAATTAGAGACAAAATGACATTTAAAGCAGCAGTTCTAAGAAATGAACTGTTTTCCATGTTTGATTCTATTAAGTAATTCATAATGGCTGTTATATCATTGTCTGATTCTGTTTGCTATACTGTGTACTGCAGTGATCATATGACACCTGTCATGTGACTTATGGGAAAGTCATATGATGCAGCAGTTTGGACGTCAGACTGTTGGAATATAAACTTGGACCGAGCACAGATACGTGACACTGACATGATACACAGCAACATCCCTGCAACTTCATGATCGATTTTAGAAACACAGTCTCATATACACACACCTGAGATCACATACAGCCAAACAGAGAGATTCAGTATTTGAGAAAAAAACACAGCCCTCATTCACACAGTCACACACACACACACACACACACACACACACACACACACACACATGCAGTGAACTCCCCAGTCTAACATTTCAGTGAATATGGTACATCCACTGCTGCTGGTTATATTAATTATTAATAAGCTGCTTTTAATTTCTGATCTGCTACTTTCTTTTACCAGGCAGATAAACACGTCCTAAAAACATTCAAGTCTTAATAAAATATGTTTGTGGGTAGTTTACACAGTATTGGTCAGTACAGTCATCTATCATAGATGGCAGTGTTCGTTACCTTGTTTCAGAGAACTGAACCTCTAACCCTGGTGGTATTAAGAGCAGAGAAAGCTTCAGAGAACTGGACTTTCACATCCTAGCAGTGTCAAACAACTTGGCGCTGGAAGCTGTATTTCCAACCATGACAGTGTCAGTGCAGCTATGATTTGATGAGTCCATTGCTGCTGGGTTTTTTTTTTTTTTTTGGAGCAATTTTCTGAGAGACTTTTTTGAGTCATTTTATTTTGCTAGTTTAATGGTCTGCCTCCTTGAAATTCAACTCAGTAAATAATTAACCTTTAAAGCACAATTCAAAGCGTGCACTAATAGGAACTGGCAGTTGGTGTTGGACCATATTATTCTTGTTGCACTTATTTCTGTCTTTCACAAAACAAGACAGTGACTAAATGAATATTAATCCGTGTTTAGTGTTTGCTGTCCGATCGATTGGTGCCTAAAAGCAACGTTATTTTCAAAAAGAAGACCAAAAACTGTATGTGCTGTTGTGTACTTTGATCATTTAATAGCATATTTTATCCCCACCTCTTTGTGTGGTTGGAAGGTGCACGTTGAGGCATCCAGCCTGTCTTTGCAGCTTGTCAAAGATCATCATAAAATGTCAAGGCAGCAATTTAACAGGGGATCACAGAGCAGTGATGAAAAAATTAAAAAATATATAATAATGTGCAGAAAAATCTAAATGTCAAGGTTTCCCCCAGAACCAGAGGACGCTGCAACAGCCTGTTTGATGCAAAGGTATTAAAAAAAAAAACTCAGTATCTGTCAAAGCAGGCTACAGAAAGACAGAAGAGAGACTGAATCGTTTTCATCTTGCAAATACGAAAAGAGAAAACCCTGATGTTAAAGATGAAGGTGTAGAAGTAGAAATGAAGACAGCAGACGATTCATCCTGAGACCTTCTAGCAGCAAATAAAAGAAGTTCACCGCATGAAAGACAGAAAGAAGCAAAGAGAGAGAATGAATGAAAGATGAGAGAAGGAGACAAACAAGTACAGATTGTGTTTCGTCCCATGGTACAGTCTTGGCAGTGACATATAGCTCTCATAACTGTGAGTGTGTTAATTCATGGTCAGTTTATCTAAAAATGATCTCAGCTCTCTGGTTCCCTCGTTGATCAGATCCTTTAATGTTCTCGACCAAAAATTTCATAATGTTCTTAGTTGCAAGGATCATTAATCAATATCAGTAATATACAGTCTGTGAGATACACGGCAGGGCTGCCACTTCTTCAGACAGAGAAGTTTGAAGGAATTCGAACGGACAGATAATTCTTCAGATTAATTGTGATTAATAATTGATTCAGTGTAGTCTATATATTTCCCCATGTGGCGTCGTACACCTGCACTGTTTCTGGAGACTGTGGCTTCGGTTCTGTTAATATTCGGAGAACTTTCTCCTGAAACAGTGCACACAGGCTGCGTATGTTGTAAAAGGTATGGGCTGTCAGGTGAGGCTGTGTAAATGATGTTGCTCTGCTTGTCTACCACGCTTGGGTGGCGAGCGAGCGGGTGAGTCCTCAGATGTGTTGTTGCTGTAGAGTAACCTCTCATTTAAGTTCAGTGTTACCTTCTGTTCATGCTCTGCTCTGTGCAAGCCTTCTGAAAGCGTGCACAGAGAAAGGAGCAGCATCGCCAAACCTTTATTTTATATAATTATGCCGTGGTAAAAGAGCAATTTTGACCACACCTTACCACGCTTTAGGTTTATCTTATATTGCTTTGGACATTATTATCGTTAAGTCTGGAGTTTTTTATGAATTATGAAATCATGTTTGGAAACCCTCTGTTGGTGTTTGGAGTGCGTTAAAACCACCACGGTGTGAAACCCGGGGGCATCAGCATCTTCTGATGCAGTGACAGCAGGTCAAGCAAGTCACAACTATAGGACACGATGAAGAAATTTTAAAAATGGCCGAACTCTTGGAGGAGAGGTTATGTGATGTATTTCATAACCTCGCAGACCACTGCCGTCCACAGCACTGTACCTCAAGAGGTACATTGTTACGACTTCCTCCACCATCACCCTGAGCTGCCCTCTAGTGGACGTATTGCTTAACATCCACACCAACGCAATTGATGCAATGTAGTATTGTGGCATTAATGGTTGCATTGTGTGGAATAGACATATCTATTTTCCTATGTGAAGGGAGCATAAATGAGCCCTAAGGCAGCACATTTTACAAAGTCGGCAAACGACCTCGTCGTTGTTGGTAATTTTGCCATCAACATTGTAGAAGCCAAAGTAATTTTAACACACTGCTTCTGTGATGCTTCAGTGTTGTGATTGGATCATATCAGATAGTGTCCTCCTCCATTTTAATGATTTGCTTAGTTTAATGATGGTAAAACGGGCATGTAATAGGTCAAGTTGAAGTTGGTCAAGTTGATTGTCAACTTTACAAGTACACTCTGCTGGATCATAAGGTGAACTACTTCAAGCTGTCGCAGTTGTACTTACAGACTGTAAATTCTGAATTCAAACAGGTCATTAGAGTTTGCATCTGACGACCCAAATCTGATACCAAAACTGATATGAAGTAGGTTGTAGCTGTGTGGTATCTTATCACAGAACATCATCATTGAAATAAGGCAACTGTGATGGTTGGACCATGTGCTGAAAATGGAAATAGATCAGGTCCCTGAGGTTGCTCTGAGATGGACTCCTCTGGTCAAAAATCTCTCTGGTAAAACCTGGAAGACCAAAAATGACCTGTCACAGAAGCCTAGCAGAGAGACGTGCCAAGACAAAGTGAGGGTCATTTTACGCTCAATCAGAATGAGCTCATAGAACTGTTGTGGCTTCTGTTGTTGATTTTGCATTTGTATTGTTGCTTTTGTATTTGTGTTGTGGCTTCTGCATTGTGTTGACCCGTCTGCGCCACCGTACTGAATGGATGTTTTGAATTCAGCTTTATTTGCTCGACACAAACTGTGTGTGTTCATTAATCTGCTGCTTAATGCTACGCTAATAACAACCTACTACACCCATGATATTGTCCAGTATTACTCAGCTGGATGTTTGTTTGTCTGATGCTGCATCATATTCTCAACTTAATTAAACTGTTCGTAGAGTCAGTCTAACGTGGTCACAGTCGACTGATGTATGTGAACTTGCAACCGTAGGAACAGTGGTTACATAACCTTCGAAACAAGCTGCAACTTATCTGTGCACGTGCACCATATCCAGGTTGCATCATGTTTACTACAAAATGTATTTGGTAATTCAAATTAATCATTGTTTCATTATTATTTATTATTATTCGAGACCTCTCGAACAGATAGTTGAGACCAGGGATGTCATACGTCCTAAGAAATAAGGTTTGAGTCATGAAATTTCTGGTCTTTTGCAGACATATTCCCACATTTCATGATCCATCACAATGTAACATCGAGTATAAACCCATAGAATGCATGGGCAGGGAGGGAGAGAGGTTTCATGCATGTGAAAAAGGGGGAGTGACAAAGATGAGAGAGAACGAGAAAAAGCAGAGGGAGGGAGGAAAGGCCAGTTGCCTGGTGACGGAGGCAGAAGGAGAGAAGGTGAAGAAAGGAGAGAATACAAGGAGGAGGAGGAGGAGGAGGAGTGGTGTGGAGTTGTTTTCCAAGTGCAAAGAGTTACTGGTCACGATGCTACATCTGCTGCTGCCATCCCTCCCACTGCTCTCTCCCTTTCTCAGAGGAAGAAGAAGAGATGTTGTCTCTCCGTTTTTCAGATTTATGGTTTTAATTGTTGTAATGAAGGTGTGTTTTTAAATTGACAGCCCTAATTAGATTTTTTTTTTTTAATTTTCAGACTGTAGGCAGATAGCTCTTTAAAAATGCTGGCTCAGGGTTAATTAACCAGATCTGTTTAATTAAAGCTTCCAGACCTCACATCCAATCAAAAAGCTTTTCTCTGCCCGACACAGCAGCCTTTGGTTCCAACAGGAGATTCATTACATCAAGGCAGCGAGATGATCAAAGTACAGTTTCATTAGCTTTTCATGTCATTTTACTATTACTATTGTATTCCAAGTGTGGTGCCTGGTTATACTTCAGTACACAGTTCTTACAGAGTAAAAACCAAAGTCACATGAAACAGTCCTGTGAGAGAAAGGAGCCAAGAAGCAGAGGAGAAGAAGCTCAGAAGAAGCTGGGGGGGCTCTGGAGGGTGACACTCAGGACGCAGCTGACTTTCAGTGAAGCCATGGTCACGTGACACTTTCATTCATTCAGTTTGTAGGTTAGTGGTGTAAAAATGGTCGAGTTGGCCGAGCGGGCGCAACCCTCTGTGAGATCGCTGGAAATCCCAGCGAATCAGGAAACACACACCTGAATGTGTCCGTCACTGGGCTTAAATGGACAGAAATGTAGCTAACAGAAGTCCTCTACATGTACACTCACCAGCCACTTTATTAGGTACACCTGTTCAACTGCTACTTAATGCAAATATCTAATCCGCCAATCGCATGGCAGCAGCTCAGTGCATTTAGGCATGTAGACAGAATTGTCAGAGAATTGTCTTAGTTTAACTTTTAGCTTTTGTCAGCTGTATTTTTATAATTGATGATCAGACATACATACATACAGGCATGCACATTTTCTGATTTGCAATGTTGTTTGCAAACTGCTATAAAGATGAGGAAGTAAAAAAAAAGAAAACAAGGAAGGCAAGCAGAGAAAATAATGTGCTGCTGCTCAGCAACAATAGGAGAACAGGCCTGGAGTTCAGTGCTGTTTGTTTCAAAGATAAATCATATAAATGTGGGTAAGGCCGGATCTGCTCGCACAACCTCAGTCGGTGCACTTCCTACATGTACAGCCAGAAACTTTGGGCTGCATGCTGACGTCCGCATAGGGGTCCTCGTGGACCCTCGTGGACATGGGCAGATGATGACATTTACGTCATGCAGACCAAAGCGGACCCTCACTGACTCACAGATGATATGAATTGGCCTTTATTTACACAGGATGCAAAGTCAATAGGGAATGAATTTATTGTTGTTTCAGACCTAAGGGCTCAGTGGTGTGATTCTCACCATGTGAATCAGCCCCGATCACCTGGGACCCCCTCCAAGGGGCCACGAGATAAATGTGATTTCATTTTCCAAACGTTCCCTAATCTTTGCTTTTTCCTTGTGGTGGAAAACCAGATTGTTTTACACCTAGACCTCCAAAAAACTGAAGTAACCTGAAAAAGTAAAATCACTTGTCATCATTCACTAACATGTTCAACAGGTGACGAGGGGTTGCAAGTAGCAACCGCTTCAGTGTAAGCAGTCATGAGTCTCAAATATTTTGATCTACTGGTGTAAATTATAGTGAAAACTGCAGTTTAGATAGAAAAACGTTTAAGAATCCAGTTTCATTTTTCAATTCTTTATTCTGCTCTCTTCTTCATCCCCTGTTTTCATGAACTCTTTCTCTCTCCACATTTTCACTCTCTCTCCTCTCGGTGTCACAGAGATGTTTACCTTCAGATGAGTTGAGATCCACAGGCGGCAGCCTACAAACTACAGTCAGACTCTCTCTCCTCTCTGGATGGTCTGGAGGAGGAATTCATTATTTATGGCTGAGGTCGTATAGAGCTGAATCCACTGGGACTGCAGTTTCCAGCCACACATCCACACTTTAGTTGTTATTTATTCATTCTCCAGACCGTGGAAAGATAATATATTGATACAGTTTAAATGTCGAAGTTGGAAACGAGTTGAGGAGGAGTAGGTTTTTCAAGCATGTGCAGAACGGGTATAGATAATCCAGAGTTTATCGAATATTATCTGATAAAAGGGGAAATTTAACCACCTCTTGACAATGGAGAGAAATCTTTAATAAATCATCCATTTCCAATAGTAATTTTAATAATAGAATTTATTTTGTTACCTTCATTTAGTCACTCGTGCATACACGTTTTCTTTGATAGTAAATATCTTGATATTAAGTGACACTAAATAAAACACACTTAGAGTTAAAGCATGTTGTGCTTTTTGTACCTGGCATTGTGGTGTGAACAACAGACACACTTACTGCACAGAAATCCCGTCCTGGATGTCTGATTGTTCATACGTCAGGCAGGTTAACTTTTGTTACTCATAGTTTACCACTTGAGATTTTTTAGTGAGAGCTTGAAAAAAAAAACAATTTAAAAGTGCCTTTCTTGCAGCTTTGTGTTGCTGGCTGTGTTTATCTGCTGCAGTAAACTTCAGACTGCTCAGAAAACCATAAAACAAATACTGAAAAATCTGCAAAGCAGCTGTTTGACTGATCTGTTGGTTTATTTCTCTCCTCCTCTTACTCTCACTCCTTCTTGTCCTCCTCTTCCTCCTTTTATAGATTTCTTTTATCTCTTCTTTTTCCTTTCATTTGTCCTTGTTCTTAATCCTCCCCTCTGTCTTCCTAATGTTTTCTCCTTCTCTGCTCCTCCTCTTCCTCTTTTACCTCCTCTTTACATCACTCTCTTCAGTTTCTCCTGTTCCCTTTATTTCCTCATCCTGCTCCTTGAACAGTTTTTCTTTTCTCCTTCCTCATCCCCTCCTGCGTCCTCACCTCTTCCTCACACTCCCTCCTACCTCCTGATACTTCTCTGGTCTTTCCTCTCCTCTTCCTCTAACCTCTCTCTGTGTTCCTCCTCCTCCGCCTTGGTCTCCTCCTCTAACTTGTCTTCTCTTCCTCTCCCTGGCTGCGTTGTTTTCTCCTCCTCGTTTGGCCACTCGTGACTCATACGCTGAGCTTCAGCTGACGTGACTTCATTATAAGTCAAACAGAGGCGTCTCTTTCTCTCTCACGTACACAAATATCATCAGCAGGGAGTGTGTGAAATGTGAGGAACAATAAAACGCACTGGTAAATAACTATATGACACACACACACACACACACACACACACACACACATATGAGCAGGACGGCTCACACTCCTCGAGCCGCCACATAAAAATGATATAATCACGACATCCCTGATGTTAACCTCAGTGTTCGCTCTTTATTTGCTCTTCGTTCTGACTGTTAAACACCACACACACACACACACACACACACACACACACACTGCTGGAGGCTGGAGACTCATACATTTTTAAACTGCAGTGTTGTCGTTAGCCTGTTCTCCGTCCGTACCTTCCTTCTCTTCCCTTCTGTATTTGCTTCCTTAGTAAAAAGGTCACATGACTGTGAGACCGACAGCATCAGCTGTTGGTGAAAATGCCTGAAACCTGTGCATATTTACCTGACGAGCACTTTTAGTGTCTGTGTAAATGACTGTTGTCTGGAGGAGGAGAGGTGGACTCTGGCAAAGTGTCACAGGGACTTTTCTCTTTGTTTCCCATATCCTCTCGACAATCAGGGTAACCATGGCCGTCATCATCCCTTTCATTTTAGCCAAGTTGTCTTTGTGCCAGACCTGGGTTAGAGCAGACACACTGCCTGCGTGACACACGTGGCTCACGCCTCGCGGCTGCGTCGTGTGATCTACAGATTGCTTATTTATTTTATGTGACATAAGCAGCTCCCAGCAAAAACAGAAAGAGAAAACGTGTGATGCCATATTGAATCATACCGTTTAACCGTTTTTGAGGGTAGTGGGTAATTAAAGCTTCATTTGCCCCTCACATAAATACATAATATCACAAGGGTAAAAAAAAGTATATTAGTGTGTTTATTGTACATTAATAAGAATTTGTCCAATTTTAGAAAAGGATCAGAAAAGGAAGCCAGATCTCCTTGAAATGTTCTGCTTGATCCAGGAGTAGTAGCTTTAGCTGTCTAAGTTCAGCCACTACATCCCTCAGCCGGTGTTTATCAGATGGTGGTGCAGTCTTTTTCCATCTGAGGAGAATCAGTCGTGGTGCAAGGAGCACACAGAAGGCGTCACGGCTGCAGCTTGGTTAGCAGCGAAGTCCTCGGGGACCACGCAGTACGAGTATGACCGGTACAGGGTGAGGACCGATAGCTGTGCCTCAGACAGCACATTCGAATGGGAATCGGGTAAAAACCATAAGCTGTGAAGAGGACCGACACATATGGCTGCTGGTGCTGGGGTCACACCCTCATCTACAACTCTTCTCCTGAAAGGAGTTTAGCCAAGCGGCTGCTGCTGCTCAGATGGAGCTGGTGAAGTGCGTGAAACTGTGTCTGATTCACACTGATGAGAAATGAACTGGACCATCTGCTAACCGCCAAGACATTTTCAAAATCTGTGAGCCCATCTCCTCCTCATTTCTCTGTCCTCTCTTCATGTGATCTAAGGATGGGATGCAGCACTGACGATTATTTTCATTATCAGTTAATCTTCCAGTTGTTTTCTGTAATCATTGATGCATCGTTTGGCCTGTGAAACATCAGAAAACTGTGAAAAATGTCCATAATCATTTCCTAGAGCACAAAGTGGTGCCCAAGGTGACGTCTAATAATTTGTTCGACCGACAGCTCAAAGCATGCAAATATTGAAAATAATAAAAAATATAAAAATACGAAAAACCCATGAATTTACGGCAGAAGAAGAAGGAGGTACTGCACTGTGAAGATGTATTTAAACAAGTCTAGGAGCCTATAGCCTGTGACTATGTAATGAATGTGACTGAAAAACAAACAGATAAACCAAACTGGTGCCAGATGAAAAGTTAAGGGACCACCAAAGACATAAAGATTCATCTTCTGGGTACCTCTGGATATCAGTCTGACATGTACAGTTCAATCTTTTATTTGAAGTGATAAGGACTGTCACTTGAACCTTTGTGAGAAATAAATAAATAAATGATCAAGCTGTAATGACCTGTTTGGATTCAACATGTATAGTCTATAAGCACAACAGATGATTGGAAGCAGTTTGCCTTGTGGCTACCAGAGGGCGCCCTTAACATTCACTGTCAGCTTGATGTATGTGTCACTGACCCAACAGGAAGTCAATAAATAGAAATGGAGGACACGAGCACAGCTGTGCTGATCAGATACACATGATAGCGAAGCATCTGAGAAGCAGAGTGTGGAAGTTGGTTTGGATTCTTAACAATTGGGGATGAAAAATGAAGCCAGCAGAAGAACTAAAAACTGCAGTTCCTCTAATGACCACTTGAGTCTGGCTCCAACAGTGAGTCAGTCCCCATGGACTGATGTTAAAATGTCCAACTGTACAGCAGAAATAACCATGTTTACAGCCTGGTACAAAGAACAGTTTTGGTCTCTGCAGCTAATTTCCTCCTTCATGACAACTGTTTGGGGTGAATTTTTATGTAACTCACCTGCATAAGTTCTGCATAATTGAGGGTGTGGTCCACTTTCACTGACAATGAGTTAGCATATGCTCACCACAACCCAGCATCTACTGAAGCCTTGGCTCCACATGCCCCGCCTCTTTGCCCGTTTTTAGATTAGCCAGGAGTTAGGCGGAGTCAGGCACTGCCAAGATGGCAACGAAGGAGCAGCTCACTCTGAGCTTCAAAACTACTTTTCAGAAACCTATGGGTGACGTCACAGAGGCTGCGTCCATCTGAATTTACAGTTTACAGTTCTTAACCGTAGATGGTGAAATGTGAAACAAACTTCTTGCCGACTGTAAAAAGCGACTGTCTTAGTCTATGACAAACCTGAGGATTTATCTGCTAACTGCAACCAGCAACAAGTGGAGCAACATGAACTGTACAACCTCATCTGACCACCTACCTTTCACCACACACACCAGAAACTCGTAAAAGGCTGTCAGCCATAAGACGATAAGATTTGTGACCTACTGGGATTATTTAGTTAAACTTCCAGGATAGTGACAGAACTGGAGCCACAATATGAAAAGAAAAGCCGTAACACAATCTCATAATATATAATGTAGTTTTATGATCCCACACTGGAACATTTATAGATTGTAAAGGGGCTGATGGGTGGTTTTTAAGAATGTGACCACCCTATAAATGTTCCTGGAAAATAGGCTGACTGACATGAAACAGCTTTTTACTGTCGCCCCTCAAAGTGCTCAAAACACCAGAAATATGACAGATGACAGGACACAGATGTTTCTCCTTCCGTTGTCTGAGGAGGTCTAGTTCCTTCAAACACACAGCTAATGTGAACAATTCAAGTTCATTCAAAGTCCTATAAACACACCGCTGGTTGCTGACATTATCCTCCCAGACTGTCATCAATAAATACAATCGCTGTCATTCATCTCCATTAAACTGATTAGCTTGTGGCTGGAGCTGCGGTGTTAATCTAAAAGAAAACAGGAGGCAGGTTATTACATCAGCGACTGGCGTTTCTGCTGACTCGTGGACATCGCCGCAGCCTGTTAGGAGCGTGACATTAAGACATGATGATCAGCAGTCGGGCCACAGTGGTCTCCATTGTGTGGGCAGGAAACAACAATGTGAGTGCTCCCTGAGTCACAGTGTGTCTCAACAATTAAGACGGTTCTCCTCGGTTTGTGAGAAGCTGCTGTGCTCAGACTCAGCATGTTTGTCTCATGTACGCCGTCTCAGTTCAGACCTGATGTAACCAAGATTTTCTAACAGCAACGTGAATTTTGTCTTTACGTAATCGATGTTCAGCTTGTAGAAAAAAACATTTTGTCTCGTTTCTAAATGTTTTCTGACAGCTGTGATGTACTTTTTTTGTCACCTCCTTTGTCTTGATGAAAAATAAACTTTATTGACAAAGAGAAGACTTTCCTAATATTAGAAATCTGTGATCACATTGTCATAGATCTTGTGACAAGATAATAAACTTTACATTTTCCTACCTCCTCGTAGGTTTGCTGTTAAACTGCTTGAACGACATCAGTTTCTGAAAGTCATAAAACATCCTGCAGAAGGTTGGGATCCTGGTGTTGGGTCCAGAGGTTTTTAATTAGTAGTCTCAAAGGTCACCAAAGTCAGGACACCATGAATGTGGTTCTCAGTCTGGACCAAAATGATGAATGGATCAACACACTGGCGCTGGCGACCCTAGAGCCGTGCTGCAGAAATGCATTTAAAAAAAACTAGCAGTTATAACTGATGCTGACCCATTTTCTTATATAAGTATCGCTACATCATCTCAGGAATATTTTTAAAAAGTCCTTTCTGTCCCAGTCAGATTCAGAAACATATTCATCACCATGGCTTCATCATCGGCAGACTAGATTCCTGTGAGGCCTCTTTTTACGGTCTGACTAAAAACCAGTCAGCATCTTCAGCCAATTCAAAATGTAAATGCCTGTATTGTATCTTGAATAAGAAAAAACAAGACTATGTTAAAACCTAGTATATGGCTGGAATGCATATGGTCAAATCCTGATTTCATAACCGCAAAGTTGTCTGACAACATCACTTAAAGACAAAGACTGTGCTGTGATTTCATCTGGATTTACTGATCACTCAGAGAGAAAGTCAGAAGAGACAGACCATCTTTCTTATTTAGTCTCTCACACAGAGCACAGCCTCCATCTGGGATCCACAACAGTTTAGCCTTTATTTACAGAACGTACAGACTTTTATTAGAGGCAGGGCTTTATATTTAACTCACGCTGTTTGACATATACAATTGGTCATAGCTGTATTTCAGTGTTAAGCCTCATTTTCAGTCGCTCCTGTTTGCCTTGTTAAAATTACTGCATTACATTTCAAATTAAAAGCCCTCTATTGTTTCAGTGGGCAGAAACCCTTTATTTCTTAACAGAGCTTCTAGTGCTGTGCAGCAGTAAGGATAGTGTCGTATATGTAGTTGCTGTTGTTTCTGTTTTTTACATGTTGTTCAGATCTGCTAGTTTCTTTAGCAGTTAGCGAGGACTTCTCTCTCTCCCTCCCTCTCTCCTGCTCTCTCTGCTTGGTGTGTCTCATGTTTAGTTATTACTCTGCCTCCTTTAGTAATAATGACACATGTAATGAAAGTAGTTTATTTGCTGTAATTGAGGTGAGGCACAGTGAACTGTTTTCCCGCAGTTCCCGAGCAGTGTAACAAGAGGTGTAGCCCTAAGCCCCTGCCTGGCATCTATAGACGGTCCAGTCATGGACCAGGTTTATACCCCGTCTTGTTTGAAAAAAAGTCTCTAAATCTAGCAACAATGTGCTAAGTTGGTAACACTACAGGCTGTAAACCCCCCCTAACCTGTTTGCACCAGAAACCCCAATTCAGTGATGAGGCATTCAGCTGACCAGTGGTGGATTTATGATCAGTCAGTCAGTCAGTCAGTCAGTCAGTCAGTCAGTCAGTCAGTCAGGGACACTGCAGGACCCCCGCTGTTGCCGTCCAGCCAAAAATATGATGATATCGCTTCACTCTGACTCCTGTTCATCACAGAATTGCTCCTATAAAGAACTTAATGGTCTGGCCCCAGATTATATATCCTTCATGCTCATAGTTTATCAACCCAATAAATCCCTTTGGTCAAAGGTCAGATTTAAAAAAAAAATTTAAATTCAATCAAAATTTGGCAATAGAGCCTCCAGTGCTCCTGCATAGAAAACCAGCAACTTCATCACTTCATTCACTCCCTTGACCAACTCATTCCAGCTACAATACCATGTCTGCTTTTGTCTGTATTCTGTAATGTTGGAGGATTTGTGAATCTGTAAAGTTTAAGTTTTTTAATACACCTGATGAAAACAGAATAATCTACTTTTTCTCCTGTTGTGTAAGGAGCAACTTTGTCTTCACACTGGGATTTGAACTGGTGACAGTTTACAAGCTGTAAAGTTTGTTCCTCTCAAGACAAAGACTTGGTTGTTTTGTCCTGCTGAGTGCCAGTCCCTGGGTAAACAGTTTTAAACTGGAGAGGACATTCCTGCAGTGTTTTTAACAGGGCAGTAATAGAATCTGCATGACTGGGGGATTGTTTTCCACCTTCAGCTCAGCTCAGACCGTACTGGTGGCACTGAGTCTGAAATGAGTTTAGCTGAATCAAGAAGCAACAGTGAGCACAGTACGAATTAAACAAACAACATATAACAGGCTGATTAGTTTAAAGAGTGGACAGTGGACAGTCTTTTGATGTCTCTTCACGAACTTCTTCATATTTAGCACAAACATTCACTTGAACTAAAGGATGAAGTGATTACATTTTGGTGGTCAAAGGTCAGCGTCAGTGTGAATGCACAAAACACCTTTTAGCCATAACTCAATTAGGACAAAATTTCACAGAAATGGTGAATATTGTATATGATTCTGGATAAACAGGGATGTAATCTAGTCTGAGTGACGGAGGCATACAACCACAAGGTGGTACTTATAGTTTTATTCAGTGCACTCTTCCTTCTTGACATAACCTGGTGCCTACATTACCCACAATGCACAAGTGATCACTGACAAATTGCTCAGAGATTCAGGTGTGATCAGGTAGCAGTGGCTAATGTGGCGTCAAGCCCCTAGCATCAAGCAGAGATGAGGAGTACCAGCAGCAGTGTCTTGTTTTAAAGGACAAATGAGTATCTATCAAAGTATCATCAATAATGGCATCAATCTCTTGATACCATGTATTGATATATTTATATATGTGTGTGTATGTATATATACATACAGCAGTAGGGAGTCATTAAATGTGAGAAATATTTCTATTTTGCTCCGACAGAAAAGAGTGAGCTAAATTAGTTCAGGCAGAAAAGGACCAGAGGAAATGTTTCTACTGCAGGTTGAAGTATTTAACATTGGACACTCTTTGGATTTGTGTGTCAGCCTGTTTTTACTGTCAAAAACTATGGAATATGGTAGCATGCTCGCTCTCTCTCTCTCTCTCTCTCTCATCATCCACACTCTGCTGTCAAAACTGATAGCAGCACTTCCTGTCATCTCACCAGAGGACTCTGTTAAACTGCTGCTGGCTGTGTGTGTCTGTGTTGTGGCCATTAGCACTCTCTGTGATCTCATTTCCATCTCTGTGTCAGTTGTGTATCTTTGTTTCTGTACCAGTGAGACTCATCCAATATATTAACACTATTAATTGCTAATAGCACGATAAAAATCGCCTCTCTGGTTCACGTTGCTGCTGTCCTCGACTCGGCGCGTGTTTGTGCTTCATGTCGAAGTCTTAGATTGGTTTGGAGCCGGTTGCCCTTTCCACACTCAGCCAGTGAGAGTTGAGGGATTGTAAATGTTTCCCAGCATTTCTGCTGCTGTCGGGGGCAGAGTTTGGCGCCGCTGTTCAAGCTAATTTGATGGAAGAAAACACACAGACACATGCATGTATAATAAATATAAGGACATAAGACGAAAGAAAAAAACAAAAAAACATGTGTAATATTCAAACACAGTGATGTGAGTGGTTGTGTTGTCACAGTAATTCCATTGTTTGGTCCAGTGGTCTTTCACATCTCTGCCTGCCCTCAGTGCATTTTCCTATTAAATTAATCATGTGGAACAGAATGAAATGACTGAACCATACGTGACATGGAGTGAATTTACTGTCCTGCTGTTGGCCCCCAACAATGTGATTACCCATGAGTGCCTAGTCGACCTCCTGCTTTCAGTTACAGCAATTACCTCAGCATGAAATGGGGGAAAAAACATTAAAAAAAACATGATTCTCTAAATCAACAGTTAAAGATGCCACTAGGTCTGCCACTAAAAAGCAACATTAATTTCATATTTAAAAAGGGCTGCAATTAACAATTATTTTTTTAATATTGCTTTCAAAGTTATGATTTCTCAACACAAGGTTTTTTTTGTTTGTTTTTTTTACAGCTGAACTGAGAATAGTCTGACCTGACTTAATCCGAGTCTCTGGGAGAAGAGTTAGAGTTTCTCGGTGCAACCTAAATCACTAACATTCATTTATTCCTCTGGCTGTCAGGCTACACAACACCTACAATTAACTTGTTGTGCAGAATGTCTTCAGTGCCACTTGAGAATCTTTTGGAGTGGATGTGATGGAATTTCTTGATGTGTTTTTCAGTGGGTCGTGTAGCATAGTTGTACCTATTCATTGTTTATGTTGTTTGCTTGTGCTTTTCCTGACATCTGTGATGAATCTCAGTTCACACTAAGGACGGCTGCTGTATTTGAAAAAATCTTCAATGCATAAACTTTGCAAAGAGCAGAACATTAATTTTTAATTAATTACAGATCATATTGCTGTGTTGGGAGATATAAAGGTCCCATATTTTACACTTTACCTGTGTTTTATTTGAAGTGTTGATATCCATTAGAAGATATATTTGTGGTTTTAAGAACCAAAAACCATCTCACTGTAGTTTTACATCTCCTCTCTCAGGCTTCTCTCTGGAGCTCTAGCGACAACATTGCAGTGAGCCAATCAGAATAGAGGATCTGAGCCTCTCTTCCGATAATAAATATAGCAGATTTCAAGTAAACACTCAGAGAAACCAAATCCTGCAAGATTGGATGGTGGGTCCAGGTGGGCGGGGCTTGGCTGAGGGCTGTGACTGTTTTGACATCACATCAAGAAACACATGGACATCTACCTTTATACTATATTGGACCTTGGAATAATCAGTAAAGTCACTGCAGTTTTGCCACAACACCTCTCAGTGTCGATACACACACATGCTGCTGTGTGCTGACAGATCTTTGACAAACTCAAAGGAAAGACCTGCATATACACAGTTGTTTGTAACAAACATAACATCAGTACTCACGTTCAGGGACCAGTGAATGACATCATTTGTAACTTGTTACAGAATCTGCTGTAATTGCATTAAAAGTTGCATTTTAATGTACATTTGAAGCTGCAGTAGATATGAACTTGTAGAGCAAAACAAAAGAGGCAAAACTCAGTATCAAGTTAAGCTGTGGTGTGATTTTGAAGCAGACTGTGCCCCTCTGAAAATTGTGGCCTTTGTGCTCTCTGTAATTTGTAAGTATCGGTCTTTGAATCATGAAAAATTCTCTGTGTGGGTTCTTCTTATTTGGTGTGAGATTTGTTTTGGCAGCGTGAAACCGAGCCTGACAGCAGATGTCTCACACCAGAAGAGTGAGAGTTGGCAACCCAGGCTGAATCAGTGAACAACAATATTTAACCACTCAGCTGGTCTGTGGGAGCTGCCAGCTAAAGCCTGCAGCTGAAACATCGACCCAGCTAAATTACTATTACAATGGCATATCATGGTTGGAAAATAGCTGAGAGTTAATGAGGTTTGAAGAGTCTGTAGTCAGTACATAGTTTTCAATATGCAAACATGCACAAACTCACAAAGGCTAAAATGAATAAATTCCCGCAGGTACTTTTCCTGGAAGATCTAAAACCGATATTTTAATTCCTGACATTCAACCCAAAACTGCACCCAAGGGCTGCAACTGGTGATTATTGTCATTACCATTTAATTTGTCAATTATATTGATTAATGTCTGAACAGATAGGGAAAAGTGTTCATCACAAGTTTGCAGAGCCAAAGGCGACGTCTCTCCAACATCCTCTTATACAACCAACAGACCCAAAGTTACTCAGTTTACAATCTAAGCAGCAAATCCCCACATTTGAGAGCTGCACACAGAGATTACCAAACACTTTCATTTTCTAGAAAAATGACTTTAACATTTAATTAATTATCAAAATGTATTTTTGTCAGTTGAGTAATCAAAAATCACCTTAACATTTGCGCACATAATCACTTAACCACAGGCTGCTCACGAGAGAGAAAACAATCTTGTGATTTTGAAAATGAGTGGAATCACGTTCATGGTGTGAAATGTGCAAAATGTATGGAAAGTATGGTTTTTTGATTGTTCATCAGTGAGCAGATATGCACTCCTACTGGGCATGGATCACGAGCTATAAAGGATATGGATTTATCCTAGAAAATCAGAAATGAGCTGCAGTTCACAGCAGAGCAGGACGTCCTGTGGTGAAAGTGTGACCTTTCACAGATAAAGGCCATTAGATAAAGAAAAATACCTACAGTATATAATGACAGAAGATTAACAGAAGATTCTTGCTTCTGGATGATAGCAGCACTCCGATCTGTCCCAGTATCATCTTAAAGAATAGAAAAGAGCACACAGAGATTGGCTGAAATGAATAAATTCTGATGTAACAGACAATTGTCTCCTGCTGTCAGTGTTTCCTTGCAGAGACGGCAATAGATCTTGTTTTGTCATGGTAACTGTCGATGTTGTGGTTAGGTGGCCTTTAACGTCACCTAAAGGTCACCAACATGAGCTGCATGATGCCTCACCATCTGGACACATGGACACTGCCACCCAGCTGAGAGAGGACATATAGATGTTTTCTCTTTGTCTATTTTCAGCCACATCTCTCCAGTCACACATGATGATTTTTCTTACCCTGTCCAAAAAATGCTTTTTTTTTTTTTTTTTAAGAAGGTACACATTTAATTGAAATGATTAAAGACAGCATGCACAGCTTTGTAATGAAAGAAGATGAACCTTCCTTCTGGCAGGAAGTGAAATTTGAGGCTGCTGCCTTTTGTTTTTCATAGAAAGGCTAGAATGACGTCAAAAGCTGTACTTCTATACAATTTACGCAATCCACCTGTTGTACATGGGCACTCACAAGGAAGCAATGTCTTCTAATTACGCAACCATAGTAACCCATATGAGCAGTAGCACATGAATGAGGGGATTTCCCCTGATGCTTCGGAAAACAAAAAAAGTCTCTCCACACAGAAGCCTGAGAAAATCACACACCACAGTGTCCAAATGCAGGAAGTCATTGTAGCTTTTTAGCTGTGTTGCAGAATCCACTTTTATTTAACCTTCCTCTGTAAATTGCAAATCCTTTATGTCTTCTTAACAAACTATTAACCTGTTAGCCACCAAGCTTGACAACTGACAGTGAGCTTGCTAGTTTGAGGAGCTTTTTCTCACCCCTCAATAACTTTATTGAATTATTTAGTAGTTAACTAACCTGAGACAAAAAATCCCAGGGAGAGTAAACACAAAGAGCTATTCTGTTTGACTAGCATTAGCATGTTTCTGACTGGCTAGCATGTTAGCATTTAGCGAGCTACGATAGTTTGTGAGTTGCGTCTAACGATCTAAAACCATATTTCACAAAGACGCACATAATTTCTGGTGTGACTGGGCCATAATGCAGGATGACGTCACCAAAACTGTCCAGTGATATGTCAGCCATCTTTGTTTGTTTGTAACCCGTCAGTGTGAACCCAGAATGGGCCAGAGCTAAAAGGCAGCAACTGCAGGTGTGAAATCAACATTTTCTTTTTCAAATAACACTTTTGAGATAGTAATCGCCAGTAATCAGAGAGAGGAGCAGAGTTGTGTCAGATGGTTTTTAGCCTTCTCTTCATCTGTGGCGTCTCCTCGTGTTATCGTCTCTTTGGATGACTGAAGCTTGTAATGAAGCTGTGATGGCCGACGGCGAGCCGAAGTCGCACTGCTGCTACGATGCTGTGGTGTTTGGAACAGACTGACAAGTTCAAAGCTTAAATATGTGTTTTTGTTGTTGTTGCTCATTTTATCACTAGATAAAGAGATGTCTCCTCATCTCCTTCTCTTTTCTGGTTTGCTCCTCTCCCCTTTTTCACTGTGTAGTAAAAAAAAACAAAAACTAGGAAAATAGGACCAAAGTTGAAAATAACGGCAGTTATCCTCAAAAAGCAAGGAGGAACACGGACACATTGACATTGGTAGATGTTATATGTTACATTTTGGTACAAATTCTATTGTTTCCACTTGTTTCCACAAAGAAGCCAAAGTCCTGAAATACGCAAGTAATATAATAAAAATGCCATTAATGTATATGAATATGTATTGTGTATGGTACAATGAGTGCCAGCGTTTATAAGACACTAGACTTTCAGATTGTTCTCTAAGTGATGTCCAATATAATCCAGTGCAATCATTCAAGAGACTCTTGAGTGATTGCATGAGAAATATTATGTCTCTAATTAAACCTAATTTAATTTGAAATACAACACTACAGCCCCACCCACTGCTGCACTGAATCAACATCGATCAATAACAAGATTTGTTTTAGGTTATTCACAGTCCATTATGAAGGCGATGTCATTTAGCAACATGTTGCACAATCTATTTCCTCCATTCAAGAATGTACCTGCGGCTGTCCTCTGTCATTTCTCACCTACTTCCTGTTTTACTACTACCACCTACACACACACACACACACACACACACACACACACACACACACACACAAACAAACTTACTTAATAGTTTCCTCCACCTGCATGACCCGAGGCTGATCCGCTCTTACTTACTGATAAGGGTGTGTGTGTGTGTGTGTGTGTGTGTGTGTGTGTGTCCAGAGCTGGCTCACTGTAGTTTGGCCCCACCCTCTCATTACACAGAGCAAGAGAGAGAGAGCGGGAGAGAGAGAGAGAGAGAGAGAGATGCAGAAAATAGCAGAAGAGGAATGAAGGAAGAGAGCGAAGCAGAACGAGAGAAACCTCTAAACTACATCTGAACCTCAGGAGGTAACTAACCAGTCAGCCAGGTAACCAGTCAGCCAGGTGTTCAGCCAGTAAGACAACCAGTCAACTACTGGTTGAAATTTTTTGTCTGGAAATCAGTTTGTAAGAGAGACAGTGAACTAATCAGTTTCATTTTTTTAGTTGGTTTATCAGTTAATCAGTTAGTCATTTAGTAAAACATTTATTTAGGTAGTTTATCAGTTCTGTGGGTATCCAGTCAGTCAGTTCAGTGGTTTGCTAGTTTCTCAATTAGTCAGTTAATCATTATTAATTTATTCAGCCGGTTAGTAGGTTAAAAAGTCTTCTAGTTGTTAGTTAGTTTTGAGTTCGTCTGTCTGGCAGTTTGTCAGTTATTGAATAATTTTAGTTAGTTGGTCAGTTTTATGTTTTAAGCTGGTGGTTAGTTGTTCAGTCAGTAAGTCAGGTATTTGTTTAGTCAGTCAGTCTTTGAGTAAGTTAGTGAGTCAGTGGGCTGTTTATCAGATTTATTCAGTTACTTTTTTAGTCAGTTCTTCGTTCAGTCAGTCGCTCAGTTATTCAGGCAGGAATGCAGTGAGCAAGTTGAACACCAAGACAACAGCAGCTAGTCGGAGTCATCCGTCCATCCCTGCAGCCAGTCAGCTGGTCGGTGGGGGGAGTGACTGTCTGCTCTGCTGCCTCCAGCTCAAAGGTAGTCAGTCATCCACTCATCCAGTGATCCAGCCTCCCACTCAGTCAGTCAGTCAGTCAGTCGGTCAGACAGTCGGTCAGACAGTCGGTCAGACAGTCGGTGGGTGTAGATGCAGGGCTGCTGGTCAGCTGCTCTGGACGCCTCATATCTCCCTCAGGATCTCACACTGTTGAATCAGCAGAGGAGCCACTGAGAGGTAAGGAGCTCAGAGACTCTCCACAGGGTGTCTGGCCAGTTTGGCGAGTAGATTTCGGAGCTGTTTGCTGACTTTTGGCTGCAGGGTGAACCGGGACAGAGAGGTTTGTGTACTGTTGTGTAGACAAAAAGGAAAACAGGGTTTTTAGCAAGGAAATGCGAGCGGTGATTCTGTGGCTGTGGAATGTGATCACACCCTTTTCTACAAGTTGATAACTGCTGGTGTGTTGTTGCACTGAGCTGCATCATCCAGGCGGCTCGTTGTCTGGGCTCTGAGCAGCGGACCAGCGGGGACGGGAGCCAGCCACGAATTTTCTCTCATGCTCAGTCTCATGATAGTGGTGCTGCTGTGGAGGAAAGTAAGAGCCTTACAGCTGCTGTTTTCTACTAGAACCTGCTTTATGAAGAGCTGACTTTGATCATGAAAGACTCCTATCAGTTAAATAATTCATTCTGTGTTTCTGTATTAATGTCAGTCAGAAAAAATAAGTTGATTTGTACTAAAATTCTGTTTTGTCAGGCGTCTTTCTTTAAAAAAAATATAGATGAATAAAGGAAACTTCCCTGGAAAGAGAAGAAGAGTACTTTGCACTGGTCTGGTTTCTTTGAGACTTTGAGGGAGACTGATGCAAAATTGCAGCTTTCACGGCAAATGTTCGATCAGCATAAACTTGTGTGTTCCTTAAACAGATTAGGGGATGGCACAGTGGCCAGAAACAGGATTTAAAGTCCTGCTATTAGCGGAAACATTACTCGTTACTCTGAGTGGATTTCACATTGGGTAGTGGACACACTAGTTGTTCATCTGTGTCAATCATTTTTCTTTTTTGGAGGGGGGAGGGTGCTTAACGGGACGACATGCTATCTGCCATAGACTGGCATTGCAGCCTAATGCCCCGTCTTGGCCCAGATTGAGCTGTGACTGTGCGTACGTGACGACCAATCACTGATCCCCATTGCTTGTTGCGGTGATATTGATGAGCTTGAAAAATAGTAAAACTTCTGATTAAGAGTCAGTTGCAGTTGAGTTTTAGTACATTTTTTAACTTTCATCATAAAAAAAAACAAAAAACTTTTATATATGTAAATACAGCAGCTACGTTATGATGTCACTAATATGTAAATTAATGTATGACTTCATTAGAGTCATTTAGCTATTTCGAGCTTTAGCTACATTCTCTTTCATCTCTGGCTGGCTAGCATGTTAGCAGTTAGCTCCCCAGCTATAGTAGTCCACCAAGTAGCCCTGTGGGTACTCACTATGTCACCAAACCTCTCTAACCAAATATTTTACGAGAACAAATGGATTAACTTTGCTGTGCCACTCTCTTTTGTGACCACGGCTTAAAACTGGATCATTGGGGATTTAGGGTTTTTTTTCCAATTTCACAAATTACAAAAGTAATTTTGACTTGACAGCCTTAAGGAACGGACTGGCTGTACTGTTGACAAATCTCATGAACAGACCAAAACCAACAGGCATTGCTGTATAGGTAAAGCTTGACTGTTTATCCTTATAGACCAGTGCTGAGACACTATTGGGTGGATGACATGTTCCTTCATCGACATAAACACAGCCACTGTTTGTTTTGAGTCATACACTGATCTGCTGCCATAAATACTCTACCACGCCAAATGTGTATTAATCCACCACTGAAAGTAGTCCCCATCAAATGAACTATGCACTCCTGTTTGAGTAGCATCAGACTACTGTGCTCAGCTGTTTTAGGAATTGGTTGAGCCTTTTTTTTTAATGAAATTAAATATTTGGCAGCCATTTTAAAATATAAATAAAAGGCAGAGAAGTCAGAAAGTATTGAGCGATGAACTAACACATTCTGCTTTATACAACATATATAACATCGCCCATATCCTTCAGGGAAATAATGTAATCCTTTTTTTTTTTTTTTTTTTGTTGATTTCAGTGAATCCTTTTAACTTCCTAAGAGCTGATTTTGAGTGTAGAAATACAAACTCAGGAAAATCCAGTAGTTAAAAGTTATGTTAAAAAACTGTGACAGGAGCCTTTTGAACTTTATGGCAGAAAAACAAAAACCTACTTGTTTTGTTTAAACAGTATTATCTTCAAACTTGCTTGACTGAAGAGGGGGAACGGAGTCATTTAAAGCTCCTATCATCAGCTGCAGGGTCTCTGCAGATGTGACAGAAGGTGTCTCATCCTCCTGGTCACAGTTCAGAGGCATTTCCTCTTTTATGATTTATAGCAGAGCAGAATCTAAGGTAAATATTTAACATGGGTACGTCGGCATAGTGGTGAAAACACAGACACCATTTTGAAAGATGAAAATCACATGAGTGTGTTTGTTTCTGGTGCGTAAAACCCCCTGTGGGAAACACTAGTGTCTTGCTTTCAGCCAAACTTTGAGGCATTAAAGAAAAAGGCCAACAGAAACTTTTTTCTTTTTTTTTTGTTAGGTTTTGCAGTTACACTCAGCTTTTATGCCTACATGAAAAACAATTTTCTTGATTCTGCAGCTTTAGAAATACCATGTTTAGTTATGTTTGCAGTAGATAGGCTATAAAAATGCTACTTATTTAAAACACCAGCCCTCATTTATTTTCTGACCTAACTTAGTAAAGGTTTAATTTATCAAAGGTAGGCCTACTGTCTCAATAATGTGGGTTCATAAAGGCTAAAGGACCAATGTTTAGTTCAGTACAGGATAAGATCAGTATCAAGTATTAGTATCAGCTTTATTTTTGTGATTTAGCTGAAATAATTCATATGATTGGGGAGAAGTCATCTGTTACACTCATACCCCTCTTTCCTCTTTGTGTCTGTGTTTAACGAGTCAGCCATGTGACATAGTAGAATTTAAAAGCGCCCTTCTGTCTATTCATAGTGGAGGACAGTGATGTGTGTGTGTGTGTGTGCGCGCATGATAACTGCTTCGTATAGTGGAATATGTTCATTGACTAGTCCTTTTATCATATTCTATGATATAAGGTCCCACTATGCTTAAAAACCTCTGCTCTGCACTGACAGGACCACATCACCATGTTGTCTTCTTAAAGAAATAAATAAATAAGTTATAAGCCTCTGTGTGTTGTCCGCATTCAGACTGTGACGCTGTGTGTGTGTGTGTGTGTGCGTGTGTGTGTGGTTAATTCCTGTGTTTACTTGATGGTGTGGTGTGTAAACCACATCCTGTGGGTAGTAAGTGCTGTGTATCAATGTAAAATGAGGCCAGTGGCACAATATCAGCATCTCCAGCTTCACATCTGCAGCACAACTGTCACTGATTATATTTCATGGAAATAATCACTGTTTAGATTCTTATGGTAGCAACTGAATACCTTATTGTGAAATGCAATTACTACTGAAAGCTTACTGCTGAAATTTAAATCCAACTTTAATTATAGTAACTGAAGTATTTTACTTTGAAAGGGAGAATTTATGTGGTTTTATTATCTATCTTGGGGTTGTAAGAGTCATCTTCTGGGCCAAATTTGTGGGTAGTGAACCAGCAACTGTAACAGGGGTCAAAGGTTAAAAGATTTTCAACTTCCTCTCTGACACCGGGCAGTAATTGGAAGTAATGCGATTAACCTCAAAGTGAAACGTTGACTGAAAATTGAACGCTGACATGAAAGTAAAACAGATGTATAAGTTTTGTTCTTGGAAACTCTGCCAGAAGTTATTTCAAATGGAAATCCAGAATTGAATATTTCACTCAGTGTAAACATCATATAGCTTCAATAATGAGCTGAAACAAGAAAAACACAATCTTAACAATAACTGATATTTTTCAAGGCTTTAGAGATTTTAAATCGAAACCCCTGCTGCAATGAGACACCATTACCATCATGTTGATAAATCAGATCAGTTTCTGAGTCCATGTGAGACTGTGGCAGATTTTCTATTAATTTCTAATAGCATAGATGTATATCACCATTTCTATATAACGACAAAACATGATGCTCCACATGCTCTTGAAAACATATAATTCAAAATTGACATGAAAACATGAACAGCAGAGATCAAGAGAAAGAGAAAATAAGATCAGAAAAGGAAAATCTTAATTGGATTGAGAAGCAGTTAACCAAATTATGATAAGTTTAAATTAAATTGTAGAATTATTAGATTTTACAGACACTGAATAGTTCAACTGGGTATACAGACTTCAGCTTTCCTCTGTTTCTCCATAAAATTTAAAAAGGGAAACAAACAAACTGACCCACAAACAACGATGTTGTGTTATGGCGACGTGTAACCATGATAAGCACATTGAAAGTGCTTTTGCTGTAACAGCTGTGAGGCCAAATCATTTTGCTTTAGGACCCAGTAGACACCAGGGAGCAGAGCGGGTGCTGCGGCTGATAATGATGCTGCGTCTTTCACTCATGTCCTGGGGCGAACGACGGGACCACAAATTCAGTCAGCTGACTGATCACATGACCTCCGACTCAATGAGCAGTGAACCAAAGTAGAGTGAAGGAGAAGGAGAGACGAGCTGAGCGGGATGCACAAGAGTAAAGTAAGAGCTGAACAGAGCAGAGTGGAGATGGGTCGGTGAGATACAGGCAGAGTGAAGCAGAAACAGAGTAGAACAGATGGTAGTTTTCTAAATGATCCCCCACAATGTCTCTAATATTGTTAACAATGATTGTTGTCTTTGAAGCTGCACCAGTTCCAGCCCCCTGGGATTGTTCATACTGGCTCACCGGGGACAGCTAAATTGAATAGAAGCCATTGTTATTATTATGGTTTGTAGTTACACCTGTCTTTCACTGTGAACTACTATTTCACCATTCCTATTGCACATTATACATATGTGCATTATTTTTGTATTTTTATTATTGTATAGATTCATTGGAAAAGTTCTCCATTCATATTTCAGCCATTTGACTTGCAGTACTTCCTTCACTTTATCTTTCTTTATATTTTTTTCTTCTTACCTTGTTTACTGTCATGCTCCAAAACACCATAGCAAATTCCTTGATTGTGAAAACCTACTTGGCAGTAAACCTGATACTGATTCTGATATGTGTAGTTACACCTGTGCTATCGCTAAAGTTATTAGTTATAAGCTATGTGCTAACAGTGGTAACTAGTTTTACTTAGTTAGTTTCCCATTAGCTATCATTAACATTATATGCTGTTCCTAATGTTAGCAGTTTTACCTAGGGTTACCTGGGTTCTTAAAGCCAGTTCCATTATGGATCCGGTTCCAGGTTGGAAAAATACCTGGATTTGCAAAGCTCCGATATTAAACTTAATCCCTCTGTATTCTTTGGTATTATTTATGCAGCCAAAGGTAGTTTGTTGGAGGAAGAAGCACTCCTGTCTAACACCACCCTGTAATTTAAGCACAGCCAGTTCTCAATTCAAATAACTTTATTGGCATTAGCAAACACATGTTGTTGCCAAAGCAGTTTACAGATGATTCATATTTGACATATTACACATTTATATACACGATGCTGACATACTGATACAGTCCACTGTATCAGTATGTCAGCATACAATACAATACATTTCTATACAATAAAATACAACAAAATACAAAACAATTTCATACAGTTTAGTGGAGGTCTCTTACTGCACAGTCTCTCTCTCTCTCCCTCCCTCTCTTTCTCTCTCTACCATAAAGTGTGAGGGTAAAAAAGGTTCTTGACCTAAACCCTTCACCTTACAACTGTCTCAGCAGTTTGTTTGTGTACCAGTCTGTGGCTGTTAACTGTAACCAGGTTAAACTGAAAACATACGGATCATTGGAGTCATGGGACCAGCAGGTTGCAGCACAATGCTCGGTTGTGTCTCTCCACATTGGTTTGAATTCTACATTCTACTGTGGTTTGTTCTGATTTGTATTTGATCAAGTTTCATGTGGCTGGGTGTAATAGAATTAAGGCCCTTCACTTGAAAGAGTTTATTTCTATCAAGACAGGAAGAGATTTGCAACTGGAATTTGAAGATTGCGTGCGAAAGTGTGACTTGTTGCTGGTGCCTCCTTTGTGTTTTTAGTCTCCGTTTGCTGTTGTGTAGTATGAGCGTCTGTAGGTTATGCTCATTTTTCTTTATCTGTTTAGCTGTTCACAAACATCAGAATTATTCTTCTGTGTTGCGGAGAAAATATGAATTGTTAAAAGCCGTCACTTCCTGTGTGGCAGCAGAGAAGTACCAGACTGTGAGCAAATGGAAATGCTTTCACGAAGTGGATATACTGTGAGCCGGATCACTGCAGTGTTAAAGCAACCACAGACAGGGAACAGCACAGCATATTGACTGAGATGGAAATGTCACAGGTTTTTAGTGCAGTACTGTAAACACAATCTGTTCAGCCACCAGTCCTTATGTGTAGTTGTTCAAAGAGAAATTGAAGAAATAAGATACAAGTAGGCCATTTTATTGGCTTCTATAATGATCAGATACACCTTGAAGTATTTTATCAGCGTTTAAGCACCCTCTCCTTTTACCTTTCATCTTTTGTGATGTAAATGTGATTTAAGAATATTCAACAGTTCAGTTCATTGGAGTTGTTGTTTTGTTTGGTACAGTTGGTAAATATTGGTGCTGAGCACATGGTCTGAAAGTGTGATTCACCATTGTCATGTCAAGATATTGTCAGTGTAAAGCAGACATTTAAGGGAGAGTAACACTTAGCACATGAATGTGCTCAGAAGATTATGAAACTTTCTCAGCAACTATTGCTAAGTGCCATGAAGGCTTGTACAGATCTTCATTGTTCCCAGAGGATGACTTCTATTGACTTTGGTGATCCCCGAAAATGTATTATATCTACACCTGCAAGTCAAACTATCACTTAGACTGTAAAATATCTTAATTCTCTTTGATTTGCACTAAATATTGTGCAGCGATTCATGGTTCCCAGCGGAAGTGTACTGATGACTTTTGTCATCCTCTCACTTTTCCTCTAGTGCCTTAATTAGGCTGAGGTTTCTGATACTGACTGCAAAGTCTTGATAACTACTGGATGGATTGTCATGAAAATTTTAATTTGTCCAGTAATTAAAACTAATGATATTCCCATCAGCTTTAGCTTTTCCTTGTGTTTAGTGCTAATTAGCAAATGTTAGCATACTAAAATGCTAAAATAATGGTGAACATGCTTAACATTATTTGAGATTGTCCTACTGCAAATAATGACCCCATCGATCATCTGTGCCAGCAGCTAATTATGATCCATAGCTATAATTTATTGTTAAGTGACCTGTAACGGCCACAGTAATTATGACGGGAGCAGACAAGGAAGTCAGGTGAAGTAGTATAAAGAGTCCACGTTAGGAACAGGTTGGAGTGAATGGATGGATCCACAAAGATGTTCGTTTCCCATTGGAAACCAATAGCCATCATTGTTTGTTTTATCCATGACTATGACTTTAAGCGTGTGTTAATTATTGTAACCATGATGATTAAAGTCCTGTAACCTTAAGGAAGTACTTCTTTTAACCCAAACCTTAAACTTTTTCTAAACCTAGTCTATTTTTTGTGTGTAAACCTAACCAAACCATGACTGTTCCATAACTGTGTGTTTGTTATCGGAACCATTACGACGAAGGTCCGGTACGTCTGCCACCACAGGGCCAGTATTTCAGGAGCCGCTCCTTTGGGTCGTACCAGAAGGTAGGGACAAACGATCTGAATGGTTGTTCAGGTTGGAGGCTTTGTTGGTATTTTCATATGCTGACATTAGCAGGTAGCTCAAATACTGCTGTCCCTAAGCCAGGCTCAAAGAGCTGCCACTGTGGTCGGAGAAGATGGTGCTGGAGGAAAGGTCATTAAAATCATGAAGATTTACCCTCTGGAATCCAAGAGCTAGAAATTTCACTAAAATCCTGACAGTAGTTTTGGGATAGTTTGCTTTGGGTCCAAATGTTGGATGGTTGAAAAGACCAGTCATCTGACGCCAGTAAACGTCTTAACTCCAGATTTGAACCCCCAACCCTGTCAGTGTTGGCGCTTTTAGCTCTTTTAGCTCCTGGTTCCTCCTCTTCTGCCTCAAAGTATTCCTATATCCATGCTGACCTTTCAGATCCAGCTGTGTGAGCTGTCTGTACAGATGTTAGCCTATCTCCTGCTGTGGGATTAGGGAGGGATTGGGGAAGCCCCGGTGAGGCTCACTGATGGATAAATAAATAGATACAGTGCACCTGAGTCGAGTGTCTCATATTCTATCTGATCAGCCTCAAAAAGCCAGTGGACTCATGAATGCAGTGAGGCTAAATGGTTCCACTTAAAAGTTTAACATACTGCACAGAGGGCAGGGTTACCAGACGAGTAATCTCTTATTATCAAGCACACACTAAACATTTGTGAAACTATGAGTGAATCAAACCTTATGTGTTTGCACACACAGATGATGGCTGACTCATGTAGTATAAGAATAATTAATAGGAGTAAATTCCGTTTTTGTAAAGAGAAGCAGACCCAGCAGGTCACTTTGATCTGTCTGCGGTGTCGTCTCAAATGTGCTCTGCTCAGTGGGTTTGAAATGCTGAAAGGTTTCGGACAATCTGAGGGGTAAACCCGGAGGACATCTGGACAAATTAGATGATCAAGGGTCAATCTTCATCCATGTTAGCGGTTATTGATCGTTGACTCTGGAGAGTAGATTGGCAACGACAACAAAGGCCCTCAGCACAGGACCACAGGACCAATGGAAAACAGATCAGTTGTCTGATCTGTTTAAAATGATACAGAGGCCACAACAGTCAAACATAAAGGTCTCTGACAAATATCTGCTGACCTTTTATACATCATAGATGACTGTGAAACAAAGGTTTTTAGTTTTTATCAGTCTGAGGAGATACATCTGAAGTACATATGACTTGTGGTTATTCAACCTTAATGGCTGAAATGTGACTTTATCATTGTGTATCTGTAAAGTACTAACAGCTGGCATCAAATGTCTCTTGTTCTTTGTTCAACTAGTTTTTACTAGACCATTTTGGACTTATTTGTTGTTTCATATTCCATTTTCTGCAATTCATTCATTGTATTTATAATACCTCTTTGTTAGTGGTGCCGTCTGTCACTCTCTTGCACAAAAGATTTTTTAAGAAAATGGTAGATGCATGTGTTTCCACGTTACTGTTAGTCATCATAACTCGCTACAAGCCTCCATTTTCAACAAGCACTCAGCTACAGCTGCTGTATTAACCTACTGCTAATGCAAACCAATCCAATTTAAAAGTGCTCAGCTGGAAAACCTTGGCAAACCCGACTGGCCTGGCTTATATTGTGAAGCAGCCACAGAAAAGGCAACGCATTTATCAACAAGCTCTTCTTTGGTCTTCCTCTTGTGTTGTATCTCTGACAGAGTGTGCTCAAGGCTGCTCCCAATGGTGTTTTTATGTATGATTTCAGAACAGAGCAGAGCTTACCATCACCACCAGCACCATCAGGTGTCATCAAATGAAGCTTTTTTTTGAAAGCTTCGATTTTGACGCGGCTCTTGGCTCTTGCCTGATCATTGCACTTCTTTTTCAATTGTTGCTCATCTGACCTTCTCCTCTTTGGCCGTTTCTCTGCCGTCTCTTCTTCTTGACAATGCGATTATGTTGTGGAGTACACGCTGCCTAACCTTTCCCTCTTGTGCTCGCTTTAACATCGCTGTCGGTCTCTTCTCTGCAGTCTCATTCAAAACTGCACGGTCTGTTGGCGACAGAAGAGTAGACTGCTCCTCCTCTTTCCCCTGGTAATCCTGAAATTGGCATTATCTGTTAGCATGTGCCAGATTTACCATCTCTCATCCACACTGCCCCCTTTCTCCCATCTTCCCTCTTCTTTTCTTCTTCCCCTCGTCCTGTGAATGCCCCCTGTTGCTGACTGGCTGGAATATTGTTGTGGTACTCGGCCTGAGCCACTTTGTTTATTTCCCATTTACAGAGCTATGTAGGAAAAGATTTTCTCATTCTATTTCTTATCATTGTTTGCATTTAAAGACATTTCACACATTTTAACCGATGCTCTGGTGCTTTGGGCAGCCTTCATGATTGGTGTTAAAGCTATTTTACTAGTCTTTGGGAACAAGCATTTTCAATGAGAAGTAACAGATTAATCCAGTCAATGTCATCAATAATTAACACAGCTATCAATTCCCTGCTGCTTAGTAGTACAAGGGAAATCTTTAAAGAACCATCCATCAGTACAAAATACTGTTGTTACATTTAAAAACTCTGCTAAAAGACCTTTTACTGATAATGTTGAAACTTTTAACTAATGAGTTGTTGGTGGACTTAAAAATGTTTGCCTGTGAAAACTAACATGTTGTTGTGCAGCTCTAAACTCTACAGAAGTCTGTGTTTTTGCGCAGAGGCATCTGGTCTTACGAGGATAAATCTAATTTGGAAATCTAACTTGGATTTGGATGAAAACTGTTTAAACTGATATGAATATTTCATTGATTTAATTACAGGTTTGCATTATATATAAAGATTTAATTAACTCTTTTCTCAACAGTAATGTGCAGATAAATAAGTATGATAGGTCAACAGAAAGTAAAAGTTGTTTCTTAGACTCTCATATACAGACCTAATATTAAATTAAAAACTATTTGAAGAAAAGCCATGAATAACCATCTTTCTTCCTTCTGCTCTATTTTCGGACTGAATTATTTAAGGTTGTGACGTCTTCCTTCAAACTTGATTACTATTAATTCATAATCATCATGATAGCAGGTTATTTATTGAGTCCTTTTTATGGAAGAAGCTCATAGTGCTTTTCATAGTGCTTTTCATAGTCATTGTGCCCAGAGGATATGTCTAACTGACTTTGATGATCCCATGATCAAATGTCCAAGTTCACACATTCCTAGTGAAATATCTCCACCTCCCGGAGACCCTCTGTCTGCTGGATGGATTAGCACACAATTCACATTCCCTTCTATAGTAATCGTCATTCCTCCAGTATTAACCAACTGACTGAGTAAATTGGTCCTGAGAAGTGAGGGAGTGCCCCTTTAAGTCAAGTAAACATTTCAATGCAGGCGTGAAGATAAAATAATAATAAAAAGAATAAACATGTGCATAATTCTCTCTGCATTTCTGAGTGATAGAATTATTGATAGATATTCCTCAGTTGAGGATTCTGCTTCAGGCTCTAGCCACAGTCAAAAAAACACACAGTTTTAGTGGCTGACTCAATGTGTGTTAGCAATGAGGTTTTGAAAGGTGTTTAAGACTGTTGATCAGGACCTCTGTCTTCTCAGGATTAACTGCAAAAGTGAAGGGATGTTCAGTCTTTTGGAGCTGAGCTGTTGAATACAGCATGCTGAAGTCAGAAAGTTTGAAACTTCATTTCATAATGAAATCATATTTGTGCATCATCACTGCAAACATGCTTTAGGACTCCACACACACTACACTTCTTTCTTCTTGTTGCTTTGCTTTTTATCTGGAAGGCACAGCGTGTAATAAATCTGTGAGTGTTTAGAGCAGCACAGCAGTGAATGGTGGAAATTACACTCAGGGTCTGTCAGGTGGATTTATGCTTCTCCATGGGGGTTGTAGATTTCCCTGGTGCTGCAACTGATTTATACAGTAGCTCAGTTTGGGATTTAACCTGTTGATTGTAAAAGTAACACCACAACACAATATGGATGTATTGTGCTTTATGCAGCATCCATTATAAATAGAACTGCTGCAATAGAGAGCAAGAAAAGGGCTTCACTCTACAAGCAGCAAGCTATCAACAAGAAAGAAGAAATATGGTGGTTAGAAGAAGTCCATGTTGACTGTTGGTAGGAGATGAGACTTTGTGGCATTTGTACATACAGCAACTCATGTGATTGTTTTCCTCATTAGGACAGTCTTTTAGGAAGCGGCTCGAGTGGGCCAGTCTCAGTTCCTACGGTCTCCATGTTGCATCCATGTTACATGTTTGTTAGATCACACTGTGGTTCCTCTGGCAGAGAACACCCTGAAGCAGGACTATAAATCTAGTATGATAAAGTTAATGGTCTCAGTCTGTCCTCCTCCACGGTCTTCTGCTGATATATGTGTTCACTTTTCACAGTGTTTTGTCTGTGTTTTCTTTCTTTGTTAGTTTCTTTCTTTTTTTCCATTGTTTCTTCCATTTTTAGCCACGCTAGGCTAGGGATGGCTGTGTTGATCAGTCTGTATTCTGGACTTTGTGGTTAGTGCTAGTGAGAAAATGTTAGCATGCTAACATGCTAAAATGCATATGCAAATCTCATAGAGCTGCTGCCATGGCTGCAGACACTTGTTGGTCTTGTTTGCTTGTACTTCCTGTGGAAAACTCAGCAAGTTTATCTCTGTGTCATTTATTTATCAGACTGCTAAACAAACTAGTTGTTAGATAACAGGAAGTTGTTGTTCTAATGTGTTAACAGTCTGAAGCGCAGAGGTTTATCATTTACATCGCAGCGGTGCAGATATGGAGGAACAGTCTGTTTATTATCTGATGCTTTAGATGCGAACGTAGACTTTCATTTCTTGGTGAGGAAATCAATCTGCTACTTAAAAGTTGCAGTACCACTGGTCTAAATACTCCAGGGGCAACATGTTTGGCTTGTACTGCTATATAAAATGGTCAATATTCAATAATATGTGTAATACACAAAAAATTGTGGCTATGTGGAGCACTGTGATTCAGTGTGATCATATAGGCATATTCTGGCAATGTATACTTAAAAAAACAAGTATTAGAAAACACCTCCACACTGTATAACTGTACTATTTGCTTATGCAAACTGTTTGCGCATCTGAGTCTGACTGAAAGCAGTCATGCCTGTTTCTATATCTCACAGATGAGAGATAACATAGGCGGAAGAGCAAAACACAGCTTCCTGATACATACTCTGATACTGATGCTGATGTGTCCTCTTACAAACTCTTAAGTCATCTCTTCTCGGTGCCGCAGATTGTTTAGACTCCGTCCTCTCTTTCCTCCTCTCTCTCTCTTTGTTTGTCCTCTCTCCTGTTTGCTTCCCCTCTCTCCTATTGTGTGTGATTGCTCATACATTTTTGATGTCGCTGTGTGTTTTATGGTTTTGTTCTTGCTTTGAGATACAATGTTTAGCAGGCACCAGGGAAAACCTTTCCTCCACAACCCAAATGTGACGAAGCTGTGAATCAATAGTTCTTTGTAGGTATATGGCCTATACATTCCTGCTGTTAGGTAAGCACTCAGTAGCTGCTTTATTAGTTACACCTATCTAAGATTAATGCAGTTCAATTGAACAGTGCTGCACACATACATCAAAGAGGGTATACTAAATATTAGAAATATTTACATACAATTCAACTGCATCAAAAACTACAACTTCCAAAATGACCATAAATTAAATAAACACCTTTAAAACAGTTGTTATAAAAATTGAACGTTGGTGCTGGGCTGATTCTCTGAGGCTCTAATTAGCTTAGGTGTTTCCAACTGACTCAGTACATGTTTCCGTTGGTCAGTATTCCACCAGTTTTTACCACGTAGATGCAAAGCTTGAGCACGTCTGTGTATGTGTGTGATGAACTGTAAACGCTGGTCTCTGACTGCGTCTGTCTGCTGTTTGGTGCTGAGCAGGCTGTGGACAGTGGGTTTTTAGAGCTTTTTCTCTGTAAACAGCTGCCTGCTGTCGCAGAAAACAAAGCTATGAGAGCAGTGAGAACTAAAACAGTGAAGTTGTGACAGCTAAACAATCAGCTGAAACTTCCTATAAACCTCCATAAAGCCTATTTAGGCGTTTTTATCAGTTCTCTGAAGAGGGGCTGGGTGATACGGCTAAAAAACTCATATCTCGATTTACTTTAAGGGGCTGTTTGTAAGTTTTCTGTGCTGCCAAACGTGGTTTATTGCTGGAGGTGGGTGATGATGATTGTCGCTTGACAAAAGCTTCTGTCATTGTTGCATTTACAACACAAGAGGTTATAAATACATCTTCTGAGCAGCGCTTTGTCTTCAGGGTAGATTGGAGGCTACAGTGAGTCATTATTGGAAAGTGCTGTGGCGGGCCGGGGTTAGGTGATTAGCATGCTAACTTCAGTAGAAGAAAAGAAGTGATAGAGACAAGAGTTCACATTGGTGTTGTTTTCAACCACTGGAGACAGCTGTTGGTGAGTAAAGGAATGAAGTTTGATACTGAACTTACAACATTTCCTCTGGACGGGTAAGTAAACAGCTGTTAATGCTAATGATGGCTGTGTTAGCAAAACTTACATAAACCTCCTTTAATAAATAAGAAAACTTCAACAAAGTATAATCTTAAAGTATTAATATTTATTTGTAACATCAAGATAAATAAATAAAATAAATAAACCTAATATACTGTATATCTAACTTGTAGTTATAAGTCAGATAAGTAGTATTTAAAAGAATAATGGACGTGATACAGCATACATCTCGCTATAAAGTATGAAAGTAAGGTCAGTTGCTTCCAACATAAAATTAAGTTTAATAAAAACAGTGGCAACACAAAAAAGAGATGTTCACTGTGTCTCTTTAGTTTCTACTTCAGTTTTCTGACAGGAACACAAGCCTGTGAACCAGTATCTGGTTTCAGGGATGCCCTGTGGCGTGTCACAATGTTACCACTGGTGCTAAACATCCTTTCAGAGTGGGATCTCGTGGCCGGGACACAGAGGTACTCTTTTTGCTTAATGGCCAAGCTTTGGGAACATTGCTTCATGATGCTAACTGATAGGCCAGAGTGTAGGAAAGAAATTTGGCACAGACAGTGACAGGGCAGGTGTTGCGACAGTGGCATTTGTACATGGATGTGCACCCCAATTACAGAGAGAAAGAGCGAGTGAGAGAGAGAGAGAAAGTGCTGCACAGCTTTCCTGTTCAAATATGGTCATTTCTTCTATCTCCTATGAAATGGTCACAGTGTTTTCACGTTGTTATTTTACACATTGTTATTATAAAAACTGATTATAGCTGCTTAAAGCAATATTTTCCGCAGTACTTTCCACAAAAATTGAAGGTGTTTTGTTATTCGTTGTTGGGATGACTGAGTCGTGTTGTTCTCTGCTGTCATCTGACAGAGCTGCTGTCGTCTGGTTTGCCCTCAGGGAATAATGATTGACAGACTGATCACACTACAGACATTCCTGGTTTTCTACAACTAATGACAGATCAATAAGCTTGACTCCTCCCCCCAGCCTCACACCTCCAGAGGGCTTTATCTATACCAGGACTGATGGATGCTAAATGTGTTGGAGCAAGAGAAGAAAGAAATAAGAAATTAAGTAACAAAGTGTCCCCACAAAAAAAGGAAACCCAACTGAGTTATGAGGACTGTTCTCTAAAGCTAAGAAGAACCAGTTTAGATTTGCACTTCCATTATCAGCTGGGTTCATCACTTTTTTGTGTCCCATGGAAACACACTGAGTATTCACTTTATTGTGGTCAACTCTACAAGCAGCGCTTGTTGAGTTTTCATCAGTCTAAGATGGACTTTTTAGCCTGAGCTGCAGTCTACTACATAATAAATGCTAATACTAGCATACTAACATGCTAATGTAAATGGTAAAGTGCCTGTACAGTATGTTAAAAACTACTTAATAACTAGTTATTGGATGTAAATCTGCTGATACCAAATGAGCAACATAATAGCATGTTAACATGTGTACAAATGGTAATATTATCATGCTAACATGCTAATGTAAATTGTAATGTGTCTCTACATTATGTTAAAAACTACTCAATAGCATGTGTTATTGGATGTTAATTTGCTTACACCAAATAAGCAACATAATAGCATGTTAGCACATATACAAATAGAAAATGATAAGAAATGGAAATGATGTTGACATGTTAACATGCAGTTAGCATAGAGTCAATGTAAAAAGCTATTAATTAGGATGTCAGGAAGTTAGCTGTTTAGCGTGACATTAGCATTAACCTGAAGACAACATAGCTGAAGTCCTCACAGGGCTAGCCTCTGTTCCACAGGCCTCAGAAAGTCAATGGAACCTCTCTCTCAACATTTCATTAATTTGTCTTAAGGAAAAAGTGAAACATGTTACATAAATGAGTGTCTGTGCCGGCACTTGCTATTAGAAACAGAAACCTTAATGATCATAACAAAGTTAAACAATGGTTTATTTGTTACCAAATTTACCAGCACAGCAGTGTGGATACTTAAGTCATTGTAACTTGGGCTCATCCATATCCATACTAACCCACACAGTTGCTCTTTCTATTAGATTACTACTAATAATACAGACCTGGTTGTGATGAACTGCTGAACTGCTGATTGAATATGCTGTAGGTAAAACATCTGTGTTACTCTTTACTTCAGTTTGGTCAATGGCAACACACTGATTCTCACTGTAGTGTCTGAGTTACAGTGAGGTTATTGTGTAGAGATCAGAGCTCTTGGGTAATCATTGTCCAGACTGTGATAAAGCACAGTGTTATATGTGCTTCCTGTCAGCTGAGTGAATTAGAGTCTCATGATCCTCTCTCTAAATGTACCACATTTAGCCATGAGGCAAACAGACTACAGCAGACCACAGCTCACACTATAGATTTCACAGGAGACGTTCACATGAAAAAGGCATTCCTTTTCTTTATAGATGCATTTCCACTAACTGTGTGTGTGAGCATGTTGGCCTCACATAGGTTTTTTGTGTGTTACTCAGCAGAAGAGTATGAAATTAATTGCCTAAATTAATGTGCACTGCATCGACTGTGTGTATGCATATACTGTATGTCGTTGTGTGCATGAAACAAACAAAAAACATTCCCCCACAGTGAGACTAGTGGTCAGAAACTTCACTTATGCTCCTGGATTTTCTCGCCACTTGTTGCACTATGAATGTACTTTAAGGAAAAGTAGTGTTGTTATTAAAATACTCAATGCTTACTACTTTACCCATTAGACAAAAATAATCCTAAATATTGTATAAGATGATCAGCCCTACATCTCAATGTCATATAAAAGTTTTGGAATAAATAGTAAAATATTTCCTTATAGAAATACTTGAGTAAAGTACAATTACTTTAAAACTGTACTTAAGAACATCACTTTGAAATAATGTGCTTTGGTATTTTTCCTCCACCAATTTTCGTTATAGGATTTTCATTTTTCACTAATGATGACACATTTCTGTGTTTTTGTTGTGAATAATAGAAAGTGAAGCTGATATTTGAGTTTGTTTCTATGCTGCGCTTTTCTTAAACTGTGTTTTTATACCGTCCACAATGTTCACTGTCTCCTCTGCTTTCTCATACTCAGACATACAAACACGCGCTCTCGTTCCCACCCTTACTTAAAATAAATCTCTCTCTCACACACACACACACAGTTACTATTTTCCCAGAAAGTCATGTTCTGGTCAGGACGACCCTGCCATCTCCAACTCCCATAATTCAGTAGTGGGTAGTTAAACAACTCACGCAGATGCAGACACACACCATTCTCCTTCTATCAGTGTGTTTTCTGGAAAGCGGCTTGTTTAACTTCTGACGTCTCAGACTCCAAAGTCAGTGCTTGTTTTCTTCTTATTTCCTCTTTTCTTCTGTCTCATTGTTCATGTCACTTTCTATTTTCCACACACACCCTGAATGCCCAGTGAGTTATGAGTTTCTGAGTTTCTGTGTGTGTGTGTCTGTAAGTCAACATGAATCTCTGTCTGTTTTCCACAGGTTTATTGCGGTCATCACTATGACTGATGGGGATTATGACTACCTTATAAAGCTCCTTGCCCTGGGGGACTCCGGTGTGGGGAAGACCACCTTCCTGTACCGATACACAGACAACAAGTTCAACCCCAAGTTCATCACCACAGTCGGCATCGACTTCAGGGAAAAGAGAGTGGTGAGTTCTGATCTGTGATGACCAAAAGCCTGTTGGTTCTTTCTAGTTTTGAGTCATAGCTCATTCATCTTAAGCTTCAGTTTTCTGATACAGATTTGGTTACCATAGTTACCGTGCCATTTACCCAGGCATTTTCTCTGGGCTTCACTTTTTAAAGAGTGGGTCAGGTTAGGTCTGGATTTTCTGCTGGTTTTCTACCACAATTGCTGTTGAGTCAAGTCACAGTCGGAGAGACCAAACCTGGGTCACATCCACCAGTAACCAGGAATAAATTATCTGTGGAAATACGGTTTAGGTTAACTCATTAGTTTCTTTGGTTTTAATAAATGAAAAATAGCAAAAAGATATGGGAATATATATATTTTGACTGAGTTCTTTCTCTGCCACACTTTGTTAACTTGAAAAAGCTGTAGCTCTGTGGCTCCCTGGATGGTGATGGGTCACAGTAATAGTTTTCAACCTCTTTGCTGTGTGACCTATAAGAACAAATCAATGTCTACGAATAAGTAGTTTTTTTTGTAATGGAAACATAAGTTACCAGTAGTTCACCCAAAGAGTGTTTTTCATGGCTCTGCGCTGGCGACAGCTGCACCCAGAGGCATTATGTTCTTTTGGTTGTCTGTCCATATGTCCATCAGTCCCATTCCCATGATCACGATACCTCAGGGACACCTTAAGGGAATTTCTTCAAATTTGGCACAAAAGTTCACCTGGACTCAAGGATGAACTGATTAGATTTTGGTTAATTGTGACAAAATACACCTAATACTTTTTATTAACTTCCTTTAAAGTCTGCACTACATATATTATATGATACTAGACAGACATGGATGTAAACTGCAACTTGACAGTTTGGTGCAGGAATAAAAGCAAGGTTGTAATTCTAGTTCTTTCTCAAACAGTTTCAACCCATGGAGTTATTTCTAATACATCCAATATTTACTCCAATCAAATTCAGGTAAAAAAAACAAGACAGAAAATTCGGAGAAAAACAACATAATTTGTGCAACACAAATATATCTTTGTAGCCACAGTAGGCATGGTCCACACTGAAATATCTCAAAAACACTGCATTGATTATTATCATCAAAAAGTGATGTGGGTATTATTTAACCCACATGGCGTAAGGCAACTGGCACTTCCATCACCGCCCTTGGTTGGCAAGCTAGTAGATGAAACCTCAGATTTGTTGACATTGTAAAGTAAAGCTGCAGCTTTTTACAAAGTTAACAGCCTCATCTTTGTTGGTCATTTTGCCGTTAACGCTGTAGAACCCAAAATACCTCCCCACACTGCTTCTCAGATGCTGCAGCTTTCTGCTACTCACTTCGCTGATTGATGGGTCAATAGGACATGCGAAAGATCAAGCTGATAGTGAATTTTGGCTAGTTGTAGATTTTTGAGCCATGTGAGTATTTTCTACTCTGCTTCAAAAACAGTTTGAAAAGTCACTTATATTATATTTTCTTCAGTGCAACTACTATGGTTAAGGTTTTATGTTTGGTCTGTCTTGGTTAAGGTTATGAAAGGTTCATAGTCATGGTAAATAGAAACCATCTGACATGTTTAAATTGATGCCTGTACTGCACATACTGGGTGCACCATACTGACCATACTGTGCTGACTTGGGGAGTGAATATGGTAAAATTGTTTCTGGTCTTTAAGCTTGAAAAGTAATGTAGTGTATGCAGCCAAATTAGTGTTTGAAACATATTGATCATCATTGATCATACACATAGACAGCAGTTCAAATGTGGATCTGAACAGGTTCTGATGGCTTTTCTTTCCCAGTGTAATACCTACGTAATACTGGAATCCATTGTGAATGACGTAAATCCTGCTGGTCTGGGTGGACTACCACTTTAAACGCTCAGAGTCCCACACTCTCTGAGACCCATTTAAAACATCCACTCTTTTTGCTGGTATGTTATCAGGACAAATACATCCAGATCTCAGTGTGTGAGATGCAGTTATATCTGAATCAGAGAGTGGGCGAGGTTTGGTTTGGTCAGCAGTTTGGTCACATTGATGCTTTTCAGACTTCACATGTCTGAAACACTGACAATGCTGCATTAACAGCTCTGAATGACTCATAGGATTGATTATTGTTCCTCACCTCCTCTGTGTCTGTGTTTCTGTGTCTGTGTGTCTGTGTTGAGGTCACACTCCGTTTTAAGCTTTTTTTCATCCAGAAGCAGACAAATGTGTGATCACAGCTGTAGTTCAGTGCTGTCAGTGGCTTCTTCTCAGGGGCTTTATGGATCCTCAAGCTGAATCTGGACCAATTTCTTTTATATTTTTAAGCCACTGAACCAGAATTTGTATAAACAAAAGTCACAAGACCCCCCCCCCCCCCCCCCCCCAAGTGTCATGTATTACGCAGTTTTTCTAAACTGAGATGAAGCTATATCTCCAGCTGCTGTAAACTGAGCTGAATACATTGAACATGGAGAACATGTCTAAAAACCTGAGAAAACAGCTGAATGTAAGAATCAGTCCACTTCATTTGATGGATTTTACATGCATAATGATTTTCATGCATCTACTATAAGATTAGATAGCATTTATTAGTCCCACAGTGGGGAAGTTTGCAGTGCTACAGCAGCAGGTGGATATCCACAATCACTTTATTTTAGGCAGGACTCACCAGCTAGTCCTGGCCCTGGCGGACTGTTTCATCACTTTCCGATACTGAGTCACTGTAGCTTCCAATATGCCCTGAAGAAGTAGCAGCGCTCATACTGTGTTTTATAACCTCTTGCCTTGTAAATGCGATGATTGAGACTAGTAAGTAAAGCTGTGAATGCTAATGTTGACTATGTAGCAATAGCAAAGCTTATGAATTGTTTCTTTGGCCTATCTCACATGTAGCACAGATACCATCCAAGGCTTTCTCTTTCTCTATCTCTTTCAAAAGCCATTCACTTTGCACTCACAGTATATGTATATATACTGTATACTGTATATATATTACAGTATATGTATATATACTGTAAGTATATACAGTATACATATATAAGTATATTATCATTGTACATCACTTTGGACAAAAGCTTCTGACAAATGAATAAATGTAGATGTAAAGCAGTCAGTGCAGTGTACATGCAGTCCAGTCTTCTTTTAGACATGTTTCTTGTAAGATCAAGCAGAAAAACATAAATATCTTGCTTATAAACAGTTTTTTAAAAATGAATGCAAATGGTCTATGATTAAGATTAATTATTTTCCACAAAAAACATGGATATCGATTTAATCATTCTAACTGTTTTAACTTTCTTCAGTTGGCCTTTTTTAATGTGGGCTGGGTAGTGAACTTGAATACACTGGACAAACCCACTAAAATCAAGTCTGGGAATCTTTTTTTACTTTTTTCTGATCAAATACTTTGAGTGTAATAATATTATTTATTTAGTTTTTATAGAGCTGCTTCTGTGGAGACATTAAACACTGATGCATATGTGAACTTTAGTTCAGTGGCTTTCAAAGTGGGGACTGGGGAAACAATTTATTTTCGCTATAATCCTATCCATAAGTAACACAATGATAGAATGTGACTATTTTCATCATGGGTTTCAAACACTTTCTGTAATAAAACATCCAATAGCAAAAATCTTATCAGAAGGGGTCTGTGGTCTAATTTGTTTGTTTGTTTCCTTGATGTGAAAAAGTTTGAGAGCCACTGCTTGAGTTTATGTAGTTAAATGAAAACTAAAACAGGGCTTGTAGAAAAATGTGAGTACATTCAGCAGTAGTTGAAGGAGCTGAGACCTCGGCGTTTGGACAAAAACTCAGCAGCACTCTACTCCAATAACAAACTACAGCTACAGAGGACTCACACTGTCAGATGAACACATGTCATCATTTTCCACCTGATTTAAACGTCACCTGGAAAACTGAACCAAAAACACTGGAGATTAACCTGAACGCGATCAGTGTGAACGCAGCCTTAAAAGAGTGTCAGACAAAGTGTCAGAGTATCTCAGTCAGAGGTGTGAATGACGCCTGATGCTTCCCGCAGAGACACAAACACCACCAGCTGCAGCACACAAGAGTTCGTCTTTGCAGAGGAAGCATCAGTGTCCAGATCGCTGTTACTCACATCTGCACACAAATTCACAACAATAGACAGAACACTGGAGACAGGAAAAATGGACTGAAAACATTACTGTGTTAAAAAAGCACAAGGAGCTGCCTCGGCAGCATCATGTTGTTTCAGGTGCTGGTAAGATGATGAAATATGATCGAAGCTGAATTAGAGTAAGAGACTGGCCTTGGTTGACCTTACTCTTGCTCCACAGTGAAAGTTTGCATGTCAGAGTGCACCACGGTTAAATCTGATGTCTAACATCATGTTTATTGTGTCTGTTAAATAAAAACTAAACTAATAATGCTTCTTCCTCCTCAGATGTACACAGCGTCCAACACCAATGGGACGACCACAGGGAAAACCTTCAAGGTTCATCTTCAGCTCTGGGACACAGCTGGACAGGAGAGGTGGGACTTCATCTTATTTCTCATTGGTTAGACAGTTAACAGGACAATGTCTTGTCTTTATATTAGTCTAGCTTGTTGTCCATATGTCACTTATAATATCGTGGACTGCTCTTTGGCTTTTGATAATTCTTTAGGGATTGAAGCCTGTTGTTTTCAAGCAGCAGCCAGTGCAGCTGACAGCTGAGTTCACTCTGAAGTGTCTGCAGTTCCTCTAATGACTACTAGATTGCTAGCCTAGTTCAAGCGCTACCCACAACTCAGATTCTCTCAGAGATTAAATACATCTGGTGTCATGCTCAGGCCACAAGTATGTGGATATTGTTTAAAACATATCCCATGAAGACTCCATTTTAGGTCTCTGCAAACCAACCTTTTGCAAAATTCAAGCAAAGGTGTCAAAGACTTTCAGAAACCCTGTTTTCAGTGTTGTCGTCAGGTTTTAGCTGACTTTAGTAATTTCACTGTTTTGTCTGCTGGAACCTGTAATGGAACCTTTTTTTTCAGGCTACTGATTGGCCGACGTGGCTTTATGTTTAGGGTTATATCGCCACCTGTTGATCTGACATACTCTCGACAGTGTGTTTTGATTTTTCATGTGGACGGAGATGTTTATGTAAAACTGGAAGAGAAATCGGTATACTGAAAACCCCTGTTTTAATAAATACCTGTTTACAACAGGCAACAGCTGTTTCCTCCAGGTAGGTCCAATCAGGTTTGAGTAGGCTGGAGAATGGGGAGGTCGTCTTCCTATGAAGACTAACTAGCATTGCTAACATTGGTGATAAAAAAAATAGCAGTAAGTGTGGATGCAATCGATGGAACTGTTGTTGTAGTTGTTTTTGTAAGTCAGGTTACAGCTGTAATCAATTTTTAATCAACATATTTCTTTAATTGATGAGAAGAGGTTACCTGCTCCTAGCAACACCTACCACAGCATGTATAATACGAGGCTGTATACAAACCATACAAGCGTTCTATCTAATGACCATCAGGGTTGCAGAAAGAAGTCTAATTGTATTCAGGTCTATGGGGAAATGGCCCTACTTCTCTTTTGATTTATTACCTCAGTAAATGTTTTCCTAACGAGTTTATGGTCTCAATTGCTAGGCTCAAGTCTCCTTCAATATGACATTACGTTCATTTTTTAAATTATGGTCCATTTGTAGGAAAATAGACGATAAAGCAGGGTATGCATTAGGGCGGGGCTACTGTGTGACTGACAGACTGTACCACACACAGCGACTCGCCTGACAATCAGGATAGAGAACAGAGCAGGCCAGATCCCCCCTCTTATCCAAATATGGTTTCTCCTGGATTCATAAAACCAAGATGGCGACGGCCAAATTAAAAACTGGAGGCTTCAGAACGACGGTTCACAAACCAATGGGTGACGTCATGGTGGGTTGACACTTCCAAGATGGCTACGGTGGAGCAGCCCACTGTGACCTTCAAAACCGCTCTTTAGAAACCAGTGGGTGACGTCACCGGGCTACATCCATCTTTCTTCAGTCTATGGTGTAATCACACTGAACAGTTTGAGGCCGAGACAACCGATCACTATCTATGATTGTGTCTGTCTGTGTGCCTCCCTGTCTATGGTTACAATATGTGTCAGTCGTGTGTGTGCGTGCATGCGTGTGTGTGTGTGTGCGTGGTCTTTAACTGGAACTGAGCTTTATCTGTTGAATCTCTTTATAAAGACCTGATGACTCAGTGCAGGATGAATCAGCATTAGTTACATAATGTTAATTTTCAGCTCATTGTAACGGAACAGATTCCGGTTTTCATAAACTGATCTTCACGATCATTTAATGAAGCAACTGAAGTCATTATTGCTGTGTTTGCTGAGGAAACACCCTCGTCATCTGCTGCTTTATCCTGATTGTTTGCATGTTATATATTTGCAAATAAAGCTTTGTAAGTAATGTTTACACACAGCTAAGCTCCTTGGTGTCACACCCAAAGCCCAGCATATCACATATTAACTGGGGAAGTCATATTACTAACTGCACATTACAAACAGTCACTATTTTTTGTATATTTTAATTAAGGCTTAAACCAATCACTGAAATTACTTTATTGCTGAAACAAAACAGGTGTAAGAAGCTGACAGTGCTCTGCACAGACCTATTGTCAGCATTTCTCTGTCTTTGCTTTGTGCAAGAAGGTTTTTTATACATTCAAATGTGTACGAACAGAATTTTGTTTGCCCGTCTAGAGGCTGCAGAAACACAACTATAAACACAACACTTTGATAGATTATCAGTGAAGCAAACAATTGTTTTGTTAAAAATCCAGCAGTATGTTAATAATATTAGTAATTAGTAATATTCATTCTATTTTAGCTCTGTTTTGGTCTCTACCAGCTCCTGAGGGAAATGTGTCTCCCGTCTCCTTAAATGCTAACTGCTCCACTATGTTCACCAGCCAGTCGCTAACTGTGTCTTTGGTGCCAAGTGGTCAAATCAGATACTGTAGGTTTAAGAGAGAGGTTTTCTCAAACCAGCTGATCTCACACTTGTTCAAACCTCTCATAATGCGGATGTTGTGCAACAAACAAATTTGAGTGTTTTAATAAAAAGCATTTAAAATGCACAGTATACCAATCTGGCATTGTGTATTTTGTTTTCACATCTTGTGTGCATGTTCCAGGTTCCGCAGCCTGACGACGGCGTTCTTCAGAGACGCCATGGGGTTCCTGCTGATGTTTGATCTCACCAGCCAGCAGAGCTTCCTCAATGTCAGAAACTGGATGAGTATGTTGTTGACTTCAGATTTTTACATGTTTTAAACCTGCGTTGTTTTAGCTCAGGGTCGTCCTCTGCTTTTTCTACCAAAACATTACAGTGGTGCAAAACTCTCCAGGGGATATAAACACGATGATATATGATATGATATGATATGATATGATATGATATGATATGATATGATATGATATGCAGGTCACCCATTTAGGTGTGTAAAGATATATATTTTTCAGTATTATATTTGCACATCTCATTAGTTTGCTGTTTTTTTGTTTGTATTATTTCCAGGCCAGCTACAGGCCAATGCCTACTGTGAGAACCCGGATATTGTGTTGGTAGGAAACAAGGCAGACCTGGCCGACCAGCGGGAGGTTCAGGAGAAACAGGCCAAGGAGCTGGCAGATAAATACGGGTATGTTTATTTTTCATGCACAGTACTATATTTAGAGTAAGGATTACTAGACACTAAGAATGTTGATATACTGTGATGCAGTTAAAGTGTCTGACATCACATACACACACACACAGAGTGAGCAGACGTTTCAGAGCAGGCTAACTGTAACACAAGCAAGACAGTCAGTACACGACTCCTGTGCAACACTGACGTGTCAACAGTGTCTCAACAAATGACTTCCTGTTAGACGAGTCAAAAATCTTTTCCTGGTGTCATTCCAGCCAGCCAAGACCTCAGTCTGATGTTGCCTGGCAACAACACTCAGTTCCAGGAAGTAGTAAACTATGTGTTGAACTGTGGGGAATTTAAAATGTTCAGGAATGCATGTACAATGTAAATGTCAGATTTCCATCCATCCATTTACTTATTATTTACTTATCCGGGGCCACATCACAGTGGCAGCAGGTTGAGCAAGTTAGTCCAGATGTTCCTTTGCTTTGAAACGTTTTCCAGTTCCTCCTGCGGGACTCTGCAGCGTTCCTAGTCCAGATGAGACATGTAGTCTCTCCAGGATATACTGTTCTATGTGCATGTTCTGCCCCCAGCCTCCTACTAGTTTGATGTGCCAGGAAACCTTCAATGGAAGGTGCCCAGGATGCATCCAGACCAGGAGGAGACTCTAATACCTACCTAAGTGTCCCCTGGGGATCAATAAAATATTCTGAATCTGATTCTGATTATTCTAATTCTGATTTCACCACCTATATTCATGATCTTATTATTTTCATGACTACCCAAAGCTCGTGGCCATTGGTGAGAGTTGGAACATAGATCAACTGGTGAATGAAAAGCTTTGCTGGATTAGCTCCCTCTTCACCACAACAGTCTGGTACCGTGCCCGCGTTACTTCTGTCGCTGCACCAATCTGCCCGTCAATCTCACACTCCATTTTACCCTCACTCTTGAACAAGACGCCTGAGATATTTCAGCATTTTCACATGAAAAAGCAACTCCCTCCTACACAAAACAGAGTATTTTGTTATTATGTAAACTGAGATTAATAACAGGTGTAGATCAAAAATAAGAAATACTATGAGAACACAGTAAATCCACTGTATATTGCACATAATAGACTGACAATCAAACGTAGTGGTATGTAAAAAAGACGTGATTGTGATTAAATAGTATGTGAGCATTAAGCACAAGTGGTATTTTGAGATAAAACTTGTAAAAATCCAAGAGGAATTGTACAGTGGCTAACATGCTCATCATCCCATCAACTTTTTGCTTGGTTCATTAGTTCATGTGGGCAGTTTTCCACACCCTTGTTTTTTTCTACTGTATTATTCCCAGTGGGCTCCATAATCAACTAATGCACCTCGCAATATCTAAGTGCTATATGAAGACCCCCCTCATCTAAAAGGCTTCAAGACCCTCAAGTCCTTCATGTATTACTTAGCAATACCATGACCTGGACAACTTCTCAGACACTTTATAACAATTATGTAGCATTGACAAAAAAAGAAAGAAAAATATGTCTTTTCTTTTGTTGCTCACAGGATCCCATACTTTGAGACGAGTGCAGCGACAGGAGCAGAGGTGGACAAGGCGGTGATAACACTGTTGGACCTGGTCATGAAGAGGATGGAGCAGTGCGTCGACAAACCGCCCGCGGAGCCCGCCAATGGGAACGGGGCCACAAAGCTCGATGACGCAGAGCCCAACGAGAAGAAATGTGCATGTTAGATCAAGAGGCGAATCAGGAAACAACCAGTCAGCGCTCCTCCGTTAAAATGTCCTTTCTACTCGTCACATTCCCTCCATCTTTTACTTTCCTCCTCCTGTCATCTTTGATTGCATGTTTCTTTGTCTTCTCTTCACTCCCTTCTCTCCAATACTAACGTTTAACCATCTTCACAATTCTTTTTCTTCCTCCTGTCTGCCTCTCAGGCAATGAAACAACCCTACCCCCCTCTAGTGGATATTCAAGATATTACAGTCTCAGCCTGTCTGCCTTTCAGCTCTGTTTAGGAGGAATTCAAAGCAGGAGGGGAGAGTTTCATCACTGTCAGACACATGATGTGCCTCGTTTAAAACATGCAGCTCTGCATGCCCCCACTTTCTCTGCTTACAAAAGATCTGAATGATTTAAATGGCTCCAAGCAGTCAGAACAGGTCTTTAAAACTTTAGTCTTTTACACCACTTTGTATCATCACTTTCTGTTTAGGCTGTCATTGGTTGACAGCCTAATCTGGGCCATAAAGAGTTTAACATCAGGCTGTGTATCTGTGTTAATTCCTGAAGCGTTTCCTCCAGGACCAGGCTGATTCACACTTTGTTCTATGCTGTACCCGTATTTGCTGGTTTTGAGTGGTTCAGTAATTGCTAGATGTTTGCTAAAAAAGCATCAAATTGTGTTGTGTATAATTAGCTATGGTGTCATGGAGGAGACCTTCAACACCTGAGTGATAATAGCTGTTGACAGCTGATTAGCAAAGGAGGTAAAAAGCCTGACCCTTCACTGACGTCTGTTTAGCAGCTAATGGAGCTAGCCACCAACTAGCTAATGTGGAGTACAGTGCTGTGCAGTGTTAGCAGTGGCTACAAGCTGCATGCTAATATTAACAAAAGCAGCAGAGGTGTATTTTGGAGTAAAGACAACTAAAAGTGTTTTGGTTGCTTTCAGATGGAAATAATCAGTGGAGAAACTTTTCTGTACCAGTCTTCTGCCAACATCTTCTTTCTTGCTGTGCCAACACTTAAAGTTTTCCCTGGAGGAGCGCTCATGCATCTTTATATCTGACTTTTGATACCAAATAATAGCATGTGGAAACACGCACTGATGGTTTCTTTTTTCTGTTTGTTTTTTTTGTATAGGACTGCCATCTGATTGATTAGAAATAACATTTTTGGATACCTTTACATTAGATATAACATTGGATACGTAATAATTTTTACATGTACACGTTGGACACGGCTCCATGACCCCCATGATGGTGTCAGACTTGGCTGATTACAGGTTTCATATTGTATGACGAATATGGGTACAGCATGTTACAGCATGTGCAATGGAGGAAAAAAGCCTACACTTTATATCATTATGGATCAGATCATAGACCAGGAGAGACGTATTGTTCCAAACTGATCCACTGCCTTGGCTTTTAAAGCTCTATTCCACTGTGGAGGGACAGACTCTGTTGGAGTTTGAGACGTGTCGGCTGTATTGGTTGCTCTGGGGGTCCACTGTCACCATGACTTCCTAACATTTAACTGAGAACAAAACTTTAAAGATAGAAACATGGCATTTGAGTCAATAATAGCTGTACTGAAAGGTAAGTGGAGACAATAATGACAGCTAATCAGAATCCTTTTTGGTCATGAAAATAAACCTTTGTGGGAATGGAAAAAAAATGACAAACGTCAATCAGGTGACGTTGGATCTTCAGGGCAGCTGATTTTATAGTTTGACCTTTCATCCCTTTTTAACAGATATTCAGACAAAGTGAAGTATTGCTTTACGGCCCCATACATGACCAATGTTATTAGAATATAAACCACTTATTTATATTAAATGAAATGTAAAACATAGAATATTATCTCTGTTGTCATATTTCATTTTTTTGTCATATCTTTCATATTTCTTCTTTTGTTGTTATTTTCATGTCCATCAAGAGAAAATTATCTCAACTGCATTTAAATTTGGAATTTTTTTTATTTATTTATTTTTCTCCACATCATCCCAAAATTACAAATTGATCACGATAATGATCTCTATCTTGAAGAAAATACACTAACTCCTGAAGAAGTACGGTAGAAATTGTTTGCTTTGCTCTGAACTGGACTTTTTTGACTCAACACTTGAGGTTACTGTGGACCACCTTTTTGTCGTGTTTTGTTGCGCAACACTATTTTGTTTTTTTGACTGCAGACAAGTTCATTTAACAGTTGGCGTGCAGAAAACCCAGTGAAATCATGGCATACTTCTGACTTCAGTATAAAAACCTGCATGTTTTGTACCATGATGCTGAGCTTGAGCACACTGACAAACACCAGTCTTCAGAAATTTACAGTACAGTTCATTTAAGTGTCAGAAACCTGCTTCTTTTCTCAGATGATCTCCTTTGTTTGAAGTGCATCTCAATAGTTTTCTTCATATCAAGTCGCACCTTGATCTGCCTTACTTCATGAAAAATCTTGAGACGTTGAAGTGCACCAGAAACAAGGGAAATCCTCCATTATTATCATCTTCATTATTGCTCACCACCTGCTGCCAAATAAACCTTAATTTGTCCTTCAGTGAAAGAAAGAGGATCACCAGGGTGTTTTCATCATTGTACTGAAACCTGTGGTGCCCAAAAGGGTCAACAGTAATGTTAAGTACACAATGTGTGGCTATTTTAATGGCAAGTTAAAGCATCATAGAGCTTTGGCTTCACCTCCTTGTCACATATATTTAATCTGACAGTGTGTGAAATAAGACCAGGAAACACCACAAAGAAGCATTTGATTTCAACAAAATCAAACCTCATTCTGCTTTTCACTCAGAGAGAAAAAAAACTGCCTTCACAGTTAAAAAATGTGTTTTAGTGTCTTTTCTTTTTTCTTTGCCAAAGCAAAAGAGAGTCATCTGCCAACAGCTGTTCTCAGTGCCATATTAAACACTACTAAGGAGACAGATAGACAGACAGAGCTGGCTCACATGATAACATTTTCCGCCAGTTATTTAGCAGCATAATAGTCATAATGTCCCCAGAAAATACTGTGTCTCTACAGGTTTGTTTGCACTGTTCACCTGGTCATTTACTTACTTTTTGTCAGATCTGTAGATTTGATCTTTTATTATGGTTCTAATGTATGTAATCATAGTGTACAGGTTATATTATCCCCATTATATATTTTTTCTATACATATTTCTAAACATTTAACACTGCAGCTTAGTGTAATCCCATTACTATTGCTTTTGTTTGTTTCCTTTGCTGCAGCTTTCATTCACAAAGCAAGTCCCATTACAGTAAAGCAAGTGAGGAACTGAAATTTTTGGGGGAAGTGGAACAAGCTGAAAACAGTATCACTATAGATTTGTTTGGCTAGTTCTGCCTAGTTACACCTCAAGCAGCTCTACACCAACTCTTGAGGAAAAATATGCAGCTCTTTACCTGCTAAATTAGTGAGTTTGATTTTACAGACACTGTTGAATTGAGCTTACCATCTGTGCCGTGATTCTGGTTCTGAAATGTTTCACTTTCTTCACCAGCTAGTTGCTAACTTGTGTGTGTGCTGTTTGATGCTGTGCAGGTAGAGTACAGTGGATTTATCTGAGCTTGTTTTCTGAAAACCTCTGCCTGCTGCTGGGTTGACGAGAGTGCTGAGACTGAACCAGACAGTAAATATGCAGTAAAACCAAAACAATCAGCTGAAAGAGGCTAAAAAGCTCCACAACATGCTGCACAATTCTCTGTGGGTTCACTACAAGTGTCACCTTTCAAAATACACAAAGTAATTTCATCCATTATCATGAAAATATTGATCAATGCAGCTTTAAGATGTCTGATGTGTGCCTGAATTGTTTCAGTTTTTGTAAAATTTCCAAAATTGAAGTGAATCAACTAAATTATGAGGTCGAAAGAAGGTTAGCTGCCCATAAATGTCATGCAGCTCAAGATGACTGGCAATTAATATGGAATTAATTTAGTTTTGTGTTGTCAAAACAAATGACACAGCACTCAAATAAATCCTTACGCTTAGCTCAGATCAAATAAAGCAAGGAGACAAAATCAACTTAAGCATAAACAGTATCAAATCAATGGCTGATTGGCACTGATTTTCCTATCTGAGACTTTTTTGAGTCCAAATTTCCTGGCCACCCCAACTCCAGATGGACAACCATTGATCATCTTGAACCAATGCCTTTTAATCATGACAATCTCTTGAACCAATTTACCAGCTTCTATCTAAGACTTCCTTTTTATGTTGCTTGTTATTTTTTCTCGAATTTCATTTGAATTTATAGAATATGTTTGTCCTTTTCGCTTAAATCTAGTATTCAGTTGGGTCTTACGCTTACTTCACTTGTCTTAAATCATGTTTTTCGTTCATAAACCTCCTTGGTCTTTAATGTCGTTTTTGAATTCACTTTGAAAGTTTACACTGTTTGAAGAGTCATGTTGTGCCTGTTATTAACTCTTCTGTCTGATCCTCTGTAAAGTTTGTGAGCTACTGAGTATTTTAATGCATTATTGATTATAGATAACAAAGCAGAGGCAAAAGAGAACAGAAGTTTTTGTGTTCAATATATCAAAACAACTAATCAATCCAAGTACCTCTAAGAGCTTTTATTTTTGGAAATCCTCTGCGTGTGAATTCTCTCTGATGCCTGCGGTTTGTACATGTTGGTTCAGTTTTCACTGTGTGTATCGATGCCTGTGTGTGTTTGTTGGGTTTGTTGCACTGTTAGCATGTTTGACACCACAAGAACGGAATGACCTGTGATGCGTTTAGTGTTTCTGATGTCAGAGCTGCAAATAAATCTTTGTGTTTGTTTGTACCCTTTGGGTTTTTTCTCCAGAGGACTCAGCTGTGATGTGATGCAGATGGTGACCGCTGTGTTTTAAGGAGCAAGTCTAAGAAAAAGTTTGTCGCTTTGATTGTGGAAAGTCTCTAGAGGAGTCTGATAGCAGTAACAGCGTGGCGTTTCTGTGTTGGTGAGGTGTGTTGACAAAGGCTCACTGCAACTCTGCCCCACAGCAAAATACTTATATATGTGCATATATAAATACTTATACATACATAAATGTATGTATAAGTATGTATGAAGACACTATAACAAAATTAGGGAATATATCTATTTCTTAGATAAGTCTGGTGATATAGCAGTACGTCTATATTTAGTAAATACAAAGTAAATGACAAAAATGTAACAAAATCGGATACATAGCACTGCAGCACCTTTGATGAGCCACTGGTTAGTTTTAACAGCTGTTACTCTGGTTTCCATGGCAACAGCTACAAACTCGATGTTGACAAAGAGCTGTTATTGTAAGAATTAATTGTGGGGGACAGTAGATGATGTATCCATTTTATTTTCCAAATAAAGTATGGTAAAAGTGAGCTCTAAATACCTGACTACAGTGCAAATAAAGAGGGTCCAGTATTAGTACTTTAATCTGTTACTTTACATCAGTGCTTCTTCCTCTTATTTCTCAGCCTAGTTCTTTGGTATTTCAACATTATTTACTCAGTTTTACTAACAGAGATTTATTAACGAGTCAAATGGAGGACTATAGAGGATGTATTTTTATTTTAAGTACATTTGTGTGAAGCAAGAAAAGTAGGCTAAAATACAACTTACCTGGTAACTGTAGTGACTTAAATAAACAGCTTGGCCGTGGGACTGCTCAATAACAGTAGCCAATTAATTGTTGAGCAACTGATTCAACGTTACCAAATTAATTTTCATTAAAACTCAAGTCTTAACATGCTCGTAGTTAATACCCTCTTTAACACTAGGGAACATTTGAGCTAGTAGTCGCCAAACTATACTGACATTTATTTACATGCTGATATTTCACAATACATTTGTTAACATTAACAATGACTAATGTTTTAGCATTTAAATAAACAGCTAATAGATAATAGTTTTATAGAGATATCTATAAATTTAATACATGTAAAATATGAGTTTGCTAACAAAGAGGAAACCATGATGGGTCACCATTCTACAAAACCAAGACAAACTGTGTACCTTTATTACAGGAATGCCGCGCCGTGACAGTACCTATCAGACCATTAATCAAATTTTCCCCGTCCCAACAAACCATTAAAAAAGTATTCTGAAAATACTTCTACTTCTTTTGTCATTTTTCATATGTAAATTTATTACTTATTTTTGACAAAGAAACTGAATTGTCCAGTTTTAGTAAAAATATCAAGATATATTTGCTCATGACAATTGTAAAATGTAGAAAAATTTAAAAATTATTTAAAAAGAGGCCCTTTTGGTTTTGAAAGTGTTAAAAACTGGAAGTGAACATGTATGTTTTGATGAGTATATTTGTAGTCAGTTGTTTGCATTCTATCTAGCCGAAGCATTTGTTATAGATGATGACTGATCGACTTTGCAGTGAATTTATCCAGGCATTGTGAGATCCGACAGCTGATTAAAGATGACTTAGTATAATAACAACTTTGGAATCAGTTGTGTTTGTTGTTCACTTCAACACTTCACTGTTTGTGTGCGGACACAGCCGGTTACTAGGCTCAGTGATTCAAACAAAAAGGCCTTTGTTCAGGTTTAATTGTGGCTGCGTTCAAAAATATCACTGCTCTTCTTTAAGAGTCAGAAGCTGGAAATCCCCATCATGAGACCTTGTGTTTACACTGGCTGTGTCTAAACAGAATGAGCTGTAATTTTCAGTGAAAAATATTTTTTAAGTGGAATATATCACCTTACGTATCTTTAACGTATGATCAGTTTTATGAGTGTTACACAAAAAAATGTCTTATCTTTCCTCTGGCACAATCACCAGGCAAAATTTACCATCTTACATACCACCAAGCCTTCGTAACCACAAGGTGCCTGGTGTTCCTCAAGCCTTGATCCTGGGACTTTATTTCCCCAATCTATTTCCACACAAGCTTGGCCGTTTAGATTTTTTTAAGTCATTGCAATGCAGATGATATCCAACTTTACGTGCTTCAAGTTCCATTTAAAATCCTTGCAATTTCTTGGCGTGAACGTGTTACCATATTGACAGTTGTTTACACCTTCACAGGGTCACTCAGGTCTTTTGGTTGTTGCTATGGAAAAGTTTAAGACTAAGGATTTTGGTGTTCTACTGTTCAGCTTCCCAATTGTAATGATTTCTTTATTTTCCTTAGATGACATTTCGCAGATCTAATGGTTATTTCCTTTATTTCGCCAGAAGTCCCACTGAGATAAAAGAAAAATCTCTTCTACATGAGAGACCTGGCCAAGACATCAGCCATACAAACAAACTGCACACAAACAACGGGGTGGGGCACATGGTTTTAATTTAATGAATGTAATTTTTGATAGAATAAAAATCAAAAATTATATCACCAGATTTCAGTGATATAAATTTACAAAATTGAGGCACAATTACATTCATTATTTTATAAGGTCTACAAACCTAAAAAACCAAACCTAATGAATCATGAGAAAGTTACAGAAAGTTTCAGAGAGACAGACACAGAGCGTCGGTGTAACCATAGTAACTCACTCACACACCTGCCTGCATGCCCAAGACGTGGGAGGAGCATCATGGGAATAAATGACAATAACAGATTTGTGGATATTTCTCACTTTGCTCTGATGTTCTGAAGAACTCTCTGCTGCTCTGTCTGTGTCTGTGTGCTGTTTAATCACGCAGCGACCTTAAACTTCCCATGGAGCAATGATTTTACTTAGTGTCAACTGGTGCTTTTCGCGCCGTTAGAGACTGAATAAGATGCTCATATACTATTAGATTTTCTGGGAGATTAGCCCCCCATGTGAGAGAAAGTCCAGACTTGGATATTACCAACCATCCTCTCCACAACAACCCTGCAGGCCAGGGAAGCAGCTACAGCAGCAGTGATCATCTCATCATCATTGTCAGAACCGTTAACTATTCCATATACTGTGTCACATATATGAAGCATTGGACAAATGCGTACGACTGCCATGGTCCTCCCATGGCCATATTGTGTCAGCGCTCTGTGCAGCAGAGGACTGGTCCACCAGGGCCACATCAGTCTTTCTGGGGTCGTCTGCAACAAGACCGTTGTACTGCTCGATCTCCTGCTTTTTGTCTGCTGTCAACTTTCTTCAGAGATGATGGTTAAGCGTGCTGCTGTCTAAAAAGACAGTAATAATGATATACATTACAACAATATGCATAGATTTTTTTCATATTTAAAATAATTAAAGAAAAAGCCAACATACCATTCTGACGGTAGAGAGTTTGCTTCTGCTGCTTCACGCCCACATGAAGACTTTCACTGGACTGATGAAGTTGTGCAGACCTGTTATGTGGGTCTCTGCAGGTACAGGTTAGAGTGAAATGAAGCTCAGTGTACTGTAATATATACAATGCAACTGAGATTTAAAGATTATTGTAGCACAGATCCTTCACTGTGTATTATTTTTATCACTTTCTGAACACAAATGTCTGTTAAAAGGGAAGAAATGCAAAAGGGCATTTACTTAATATAGTATTGTCCTTACCACTCTGCCCATTCCTTGACTTCAGCAATCCACTGCGCCCCCACTGCATCTGAGCACTGCAGCTCCCTCCTCAGTTCAGACAGCCTCTGCCTTGAATGTGTTCACCGAGTGTAATTAGACCTCAGTCTGTTTAACGACCCGCAAAAACATAAGGCTAAAACAAACATGATTTCCTAATTCCACTGTATACAGAGCTTACACAGAAACTAGAGGCTTTCTGATTCTGATGAACCTGGAACATCCCCTCCAGTAGCTGGTGGAGAGGGCTGTGTGTAGCGTCTCATCTTTGTGACCGTGATACCGTTGAGACAGGGGCCAGCAACCTTAAACACTCAAGAGCCATTTGGACCCGTTTCCCACAGAAAACACCAGGAGCCACAAAACCCTTTTGATGTCTAAAATGAAGATAACCCTACATTAATCGTTTTTTACCTTTATGCTTTGTATAAAAAACTATAGTGTGAAGCATTTATGAAATCAACGAAATTACTGGGGGTGTCACGCATCGGCGGTTGTGACGCATATTTTGAGCGACAAAAAATGAAACACGTTTTATTTTAATGTTACAAGATCACCATAATCTTCAAATTTAGAACAACATTTATAATACTAACAAACTAAAATAAAATACATTTAAATTAAATACTCATTTTTCTTTTCCAAAGCCACAGGGAGCCGCAGCAGAGGGGTGAAAGAGCCACATGCGGCTCCGGAGCCGCGGGTTGCCGACGCCTGGTATAAGAAGACTTACATTATGCTCTATTTTAACTAAGGAGTAAGGAGTACAGACTACTTCTAGAAGTACAGGACATGTAAAGGTTCCTTTACTACTTCCTGAGTGTATAGTTTAAACTTACATTCTTCACCATCGTCTGTCTGTGTTGACAAAACCTGACACCTCAGTGTCTCTGGCTACAAACAGCCCATCAAAAAGGGACAGTCATTAGACCTAGGCAAAAAATAGAACATTTACTCACTCTTGTTGTCCCTTACAGTAACAACTGATTTACCAAAGAGAGCTTAAAGTGCACCTTCCTGAGCGGCCAAAGCGATAAAGCTTCCTGATGCCATCTGCTGACACTGCTATCATTTCAGCTGTGCAGGTGGGGCAGGTGAAGGGTGAATCACAGCACAGCTGCAGGGCATCACCATTTATCTGTCCAGACTAGAGAGGATATCAGCAAAAAAAATGTTCGTCAAAGTACATGGAAATAATTTGCATGTTAAGAGTAATATATTTAGTACAATAAATAGTATTTGTGGTATCATACTCTTCCTGCACACAGTGTGTGATGTTCCAGCAGCTTTGCAAAGGCTTGTCTGGAGAATCCAGGTGAGACCACCTTCAGCTCCTGAAAGGAGTTGAGGAGGTGCACTGTGTGAAATGAGGAGGCCTTGGCAGCTACTGGCCAGTATCCACTTCTGACTTGCAACTTCACATCTGGGGACCACTGCTGCAGGTGTGTTTGGCACACAGAAAGTGGCAGATGCAAGTCATGGCGCCCTAGCCATGACAAAGAACATGAGTAATTATCACATTCTGTATAATTAGACAAACAGAAGTCTAAATAGAGAACTTGTTTTTACCGCTGATGGTAATCAAGATGGCAGGTTTATCAGCTGATAAAATGAAGTTTGGGACACAGCAGGTGCAGTGCTGTGTTTGCACAGTTGCATGTGGATGCAGGGATGGCCCCAAGGAAGCCATCCACCCCGCTGAACCTGTTCTGCACCTAAGCAGAGAAAAAATGGTAAATGTTTTGCATGAGCAAGTCATACATAACTGTGCACTACATTGTCTAGATTATCTACTTTTATAAATGTGTGTAGATACATGAAATGATCTGATGAATCAGACAGTGCTCCGTGTGGCATCCTCTGCAGCCTTCTGTATGTTTAAGTGAAAGACTTGTTAGAGTTGCTGAGATACTGAAATATAAGGTCATGTACAGAAAAGGTGTTAACACCTTAACCCTGGCCTCAGCGAGGATTTGGTTGAGCATCAACCCAATAAGGTGCCTTCCTTCTTGGCACATGGGGTCAAGGGGGTCATTTCAAACTTTGTGACACAGTTTACAGAAAAGTAAATACAGCCAACCTCACCTTGGCTGTATCCTCCCCATGTCGCCGTGCTACACAGGAGTGCAGTGTGCCATGAGCTCCCACTGAAAACACCTGGGTTTGAATTTCGTTCTGTCAAGCACGAAAGAAGTTCAAAGACCCTGCAACAGAACATGATTCAATAGATTAATTTTCTTGACCACGAAAAGTCATGATGCTAGAGACAGAGACAGAGAGAAAGAAATTAGTCTACATCTCTACCTGCACATGTCTGTCTGAGTATGTTAGTTACTTTCTGTTACTGCCCATATATAATAGGTCGGTCATCACATTTCATCATCATATATTTAAACACGTCCGGATTCTGGGCTATTTGTGAATGTGCTCCGTTGTATAAATGTGTGTGTGTGTGTGTTTTGTCGTGTTCTGTCATTCCCCTCCTGCATTTATACACTCACTGTAACAAATGGCTGTGAAATCTACAGTTATTTACTGTAGTAAACGCAGTAACATTACTGTGTATGATTTTTACAGTAGAATGCTGTAAATTTTACAATAAAGCGTTGTCCACTTGACAAAATCACAGTAGTTTAAGTATTACTGTGAAAATCACAGTAGACAAAGGGTTACTGTAAAGAAAATCACAATAGCTAGTATAGTACTGTAAATAGTAAGGTAAATTACTGTATTTTTCCTTTGTGTGTATTAGATTTTTTTTAAAGTGTATCATAATAAAAACAATGATTATCTCTCTCTTTTTTTTAATATATTTTTATATTTTTATTATATTTTTATATTATATTTATGTCTTCTTAACTCATCATTTTGACTTTTAACTCTGGGACTTTTATTTTGTTTTTTTTCTTCTTTCGCTTCACTTTCACTTCATCCAATGAGGATCAAGAGAGATCAACGGTCACGCTTCAAACGGGCCAATCACGTCATTGCTAAACAAAAACCCGCCAACACAGCGCTGCAGCAGAGACGGCTAACCTGCAGCTCTGACTCCGTTATTGACCAGAAAGCTCCTTACTTATTGGTAGCACGTACATTTCGGTTCGTCACACAAGGCTTTGTCTTGTGCTTGTGTAAATTGTTGTTGCGTTTGTGTGTATTTTCGTCGTCTGTGTTGATTTCTTTTACTTTTGTTTTACTACTCAGCGAAAAGAACAGAGAGGTCTCCACAGCTATTAGCCTACAGGTAGCTAGCTTATGTAGACAGATTAGACGGTCGTTTTTTTCTTTTTCTACAAAAAAACATTAACGTTAGCTGAGACAGAGACGTGTTTAAAGCTGGCTCCTGGAGACTTGCTGTTTGTTATCGTTTCGCTGCGAGGCAGAGGAGTTTTTTTCCACCCTTGGCATCTGTGGGACATCCTGTGGATTAGCCAGCCAAACACACATCTGAACTTCCAGAAAATCGGTAAGTACCACCACTAGCAGCGGGAAAGAAAAAATTCCAGCTTGCACCTTGTACCACATAATTAAGATTGTATTTGACATTGTGTGAGTAGAAATAGAAACTCCACCGCGGCCCCCTGTGGTCAACACACAGTAAAAAAAAAAAAAAGAAAAAAGAAAAAAATATATATATAAAGGAAGTTATGTGGAGTACAGAAACTCTAGTTCATGTATTTTACTTCATACCCTGCACGTGTTTGATTCACTGAAGTTTATTCATGTTAAGTGTTTGTAGAAACCATTTCTTGTAAATACTTCTCTTACTCTTGTGATCCAAAACATTTATCTGAAGCAAAATTCAGAAGCTTTTATGTAAATAGTTTTGTAATAAACAATAAATATATAAACTGATCAACCCATATCATATCTGTTTTTACAGTCATTTATGTGGGACAAATCATTTATATAATGAATTACTATGAAATATAAATTTTGTAATGTCTCTCTTTACTAAGGAGAGACAATACTGACTGCAAAAAAATGGATGCTGTCGATCGAGGGGAGCATCGTAATTCCACCTGCTGCTCACCTGGTTGACTTCACCACTGCCTTGGCCACTCTCTTCGCCTGTTCAACCTAGAGTATCAGGTGGAAGCCAGTGCAACACTGGAGTTTGTTCAGAGGTATTAATTATCATAGATTGTTGATTGTAAAATCATCACTGGTTTAGAGTATTTTGTCAGAAACATCTGCAGTAAACAGAAAAGTAATTTCCTTGTTTTTCTTGGTAAACAGTTATGATTTGCTAACTGATTACTTGTTAACATGTACATATTGTCCCACCCTTAACTCCTATACTCATTTTCATAGGTTTTTAGTCAGGATTAATCCTGACTCCACCAAGTGCAGTGCCAAGGAGCAGATGAGCTGGAGGACTGGGAGAGTGGTGAAGCGGAAGACTTCATACATGAACCCCCATGTAATCTCCTTCATCAGGGACTTCACTGAGTTCGATTGGCAAACTGACTAGATGCAGGTGAGGTTCTGATTAGGGTTGTCACAAGAACCGATACTTCCGGTACCAATTCGATACCAACACACAAAAAATACATGGATACCTGCTTTTTTCTGGTACTGTCAGAACCGAATATTCAACTTTTCCCTCGGCTTGCCGTGTCGATTCTCGGTGGAACTGACGGGGGCAGTATATGCGTGTGAGCAGCACAGAGCAGTCAGCGGCGCTGAGATAACAATAACAATGGCTTCAGCAAGTGGAAGTGGAGGCACAACACGTCGGCTCGTTGACGAAACAGGTACGAAGAGTTGCGAGTGGAAATATTTTGCATTCGAGGCGGATGAATACGGAGCAATTCTAGACACAAACAAGCCGACAAGCAAACAGTGCCTGGTATTAGAGGTTTTAGTTATGTGAGATCAGGCTCCACACCACTGTTGTATTGTTATTTATTTGCATATTTACAAGAAGAAGAATATTGTTTGTTTTATATACTTGAAGGCTCCATGCCACTGCCAGTGTTTCCCATACATAGACCATTCTGTGGCGCACTGCCACAGAATGGAGACCAACCGCCACAGAATGATTCTGTTTTGTTGTTGTTTTCCGTTTTTTTTTTCTTCCCTCGTCTATGCTCTCAACGTAATATCGTTCCGTTCATTCATCTCCGCATAGCGCTCTTTCTCTGTCATTCTCGGACACACACGGACACAAGCACACACACATACAGACAAGCGCGCATATGCCGTGTGTCAGTGGAGCGCCACATATTGCTACCTGGTCTGTGGGAAACACTGCACTGCTGTTCTTTTTTGTATGCAAATAGCTGAATATTGTTGTTATTTATTACCATAAAGCACAGTATTGCTTGTTTTTATAGTGGTATTTAATACTTGACAGTTTAAAGCACTTTTCAATAAATTAGTGAATTTAAAAGTACATGGGTTCTGTTTTTTAAAGATATTTTTTTGCCTTTATTGACAGAGCAGTAGAGAGTGACAGGAAAGGGGCAGAGAGAGAGGGGGAATGACACGCAGGAAAGAGTCGGGCCGGTCCGGAGTTGAACTGGCACTCGCCTGCTAAGAGCATCTGCTCATGTGGTACGCGCCCAAACCACTCCGCCATCGGGCCGCCCTGTTTTTTTCTTTTTAAATTGTGGTATCGAACTAGTATCGAGAATCGTGGAAAATCACAGGTATTGGTATCGACTACTGAAGTTCTGGTATCGTGACAACCCTAGTTCTGATAATAGCTTTTGCATTGAAAGTTCAAGATGGTTTATTTAAAGATGCTAAATCAAATATTTTATTAAATAATGTGTGTTAAGCTACTGTTATGTTAGTGATTGAATGGTGATTGAGACTATGGTCCACCGGGCTCTTGAGTCGACTTCAGCAGGAAAAATCAAACATGCTGTAATTCATGGTCAATAAAAAACATGTTAAAAACACAGTTAATTCAACATCTCTTTAAGCATTTTAACTGGGGATCCACTGATACCACTTTTTTCCAAAACGAGTACTGTACGAGTACTTGCATTTCTGTACTCACCGATACTGATACTGAGTACATACGCCATTACACATTAAGTTGCTTAGAATTTTTTATTTTATATTTCCACACACTGGACACAGACACACACACTGGACACTAACACACAGACAGACACACACACTGGACACTGACAGATACACACACTGGACACTGACAGACACACACACACACACACACACACACACACACACTCTTTACCTCGGATCGAGAAGAGTCGCGATGCAGTACAATGGATTTTTTCCCCCGTCACTGCAGCCAGCGTTACCTTCATGCCTTTAATGCCATCATACCGGTATAGGTATCGGTGCATCCCTAATTTTAACACATTGCTAAACTCAATGGGCTTTATGCACAGCTCCACTACTTCCTGAATTAAGCCAGCCCCTTTATTTCCTGTCTTACATTATTGGACAAACTGATTAATCCAGGTGTGTCTCACCTCACAGACAGTCAGACACACCTGGATTAATCAGTTGGTAGCCTACATCTTGAATCAAAATGTAGGCTACCTTCAACTGAATGCAGCACTGTCATCTTGGGATATTTGACACACTTTCTATAAGGAATAAGTACCTTGACATGACATCACCATGGTAGACCCTCATCACATATGTGGTGCATCACAAACAGTGTTTCCCCTACAGTGTATTTGGGGGGGCGGCCCCCTTTAACCCCCCCCCAAGACAAAAAAGCTAGGGCAAACACTGACAAAGTAATTGTAATAATGTAATTTTTTTTTTTTTTAAAGATATTTTTTTGGGCATTTTTTGCCTTTATTGACAGGACAGGGGCAGAGAGAGAGGGGGAATGACACGCAGGAAAGAGTCGGGCCGGTCATGAGTCAAACCAGCGCTCGCCTGCTAAGAGCATCCACTCATGTGGTAAGCGCCCAAACCACTCCGCCATCGGGCCGCTGTAATAATGTAATTTTTAATGTGTTCTCTTCTTTAATTTCAGGGTCCAACTGGGATCTGGGTCTCCAAGTTCAGGGCAGTCAAGCGGCCATAGACCTTTATTTCAAGTGGTAGGGGAATGACAGGATTTCTCTTTACGAAGTTTCTTATGTGTCCAGATGCATTGTTCATGCAAATGTTAAGTATTTTACATGATATTGTTGTGTTTTTAAAAAATGTATAATTGTGAAGCTTGCCTGTTAATAGTTTGAGCTTTTGGGCCGGCTGACATAACTGGCTTTTTTATTTTTTATTTCTTGTTTCTATAATGGCAATATTTTAACAACTGTTAGTTGTTTTAAGACAACAGTTAGCCTATTCAGTGTCTCCTCTACTACTATTTATTTGTGGCGGGCCTGAGTAGTTGGAGTAGTCAGAGTGGTTTGGTGCATCGTGGTGGTTCTGAAAAGTTTGGTAAACCTGTGCTTTATCATCTTGTTCACCAAATGTCTTGAATAAATAATTGTGTTAACAAATTTCTTCTTTTCTGTAGTTAATTGAAATATTTTAGAATATGGGTCATTCTGTTGATGATGGGTAATACTATATCACAGTGATACAGTTGTTAAATTGTACAGTGAGAAACTGAATTTACAGTGATCAACTGTTACCTACTGTTAATAGTACGGTATTACCATATATAATACCACAAAAAAATAACTTTTTATTTGTACAGTAAACCAGCAACTGAAATCACAGTATTTAATTGGTATATATTTTACAGTAAATAAACAAATACTGTGAATGGAAGTACAGTATGTCTACTGTAAAACATATTTACAGTAACTAGCTGGCCAATTGTTGCCAGTAAGTTACTGTAAATTTTAAGGTAATTTTGTTACAGTGCTGTAATACACAACAATAGTCAAATGGACATATGGCAAGGAGAGAAAAATGAACAAAGCGCACACGCTAACTTTTTACCGTAGAAACTGTAGGTTGTATTTCGTCTTGTACAACAAAGTAGAAAACTGCTCTTACTGAAATGATGACCCCTCAGCTTCAGGGGGGGTCCGCAGTTGATTCCCGTGCGTCATGAGCGCACAGGTGGTCCGCGGACTGTGCGGACTTCCGGTCATCTGTCGGAGTGAAGAAAAGACGTGTTGAACTCATTTAATGACAGGAATTAATCTGTTGATACTGACGTGACAGCACAGTAAAATACAATCAGATAAAATAAAAACAAGAAGAAACTAAGAGAACAGTTGATTTCAACTTGAATGCTGCGTTCATTCATTCATGAGGAATGAGCTGTATGTGCGCATGCGCGCGTCTGTGAGAGAGAGAGAGAGACACGAGTTGCCTTAATGACGTAGGCTATGTGAGAGAGAGAGACGGGAAATGCCTTTGATCCATGTGACGTCATATAGGGGAACGTCTATATATAGAGCTGGTTTTTAAAATCTGCATTTTTGTTTTCACTCCAGACAAGTGACTTCAAACACACACTCTTCAACCACAGTGAGAATTCAAACACTGAACATTCACAGTAAGTTGTAAACAAAGTGAAGCAGTTACAGCAGCTTTGTAAAACAACAATCTTCTGTTATGGACCAATCCGTATCCATGATGGACAACTCTACCGTCGTCACACCCGAGGCTCTTTTGCCCGTGGTGAATAAATATTTTGAAAGGTTCTCTGCAGTACAGTGGAACATGTTATCTGCAGGGATTCAGGACTCAGCCACAACAGCTGCACTGACTGACTTGTGTACAGAAGTGATACAGATTCTCTGTACAATTGTCCTGAGAGTTGTGAAGCCAATGCTTGAGGACAGCTCTCACCAGAGGGAATCTCAGGCCGATATAAACATATTTCTGGAGAACCTCAACACAAATGTGGGAGACTCGCTCTCTCGGAGCTTTGCTCTCGCTCTCGATGTCCCACAGGAGAAATATGACAGTGCTGAACAGCTGACAGCACTAGTCGAAGAGGAAGTTTCACAGAAGGTAAACTCCATTGTGTCTGCAGCCATCAACAGCCCTGTTTGGCCGTCACAGCCGGCTGTTTTTGTCAGTGGCTCCGTGTCCAACATCAGATCTCTTGGTCAAATGGTGTCTCACGCTAGCAAATGTCTGAGACGATATTTGGATAGACTGAAGTTCCAGTGCCTGGGAGAGTGTTGGCAGCCGAAAATCACAGAGTCTTCCTCATACAAAAGCTCTGAGTCAACACCAGAGGTCCTTGAAATAGAGGAACCAGAGAAATGTGAAACACCTCAGAGCGTAAAATCAAAGATTTCCGTCCCGTCTGCCACTAAAGCTGTGACTGACATTTTCCTGAAATGGTCCAGCAAGACATCAGACATGGAAGAAGAGGGCGATGATTCTCCCCGGTCTGACATCTCTCTGGATGCTCAGGATGCAGCGTCTGATATCGTCCAAGTTATAAAAGAAGATCTGCATTATGACAACTTGGAATATGTTGCCGGATGCAGTGAGAAAAGCATCTCTCCAACACCTCATTTTGATATGAGGTTAATCTTCAACAAGGTGAGAGAGTTTTTTGCCTCACAGGCCAGACCTTCAGACGACACCACCGACTCCATCCAGATCTACCACAAACAAAGATTTTCCAGGTTTGCCCAAGAACAATATGTAAAAATGGTGGCAGAGCTGAAGAGCAAGTTTAGGACAAGACGCTTAGAGTTCCTGGTGAGGCTCAAGCAGGGTGCACGGTCCCCTCAGCTGACACTCACTGAAGATGAATGTCTGATGCCAGGAGCTGTTCCAGAGTCTCCCAGGCCTACACCTGAAACTCCCAGTCCAACCAGCATGGTGTCAGAGGTCAGCATGAGGACCAAGAGGTCTACAGTTAATTCTGAGGCCATAAAAACTGATGTTGACAGACTGTTTCACAAGCTACACCAGCCAGAGCATCCTGCAGCCAGCAAAACACTGGAGAACATCAAGGCCAGTGGCGAGATCAGGAAGTTCTCAAAGGAACTGGTCGATAAACTGTACGAACATCTGATGGCTGGCCTGACAGATCAAATTCCCGTGGTTTCAACGGACAGATGTCTTTCAGACTCTGTCATCCCTGAATTAACCAGGAAGGCCACCCGGTCACCGTTTTCTCCTGAGGTTCTGTACGCCATTACAGAGGACTCAGTGGAGAAGTTCCTACAGAAGGTGCTACTGTGGATAGACAAAGAACCATCAGAGAAAACCAACTACAGTGAGGAGGTGTCTGGTGCACTGACTGACATCCAGGATGTAATCACAAAGATGCTGTCCACACCAGAAGAGGAGGACATCATGAGACTGGAGTCCCCTGAAGCCAGAGACCAGCAGATCCCAACACCTTCTTATTTAAGTCAGACACCACCTCCTGAGGCTGCACCATCTGAATCCGTCAGAGAGGATGGCCTCAATGTCTGTGACCATGCTGATGGTCGTGAGTTGACCTCACCCAAGTTGGCTCCAGGAGAATCTCCTGACAAACGCTCTGAGCCTCCAGCAGTTTCTTCCCCCAGTCATGAAGGACGTCCCCCCACTCCTGATGGATGTCCCCCCAGTCCTGAAAGATGTCCCCCCACTCCTGAAGGATGTCCCCCCAGTCCAGTGTTAACCCCTGAGGAGCTCGGTCAGGGGCTCTTAGCAGAGTCAACTGATAGCTCCTCTTCTACATCAGATGAGATGACCAACTACCTCATGACTGCTCTTCTCCTGAGGCTCCTCACAAAAGTCCCGAGCAAAACCGATGGATCCCAACAGCCAGTCGACATCGACGCCATCACCAAGCGTCTGTCAGAGGCGGCGCAGGATCAAGTCAACATCTGTGGCTCTTCTTTTGGAAAATCCAAGGACAAGCTGAGGAAAATCAACAAGGCCCTGACTAAAGACCTTCACACGGAGTTTGGCTCTCCTGAAAATCTACTGGAGGCCGCCACAGCATCAGACGACACATCTTTTGATGATGCTCTTGTGAGGTATCTAGAGATCCACCTGAATGCCGTCCTCAGTCCACCCAAGAAGAAGAAGTCCAAAGTTGCCCGGTTTTTCTCATCTGTGGGGAAGGCTTTGATCAAGCCCTTCACATGGTGCATCAAGGGCAACTAACAACCCCCCTATATCCCCTCCCCCTTCCCCCACATCCCCAACCCCCCCACCCCACCATCCCCCAATGGGTTTACTCCGGGTGCTCCGGTTCCCTCCCACATTTTAAATAATAAAAAAATTCAGAATCATAATCACATTTTGATTTCAGTTGTGTTTTCCTCTGCTGTCAAGGTATAAATATGAAATTCAGGTTGATTAGGACTAAAAATGTTGTTGTGTGTATTCATCAGGTGCCTGTTTAATTTTCACATCATTACAACAAGTTGAGCTTCACAGTAGAAGATGTATGTATATAGATAGATAGATAGATAGATAGATATATAGATAGATAGATAGATAGATAGATAGATAGATAGATAGATAGATAGATAGTTATTCCTTGAGCTGGATTAACAAAAAGAGAACACATTACTCCACTTTCAGCCGCCCAACATGTATTGCCTGTTTGTTTTCAGGCTCCATTTTAAAATATGAATAATTAGCTGAAGGTGTTGCTAGATGAAAGATTACATGGGTGAAAAATATCAAAAGGTTCCACACTCCAAAGACCAGTATCCAGCTTTCACTAAAGACAAAATCAAATACTCATCATTAAAGACCATGAACAATGAATAAGCAGAAGCCAACAAACAGAAGTGTCTTTTCATCTTAACATAACAATCATTTATAGGACATTGGATGGACGCCCTGATCCTTGTTTGCTGATGTGGGTGCGGGCTGTGGAGGTGGGCAGGGGGGGCAGCGGGGGCAGTGGGGCCTGGCTGGGGGGCAAGACGTGGCCTCCTTTACGGGACAGAAGGCCAATCTCTCTCCTGAGGGCCTCGGCCTGCTGTGACTGTGTTTTCACCAGCATCTTTAGTCTTCGGATCTCCTCCTGATCCACACGTCTCCTGTAATCCTGGAACTGTCCGTCCTGGAGACACACAATCAGACACCTCTTAAGGCATACCGTACACATCCATACAAATTAACACAAAGTTAGAAATAGAAGAAAGCAGGCTGAAGTGCTGATTTGACATTCTGGATTTAAAATCTGACCCAGGACCTAGAATCATTGATTCTGACTGACAATCACTGAAGTGCCAAAAATATATCTCAGGCAGCATTAACTGATGAAGCTGAATAAGCTGGAAACACAAATACATTACATATTATCACCTAATAAAGTGGCAAACAGCTGCCGACTGTAACATCCAGCAGACACAAAGCAACAAGCAACATAGCTGTGAAAAAAATATCTGGGTCTTTAACTACTAAATGCTCTATTACATCCAGCAGCTAATCACCAACTTTGTCTGTCTGTTGTTTGATGCTGAGCAGGTGGGATAAAGTGGGTTCATCTGAAAACAGCTGTCTGCTGCTGCGTTGGTCAGAGCGCTGAGGCTGAACCAAGATATATAAAGTAATATAAAACATGTAATGAACATAAATCACACTGGATCTGATTAACACTGAAAAGCCTTTTCTTCTAAATGTGCTGACTGCTTGAACTCTTAAAGATATTGTCACTTGCAGAACCTACGACCAGCCCCACAGCTCTGCAGAGCTTTGAAGCTTCTTTCAGCTCAGTGTTTTGGCTTTACAGCACACAGTCATATGTCAGGGCTATCTGTCCGTTGGTTTATGGACAGGTACTTCTTCTACCTCCCATTGGCCCAAAGATCTTGTTCAAGAGGCAACTGAAAGTCTGTGTGAGACAGCAAAGATGGTGTAGTTGCTGCCGAAGTTTGTGGCCTGTTTTAGTTTTTTATTCAGCAAACATAGTCATATACCTCCAGCTTTGAATAATATTTTGTATAAAATGAATTGTATGTACAGAAATTACCATTTTCTTCTGCCTGGCGTTGAGTTTATGCTCCAGTTCTCTCTTCTGGTCTAAGAGGTTTGTCATGCTGAGGAGACGTTCTGTGTTACACTTGATCACCTCCATCAGACCCTCACGCACCTCTTCTACCTTCGTCTGAATAGAAGGAACACTTTGAGTTTGAAGAGGTTTAGAGCAAAACAAGGCAGTGATATACTGTAATGTCACACATGCCAAAGCACTCAGACACACACACACACACACACACAGGTCAGCGTACATCCCACTGTTTGATTTCCTTGGCGTATGCAGCTTCTCGAAGGAGCTTTTCTTGCTTGAGCTCCTCCAGCACTCTGTTCCCTGACAGTGTCTGCAGAGCCTCCAGATCCACCAGTCTTCCATATTTCATCATCATCAGCTCGTCGCACTGCTTCTCCAGCGCTACAGCATCACAAAGACACACAACAACACACAGGTCAATAAACAAAATGATTGAATCTAAGAATGTCACTTTCTGACACTGGGAATTATCCCCATAACCAGTGAAGGAATTTTGCTCTGCCACTTTTTAGTGTAACTTTACTACAAGACTTTGCCAACAACAACAGTGGATTTGTTGGGATCCTTTCTGTGACTTTCATGTGGCACCTGAACTTCACGTTACATGTTCTCACAATATAGGTCCTACCCTGGATCATAGTCTTTATGTCCTTGCGGTCGTGGATGAGCCTGACGTGCTGCTGGCGGGCCTGAGAGTACAGATCTCTCTGCTGGTTCTTCTCCACCTGTAGCTGTTTGATGCGCTCCTGCAGCCTGTTCAGCTCCGTCCTGTCCAGGACCAATGCCTGGCTCAGATCGGAGGGTACCGAGCCGCTACAGACAAACTCAATCTGGGAGACAAATGGAGAAGGTGAAAGGAAAAGTCTGTGTTTTTGCAGAGTTTTGCAAGAGATGTAGGCAGAGTATTTGTATGGAAGTTCAGGGCTGCCAATATTAAAATAAAATCATTGAATCAAACTGAAATTCCATAAAACTAAATATAAACTGAAACTGAAATGAAACTGCAACAGAGCTGAAACATTGGACAGAAATCAATCTTCATTTATTTTGATTATATGATATTAAATTAAATGTCCTTGTTATCGTCATATTCATTATGCAGGTTTTCCCAGGCCTGTGTTGTGAAATCTTGGGTATAAGGTGAAATGCACTCGACAGAGAATATCACTCCACTGCTGCTGATTCTGACCAGAGCTGTCCTGTCTGCATAGTGTCAACTAATTGTGGCTTGTTTTGCAGAAGATATGCTTGAAAATAAAGGAAGACTGGTCTAGTTGCTGATTTGTGTCTTGCACAGTCATGAACACTTCCTCACCACTGAAAAGCTGTTGGTCAAACAAAATGCATAATAGAGAGCAAGAGCTTTAAACCCTTAGGACTTTACTGCATGTTGAGGTTTAACTTGGTCATACTTCACTGCTAACCATCTTCCAAGGTTACCAAAAATGTGCTCACAAATCTGTTGACTAGAGTTTGAATTTTTCCACAGTTGTTAAATTTTCACCTGGTGCAGTCTGAGAGGAACCACCACATCCAGTTCATTCATTTTCTGTTGCTTCTCTCTGTTGACTAACTCCAAGTCGTTCTCTACTGCCTTACGGCCGCTCTTCACCGCTTTCTCCTGCAGAACAAAGCAACAAATTACAAAATAAAACACACAAACATGAGGATGTCACTGAAAGACAAAAATGATGAAGAGCAAAGTTTGACCTTCTTGACGAGGGTGTCACACTCCTTCTTCAGAACTTCAGCACTCTTCTTCTCCTCCACTAGCAGTTCCTCCAGGTCCAGTCGACGCTCACGCAGCTGCAGTGTATTCTCAAACAACTCTGGCTCACAGCCTAAGACACACACACACACACACAGATTCAAGATTAAAGTTAAGCTATGTTTAAAGCCTGGTGAACTTAAGGCACAGTGAAGCACTGTAAAATGTTTAAATGATAAAATACAGTGACCATTATTAAAGTGAAAGCTCTGCTCTGTTTTCAGAGTTTGAACAGTCGCTTTCTATCTGCAACTGCAAGAACTTCAGCTTCTATTACAGAAGAGATCTGCCCCAGGACCCGAGTGCAAACACGTTCCTCATATTGAGTCTCAGGTAGGGTACAGCTCTTTGTTCTATACTATTGGAGTCTCTTTGGGTTTTCTGCATTTTGGATTGGGTGCAATAGGCCTTGGGTCTTTTAGACATGGGGCCACATTTATAAAAAGTTAGGTTGAGGACTAAAACTGTGTGTACGCACAAAGACAGAAACATGCACATGGTACTGAGAGCATGTGCACGAGCCTCATTTGCACTCCAACAGTTCACCAGAAACAGACATAGATAAGCCCTGAGTCACTTGTTTGTGATACTAGTGCCTGCTTCACATGTCATTAGACCTGTCAGTGAGAAGAGCAGCAAAGACAAAGAGTGGTTTCACTACCTTTGCTGCAGTGGTGAGATTCTCCAACAGCACCAGGGCAGCTGTCATTAAACACCATCGTTACCATACCATTAATTAATCATATGTACCTGAAAGCCATTTGTGATATCTCACTCATCATTATTTAACACAAAAAAGTGTATAATAATCAATAATAAATGATTAATTTACATTGAAACACACTGGATAAAATTAAAGGATTGTTTATTATTAATCATTAATATTGTTTTAATTAATATCTTTTATATATTATTATTTATTCAAGTACCAGCTCAAATGTAAATAAAAAGAATGATACGTCTGACTCCAGGTCTGTCCGCAGGTCTCTTTGTCTCTAGTTCACTATAAGCATATCAGGTGCAGACAGGTGTGTTTCAGGTCATATCCAGAAGTGAAGAACTGTAAAACTGAATCAACTTACACAGATCAAGCAGTTAAGTGGGTGATGATTGACTGATTACACCAAATATGGAGGTGAGGAGGATCTGAGGAGGATCTGACCTGCTCTGTCCTCTATCCTGATTGTCAGGCAGGTTGCAGTGTTCTGGTACAGTCTGTCAATCACACAGTGGCCATGCCCTAATGAATACCCTGCTTTATGGTCTACTTTCCTCTAAATGAACTATAATTTTAAAAAATGAACATCATATTGCATTGAAGGAGACTTGAAACTAGCGATTGAGACCATAAACTCATTAGGAAAATGTTTACTGAGGTAGTAAATCAAGAGAGAGGTAGAGACATTTTCCTATAGATTTCAATACAAACTGACTTCAATTTGTGACCAGTGGAGTCATTAGATAGAATGCAGGTTTAAAGGACTTCAGTGTTGGCTTCACTTTTCAGACTTGGAGTCTACGTCCATTTTCATATACAGTGATATGGACGACCTACCTCAGTTCAGTATCTGTGTATTGTTGTGGGCTTGACAGGGAGCGAAGAGGAAAGATGCAGCAAAAACACGCCACACCAAATTCAGGTAATTAGAAATAACCACAAAGTTAGATAATTATTATTTGGCTATTTTTGCTGAAACATTTTTCCTCACAGTCGGGCAGAAAATGTTATGTGAGCAGATCTACCATAGATCAAGACAGGCAGTCCTGAAGGGTCTTAAGTGACATGCTTTGATACATATTGTGGGACTGAAATGCATCGTCTGTATAATTATTATTATTATTATTATTATTATTATAAGATTTTCCACTGTGCTGTGAAAAAGTAAAGGATATGAGTTCCACCACAGTCACTGACCTGCAGGACAGACGCTGTCATCCAGAGGAGCAGCGCCTCCTTCCTCTGTACCGCTATCATAATAATAATCATCATCATCATCATCATCCCAGTCATCATCTTCATCAGAGTCTTCATCACTGTCCACTTCTTCTTCTGCAAACACACATTGGGATGATAAAGGACACATAGACAAGTGGACACACACAGCATCACACACACTGTGTTGCTTCCCATCACCTTCATCTCCGGTCCGCTCCTTCTTCTTTACACGTTTGATCCTCTTCTTGAAGACTCTGGTCAGAAACTCTTCAAACTTGTTGTTTTCGCCCAGCGAGGCCTGGAAGGCTGTGACCAGAGCCTTCTCTCTCTCCTGCAGCTTGGCTATGTCTCTCTGCTTCAGTTCCAGCTGTTCCTTACGTTCCTCCAGTTCTGACTGACAGGAAACAGAGAAGAGGATATCACAGTGATCAGAGGAAGACAATCGTGTTAACACACTAACAGTGTGACACAGTCTTACTGACATCGTGTGTCTGCACAGGATACATTCAGGTACAGTATTGAGTGGGTTACTGTAAAATGGAAGAAAATGTGAAAAGATGTGAAGTACACAAATATGCCTCAGGTTGGGTTTTTTGTGTGTGTAATGCAAGTAAAACACAAGCCATTACATGTCTGTGAAGATGCCACTTCAATGCTACTACTGGAGTAAAAAAGTTAGGAGCTTTCAAAACAGAGATGTTCATTCTGTATGAAATAGAATTGAAACCAATGGCTGCCTGGAGGACAGTAAGCAAATATTGAAAAAACTATGTTTATATGTTTAGCAATATTGTAGTATGCGAGTACGCAATTGCGGGCTAATCTACAAAAACACTGGTATGGTCCTTTAAACAGATTGCTAAAGTATATGATGAAATGAAAAGACCATCCACAACAACCAGTCCACTGGCACATAAACTCTCTCATACCATGATAATGTTCTCCTCCTTAACGCGTGTGTTGAGCCTCTCCTGCAGGGTGTCCTCCCTCCTCTCAAACTCCTTGAGCAGCAGCAGCTCCTGGTAGAGCGTCAGCTGACGGAGGTCGGCCATCTTCAGCTGCCAGTCCAGACGTAGCTTCTCATGGCGCAACAGCAGGAGCTCTGCGTCAAACAGACACACTGAACTCTCCATCTGATGGTTTTAAAACACACAACAGCAGATTATATTACACTGTTACACACTGTATGAATTGCGCAGGTAATTCCAGATGAAATTTTGTTTATGATTACATATTTAATCTAACGTAATGGCCTTTTATTTGATTCATGATTTAATGATGAACATTGACCTGCTTGATCAGGGAGTCCTGCTCGTACAACAGTCTGATCTCCTCCACCCTATGGAGCTCCCTCTCCAGCTCAGTCAGCTCCACTCCCTCCTCCTCTGATGTCTCCTCTACGTCTTCTCTGGTTCTTCTCTGGGGGCTGCAAGTCCCCTCCCCACCTCTCTCCTGATCATCTTCCTCTCTCTCCTTCTCCTCCTCCATCTCTTTCTCCAGCTGCTCCAACAACTGTGTAGTTTCCTCCTGCATGGTCTTTAACCTGTTTAAAAATAAAAGGTAGATACGCCATTTATCATCAGCAGAGGATACCTTGTACCCCTTGCAGCTTTGCTCCCACTACTTTCTGTTTCAAAAGCCTGCATGTAAATGCAGTAGAGTATGTGGATGGATAGACAATGGTGTGTTCATGTACACCAATTTGGGAAAAATGATTCCCTAATCAAAAATTTGTTTATGGATGAAAAACATTTTTTTTTGTAGTCTGGAAGAAAAGTTTTTAAACCACTATAACCTCTGTTGAGCCCAAAACTGGAACAATGTCGCTTTTTTTCAGACTGCAGATGTATAGCAGGAGTCAGTGATAATTGATGACTGCTATAGATCAGCTGGTCCCCTAGAGAATCATGTTCTACAGTAGAGTATTTACTGTGAGCTTTGGTCTGAGCGGAGACTTGGCTGTGGCTCATACTAAAACGTGACTCCTGTACCTCTGCTTCCTCAGAACACGGTATCGCTCCAGGGTGGTGCGGTTGTACTTCAGCCTCTTCTCCGGGGTTTCCTCTGGCAGCATGGTCGGCAGGGGGGGGGTAGGGCGGTGGAGATGGGTAGCCAGACGCTGCTGGACCTTGTTGAGCTGCTGAGCCTGAGTGCGCAACCGAGACACCAGGAGAACCTTGGAGTCCCGCAATGCCACGATACATCTGTTCATCTCAGTCTGCTTCTCACGGACCTGATAGGACCAAGTGAGTCATTAAATGAGTCTTCTATACCTGCAACTATTGTAACCACTGATCTATTGTTTTTTTACTGAGAACTGCCCATCATCTCGTTCCCAGAAGATGGCCCTCCCAGAAGACCATGCTGTGAATGAGCTAAGATATGTATTAGCATAGGTGTGTTTGTGTGTGTTTCTGTGTACTTTTTCCTCCAGGCCTATCAGCTCTGCTCTCTTGCTCTCAGCGTTCATCATCAGGTGTTTGGGCACCGTGAAGTCTTTGGCTGATTTCAGTTTTAAGTCTCCGAGGTTCACTTTGGCTTCGCGGATGGCCTGCACATCCTGCGGATCCTCACAGTTCTCGTCTGGTTTCTCTGCGTAACTGAGGCACCAACAATGCATCATAGTGCTGTCCCATCATTGCAATAGTTACACTTCATTGTAGCTACAGAGGTCTGTCATGTGTTAATCTGGCACTGCATTTTTAAACTGATCTTTAAGAACATAGGGACAGGGACATGACTATTCAACAAAACTCTAAATGCAATGTAAATATAATTAGAGCACAGAGGACGGAGGTAATGTTGTTGATCATGACACTCACAGCTTTTCCCATTCCTGCTTCCTTTTCTCTATTTTGGCTTTAGCTTGTTCAGCTTTCTCTGCGGCCTTTCGGAGCCTCTCGACCTGCCGATCTCCCAGCTTAATCCCTGCTGGACGAGCCATCTTGGGGCGCACCACTTCTTCCTCTGGAGAACACACAGGTGATAGGTCAAGCATGTCTCTGACAGGTGAAACAAACATACAAACACTTTCTTACCTTCTATTTTACTGTCTTTTGCGGGCTCGGCTCTGGATTTCCTGCGTTCTGGTGCAGCATCTCTGTCAAGCTGGCTGGGTTTGCTCTGATGTCTGAGTTGGGCTGAAGGCTTGGTGAGTGTTGGCAAACGGTAGGTAGAGACTCTGTGATTGGAGCAGATGGCGACCACAGTGACCACATTGGACTCCAGAGAGTCCCTGAACCTGCAAACAAACACAAGGGTGAAGGGTTTCATTCTGGTTGAAGCTGGTTGTCTTTACCCTCTAACTTTGTACCCACAGGGATGAGGTGGAATATTTAAACTTGTATATACATATTATTTTTTTCCACCAGCCAAAGCGCTCATCATTTAGCTGAAACACGTGCAGTAAACTAGATAAAACTTATTGACCAAAGTCGTAACATGGACAAGTTTCAAAATAGGAAAATAACATCTGGACATCTAAAAAGACAAAATCCTATTAGTGATTAATGGACGGTAATTATCATTTATTATTAACTGTTTTAGGTAAATTACTGTGTGTGTGTGTGTGTTCGTGTGTGTTCAGTCAGTACCACTCCTGGAGTTTGCTGAGTGCTATGTGGCAGCGCTCCTCCTCCCAGGCCAGCTGCTTTCTGACCTCCATCACCCGCTGGGACTTCTCTCTTTCTGCCTGGTCCCTGAAACGCCGGTCCAGCTGCAGCTCCTACGCACAGAAACACACATAACACACATAACTGAGGACAATGCTTTACCCCTATCCTGAAACACAAACCAGGTCTCTCCCCTGAAACTGAATGGTTTGGTGTATGAGGACTTTATCTTGCATGGAAAAGTGTTACAGTCAGCTTTCTCTAGTATCTTGGTTTCTTAAACAAACAAACAAAAATTCTGTTATCCATAAGCAGCTACAACTAACACAAACCTACCACTGTAAGTCTAAATAAGTCAGCAAGCAGTGCCCTCTGTCACTTCAAATAAGTAAGCCTGCCAAGGTTGTAGTAGGAGAGGAGTCTGATTACTTACCAGTATTGTATATACAGTAACCAGCCAACCACAGTGCATATAAAGGCATCTATCTTACCTCTGATTACCTGAATTAGTTGAATTGAATGATGGTGACAGCTGTCCATCAGTCTGACATACTGTGCACTGTGAACATGCTGTATAAAGACTGTCAGTGAGGAATAATAACAATAACAGTCGCAATGTGATGTAAAAACTATTTTTACCCATTAACCACAGCAATAGACAGACAGACAGACAGACAGACCGACAGACAGACCAATCATGTTTTACTTCTGGTGTGAATTTTGGTGAATCTTTCAGTTTTTGTATTGTTCTAAAACAAAATCAGAGCAGCTACGATGGAAAACAGCACAAACTGTCAGACCAGTGGATTAGACACAGGTGTGTGTGTGTCTGTACCTCAGGTTTCAGGCGAACATGCTCCGGCAGACTCTGGTTTTTGTCCAGCACCTCTTTAAACTTCTTCTGGAGCTCAGCCAGCTTTCTCCGCTTCTCTGCAATCTTCAGCTCGGCCTCCCGGTGCAGACGGTCCTTCTCTAGCTTCTGTTTAGCTGTCTCTATGCTGGGGGGGGGGGGGGGGGGGGGTTAGTTAGAAGAGAGAAAACATCAAATCCAATGATTATCCGTTCTACATCTTCAAACTAGAATTAGCCTTTGACCTTTGACCACTTCCAACATTTGCGCCAAATCAAAACAGGTTCCCTTAAGGTGGTCTTGAGATATCACACTCAAGAGGGCAAAACCGTGTTAGTGAGGTCACCGCAACCTTGAACTTTGACCCACAAAGTGTAATCAGTTCATCTCTTAGTTCAAGTGCCCATTTGTACCAAAGTTGAGAAAGAGAGAGAAAGAAAGAAACATGGTAGATTCATAGAGCAGTTTATTCACACTCACCTGTAAGCTGCTGGGTCCTCAATGTCCTGAGCCAAAGCCTCATTTTCAAGACCCACCTGTTAGAATAACGTGAAAAAACTTTTTAACTGTTCAACCATCCAGTTGGCCATCCTGCACTGAACTGTTTGCTTTACATGCCATTAATGTTCTTGCCCTGTAAAAAAAAAATCAGAACCATGTGGTTATTTCTATTAAAGGAGCTATTTGTAAGTTTTGCTATTGCTACACAGCCAGCGTTAGCATTAACAACTGTTTACTTACCAGTCGAAAAGAAACATTGCAAGTTCAGCATCAAACTTCATCTCTTCACTCACCAAGAGCTGTCTCCAGAGGTTGAAAGCAACATCAGTGTTAACTCTTGTCTCTATCACGTCTTTTCTTCCACTGAAGTTAGCACAATAACCAGCTAGCCCCGACCCGTTTTGTCACTTTCCAACAGCGACTCACTGTAGCCTCCAATCTGCCCTGGAGACGTAGCACTGCTCAGAGGATGTATTATAGCCTCTTGTCTTGTAAACGCAACAATGACCAAAGCTCTCTGAAGCGGCTGTCATCGCCACCCGCTCACAGTAACAAACCATGTTCAGCAACAGAGAAAACTTACAAATAGCCCCTTTAGAAAAAAACACGGCTGATGTGGCTGAAGGCCTCAATCAAAAGCATGTGACAGCTGTGACTGTTAAATCTCATTCACAGTATCAATCAGAAGTCTGGACTCTGGAAAGTGGGAAAGTGTGCGATACCTGCTAACACTTGAACTAACGCCTGACTGCACAGTTAGGTTCCTTTTAAATTCCATTTGAATTCGTTTAAATATATAAAGAAATATGAAAAAAATTGGGACAAATAAAATGTTAATAAAATGTGGACCGACCCTGGGTGAAGGAACCTTGGCCCTCTTCCTTTGCAGGCCTTTCTGCAGCTCCTCTGGAGGAAGCAGACTGAAGGAGAAGATGTTCCCATCATCTCCTGCTGTCAGCACAAAGCAGTCGTCATAGCTACAGCGAACATGCCGCAGGTGTCCGTATTGGTTGTCGTGAACACTTAGAGCCCAGTAGGCCTGCATGGAGGTGAGGCTGTGGTCGCCAGGCTGCAGCAGGTAAACCCTGACGGAACCTGAGTGCATGCCACAGAACATCAGCTGCCTGTTGGAGCTAGGAAACACAGCACCAGGTAGGACACTTCAATTACAATCTTAAACAGGTAACACCGTTGTGGCTGAATATCTGAAGGATGCAGAACACTGATTTGTTTGTTTGCCCTCCAGCTACCTGAAGGTGATGGAGCGAACAGGATCGTCATCTGTGTTGTGAACAGGTAGGAAGTCAAAGGGCTCATCCTGCCGTTTGTCCGGATCCTCGTCCTGCTTCTCAGAGAACTTACAGTGGTACAAGAAACCTGAGTCAAAGCCTCCCTACAGGAGAGACAGAAAGCAGACAAATGCTTCTTTGAGAAAAGATCCGTCCTCAGATCCCTTTCCTGGATAATTTCTCTGAAGTTCATCATCACTTTCTTTAGTTTTTATAGATCAAATCAAGAGTCTAAGGATAGAGAGTGTACAGATAATAAAGCTCCTTGTGGCAAATTTGTGACATTGAGCTACATGAATAAAACTATTGGCTGGATTTCTTTGATCTCTCTTTACGACTGTCAAACAGGAAAGTAAAAATTCTTTTTTTTTTTTAAAGTTATTTTTTTGGCCTTTTAATGCCTTTATTGGATAGGTCAGTGAGAGAGTGACAGGAAAGTCAGGGAGAGAGAGGGGATGACATGTAGCAAAGGGCCATGGGTCGGATTCAAACCCAGGGCCGCTGCCTTAATGGTATGCGCTCTACCAGGTGAGCCACCGAGACACCCAAAAGTAAAAGTTCTTCTCCTTTAATTTGGTCGATTTACAAGTTGACCAATTTAGTTCATCGATCAGGTGACTGATTCCATCATCCTGGTTGTTATTATCTCCTGACTGTTGAAAAGAAATTACGCATTGACAAGAAATACATAATGTGTGTGTCCATGTGTGTGTGAGTGTGTGTGTACCATGGAGAGCCAGAACTGGCCAGGCTGTGAGTAGAAGCCAGAGTACAGAGGACTTGGAGGGTCGGGGATGTAGATAGGTGGTAACTCTTCCTCTTTCTCCTCTTCCTCTTCTTCTTGATCTGCTTCTGGTATATTCAATTCTTTCAACCTCTGTTCTCTCTCTTTCTTCTTCTTCTCCTTTACAGCTTGACGTCTTGCGATTTCCTCCTCTCTCTGAAACACAAACATACAAATGAAAACAATAATTTCAGGCAACAGTCTTTTTAATAAACTTAGAGACAGCAGGAAATGAAGGACAGAAAAATACTTGAATGACATAAGGCCACAGAGATGACATCATAAGTAATTATAATATAGATTACAAACAATGCATAGTGTAATGTGACACAGCCATAAAAAGTGACATGTACAGGTAAAACCCAGCAAATGAAAGTTAAGACAGACTAAGCAAAGACCTTGATTTGAGATTTGATGCTTCTGAACCTGAAGGATCTGCTGGGCAGCACAGGGAGCTGGTAGGTTTTGGTTGGCTTCTGGGCCTCCGGGTCAGGACACTGCACTTCAACCACATGACCGCTCTGACACAGGATGAGCAGCCTGTTTTCACTCTGGGTAAAAATGTAAAAGAAATGGTGGGAACCAGTAACGTTCCATCAGAGAGATATCTGGGTAAAAGTGAGTTGGGTCAATTATATTTGTCAGTGTTTCCCTTTCTGACGGTAGTGATGGGAGGAGACCAGACTTACGTGGGAATGAGGTGACCACTCCAGCCCCTGCACAGGGCCGGGAACACGGACAAAGCCAATGGGGTTGTATTTTTCCCCGACAGTGAAGAAGAACACGGTGCAGTCTGAGCTCTGAGCAAGAAGGTAGTGGTGAGAGAATAGAAAGGTGAGATAAAAAAAACACACTTCATAATGTAGAAAATAATAAAGTCACTGAGGTCTCATTTATGACTTTATCTGATGCAACGTAAAACAAAGGATGGAAAATTCTCCTTGTCTAATGTTCCCTTCAGGTCATGTGGGAAATGACGGATATGACACTGGTATAGAATAAAGGGTCAAACATTCATAGAAACCTCTGAACCCATTCTTGCAGCATAATCTACATCTGCATTTATGCTCTGATGTCACTTGGCCAGTAAAATGGTGAATATAGTACTTCTGATTTAAGTTAACAAGATATTCAAAAGTCTTAATTAAGTCCAGATCAAAAGTAATAAACATGACACCATATCACTGGAAAGTATTTCCTGTTCTTGTGTTTCTATTCCTTCTTGCCAAGTAAAGACATGATTGTGAGATGGAAAAAGTGCATAGATGTGTTGTTTCAGTTGAAATTTCTTGACCATGGCTGTGCCAGTCAGTGAAACTCATCATGGCCTTGCCAAGATTGGATGAACTCAATACTTTTCTTTTTCTTGTGCAAAGAATTATAATTATAAAATATCATCATCAGGGTTTGACCTTAAATCCTTGTTGTTCAGATGCAAGAAAAGAGAACAAAACAGAACAGTTTACAGTTTTGTGTCAGGTGTTGAAATTAATGTACGCAGGTCTTAATCTTACATTAGTCTAAACCAAGTTAGACAATTAAAAAAAACATATAGACTTACATTCAGTAAAAAAGGTAAGACACCATTACCTGAACTAAGAGCCATGTTTCCATGGAAACAGTTAGTGGTACCTGCTGATCAGAGGCGAATGACAGGGCTCATAATTTGTGGTGTGTCGCAGAGTGAGAATGAAAATTGTTTTAAGAAACCACAACATTAACATACAGAGCCTTGATGGTCCTGTTGACTGTGGGATCATCAGTATTTACTGTTGTTGCACTTTTTATCTTACAGTCTAAACTGAATTTTACTATTGAGTTCTTGCAAAAGGGAAACATTGTCTGCTGGAGTGACAAATTGCATGATCAGACGTGTTTCTTACTTACTACTAACTTACCAACTTATCCAGAAGTAATTGCCAATTAAGGAAGACAAAAAAGTAGTAGATTTGCACAACAGATGAATTTAGATGTCCATCTAAAGTCTGATTGTTAGTCTGATCTAAGTCATAGTATAAACATGAAATGGCCCCTGCTGTGAAAAGGTTTTTACCTTCCTTCATATTAACTCTGAACTGGGGACGACAGTTACCTCCTATCAACTACATTATAATATTGGTGGTTGTTTGACCTGTCTTGTTCTGATCTTGTGAATATGTAATTTGCTCTCAGATCTCTTGTAAAAAAAACAAAAAACAAAAACAGAAACATCTTAATCTTAAGGAGACTTCCTGCTGAATAAATAAATCAGAAGTACATGAAAAATGCACTATGTCCAGGATGGTTGCAGCTGCCATTCTCAACCAAGGAACATCATATAAACTTTAAGAGATACCTTTCAAGCCTACAGGCTGTCAGTGATAACACTCAAAAGATCCCTTTAAACCTTTAAGCCTATTTCAAAAATATTAGGTTTCCAAAATCAGCAGTTTCAATGAACAGACAAAGCAAAATTGCAGTTGTGTTTTTCACAATAGTTAAACAAGCATTTTGACAAACTGCTGTTTCCTGTGAAGTCAGTAGTTTTCTAATACTGGCTCTCACAGTGATAAACACAGTTTTACATGGGAAACCTCTTACCCCCGTGGCTAAGATGTCTCCGTTTCTCTCATATGCCACAGCAGTTACAGGTGCATTATGGGGTTTGAAGGCCTGTTTGAGACGCAGCTCTGCATCTCCTTTGGAGCTGCGCCCGGTGACCACATGCAGTCTCTGAGGGTTGTACAGCTCCAGTAAGCGGACCACCCCGTCCTCAAAACCCGTCACCAGTAAACCACCACTCTGGTTCACCTAAAGACAAAATGCAGACTTCAGTTTTCTGTCAATACACATCCCACGATTCATTTTCACACCAACACACTCACCAAAGGTGGAGCCCAGCTGACAGCAGTTCCACCCTGGTTGAAGCGGCTGGTGGTCAGTTCTGTTTTTGCCAGGAAATCAAAAACTCTGACTGAACCTAAAGAGCAGGGACAGGCGCAGTACCTGTTATAGTGTGTGTGTATGTGTGTGTGTGTGTGTGTGTGTGTGTGTGTGTGTGTAGTTGTAGAAGATATGACTCACGGTCGAGAGCGGTCGTGGCCATCAGGTGGGATTTCTTTGACACGTCCAAGCCCTGGATCGCTCCAGCATGGAAGGAAAACAGGCACTCTGGGTCAGGAGTCTACACACAGATAATATAGTTTATTAGATGATACAACGTGCTATGCTATGCTATGCTATGTTTTGTTTAAGACACTGGAAGGACACGCAAACATATTTTGGTACAATAGTACAGTGACTTGCTGTGTAGGTGAAGGAAAGATCCAGTTTCCAGATGGCTCCATTGGAATCCTACAGTATAAGACCACATAGCAGAGAGATCAGGACTGAGTTGAGACTGGATCATGAATTACAAATGGTTTTAATCAGTGATTTTAGATTTTTTGTCCTCAGACCTGAGCAAACCAGATGAAGGAGTCAGGCAGGGAGCTCTTCACTACAGAAGAGAGGCAGACGTTGTGTCCGACCACCATTTCATTCATGGGTTCCATCTCAAACCTGCTGCAGTCACTGTTACTGTCGGCAGTGTCGATGCTCTCAAAGTCCCAGCCCTGCAGGGGCAGAGGGTCATACTAGGTATACAAATGCATGATTACAGAAATTCAGGACCATTGTCCCTGTTCAATCAGTCTTATCAGGAATGTGTAGAAGGGTCAACTAAAAACAGATGATCTAATTTCTGTACAGAACCTCTTCAGATTGGAAACTGTTGCTATTTCACATAAACCTGCTTCAAATACAAACAGCTTCAAATTGAGGAAAAAATATACATGATATACATCAAATTTTTCATCACCTTTTTAAACCAGCCTGTTTTTTCTTACTTCCTTCCTGTTGTTTTTCAAATGTTTTTATCCACATATGTGTATTAATATATCACTGAAAATAGTCCCAAACAAATGCACTGTTATCCCTGTTTTAGTAATCTTCTCTCAAAACTAGAGTGCCCAGCTGTTTTTTTTTTTTTTTTTTTTTTTTTTTTACTTCTTAAGTAGGAATGAGCAGGTTGCAGGTAGCAAAGAAAGTACTATAAGACAAGGCCTTTTATTTTGTTAACAGTGGGAAAAATACAGAATAATGCCAGACCTATCCTTTAATGCTGCTTTCAGTACACTTGGGTTTGGGCTACTATTCAATGAACATATCATCTGCATTTCTCCCTTTGTCATGTCTTATTCTAGGGTAAAACTGTGTTATACTGCAGGCAAAATCAAATATCACAGTGTTTTTGGCCGCAGATCTCTCTGTCAGTACATGTTAATATAATGTGACAATGTTATAGTGATGAAAACTGCAGCTGTCAGAAGATATTTAGACACAAGAAGTGGTTCAAAATAAAACCCATCAGTCATGCAGAAACAATGACCAAACAGTGAAAAGTATCTTACCCGGACCACTCCATCATAGCCAATTGTCATAAGCTGTCCATCCTCAAGGGCAAATGGCTGAGCAATCCCGGCGTGGCAGTTCCGCCCCTCCTTTCGACAAATCTCCACCTTAATGGCATTTCCATCCCACAGCAGCAAGTTGCCCCAGTCTGTACCAGACACCACCTAACAGGAAGGCACAAAGTGAGATGAAGGTCAGAAGTACCAATTAGTTCTCTTGACTACTGCAGAGGATTTTATTTTTCAAACCAAATTATCTTTGAAAGTTCACTTGACTTTGCAAACAGCAGCAGACAAAACCAATCTCCTCACAAAATCCCCCCAGTAGCTGTCCTGGAGCTTGTGATCGTATCACACAATCTTCATCAAATGGAAATTTGAACATCATAAAACTGGACATCTCCATCTGCTGAGGAAGATCCTGAACAGCTACTGTGCAGACCTTGTGGTGAGGTTTTTCTATAAAAAACACAGTGAGGACTGACTTTGGTCTATGGCTAATGACTAAAGTTGTCTTGGTGCCAATAATGCTGCTGTATTCCTTTAGAGAGAGAAATTATTCATCACTGCAAAATATTTTACATTCTGAAAGGATATGGAAATTAGTCATCAGACAAAATCAGACAAAATCCAACACCGTTCACTGATCACCATGTCATTGTGCACATGCATTCATGATCCCTGCACAAACCCTCAGGATGAATGAATCTTTTCATTTAGTGCCACCATCAGGTGAAATGATTACTTCAATCAAACTTCCAGCAGTTTGTTTTATAACCAAATACCTAAAGAATTACTGACATCAGCCTCAGCCATACTTTGTGTTTGGTGCTAATGAACACAAATTACGGCCCTATCCTGAGTGAACATGGTAATCAGACCTCCTAAACTTGCTTTAAGCCTTCCTGACTTGAGAATGACCCCAACCTGTCAGAACAGCAGAGCACAGACCTTTCCATCAGGGAGCTCCACGTAGCTCTCAATATCAGTCGCTGCAGTTTTCCCAAAATGTCCCATAAGACCTTGCAATTTAAGACCTGTGAATGTGCTAGCCATTTTCCAGAACCTGATAAAGAGAAGGAGAGACGGTACATGATTATATATGACACCATTACCTATGGGTATTAGTGTTATTATTTTCATTGTTACAAATAACAATCAACAGTGTATACAGCTGTTCCTGGTCTCTCTCTATTTTCCCCCTCTCTCTTCCCCTCACCCCCACCTCACCCCTTCTTTTTCCTCTCAAACCCTATCGGTTGAGGCAGACAGCCACCCACCCTGAGTCAGGTTCTGTTGGAGGTTTCTCTCTATAGTAATGTATGGTCTTGACCTTACCCTGTAAAGTAGGTGACCTTGAGATAATGTAGCTATATCATAGTTTGGCGCTATACAAATAAGATTTTACTGAATTTTTAATTATTTTTAACTTGGATGAAAAAAGAACCTATTCACTTTCAAAGTAAGGTAATAATTTAGCTTCTGGTGTCTAAGTTAATTGATGTGACAGTTGCAGTTTCATGGGGGAGTTTTGAACCATTTCTTCGCCTACAGCAGTGATATGATTTAAGAATATGATATAGAAATGAGAGTGATAACCACCTTCTCGTGTAACTAACAGCAAGAAAGCAAATAAGCAAATTTCCCAAAAAGTTAAACTGTTCCTTTAAAAACACCATAGTCTGCCCTCATTCTCGTTAAAATGACATTCACATGTTTCTCAAAATGTCTTATGGATTTGTCCTTTTATGACAGTTGAACATCAAAAGAAAGAAAAAAAATTTGCTTTTTGGTTCTGATGGGCCAGTTTACTGTTATGGTTTTTGATCCCTGGACTATTTTCTGCTTCTAAACTAGACTTAATCTGCATTTGCTCAGTTATCCACTGGACTGGAAAAAAGTCACTGAGTGAGCGTAAAAATGTAAATCATAGCAGTGTTTCTGTAGCAGGGTTGCAGGGTTTTAGGATGATTTGTGAGGTTATTTACTTGATGTGTCCAGATCCTGATGATGTGAGCAGTCCTGGGTTGTATGGAGAGAAGCTGACTCGATAGACCTCCTGAGAAATGGCCTTGCAGCTCAGCATCACCTCCTCCTGCCTCCACTTCCACAGTGTCAGCATATAGTCGGGTGCACTGCCCACACTGGCCAGCAGGCTCCCATCACGGTTAAAATCTACGAAGGTGTATGCCCGCTCTGTACCACCTAGAGACAGGCAGGTTAAAACATGATCATGAACTAATGAAAATAAATAATGTGAAAAGTAATAACTAATTGAACTGATATAACCGTTTACCTCTGAGGATGCGGTACGGTCGTAATGAGGGGTATTCATAAACTATGATCTTGGGCTGGTTTCCCTTTTCCGCTGCAACAAAGTAGTCTTGTCTAGGGTGTACCTTTACACACACACACACACACACACACACACACACACACACACACACACACAAACACATAATACACAAACATATGAAGTCAGTATTGTATTTTTGCCCCACATCCATGTGGACACAGTACGTCTCTTAAAAGCTCATTCACAAGTTAAATATAAGATTATTTTCTATTTATGAGCATTTTTGATATGGTTCTTGATAGTCTTAGAATATAAGTATTTTACAATCATTTCTGTGTCAGTGAATTATTCTTTACTTTGATCATTTGAATAATATATCACATTGTACTGACTCGGTATTTAGTAAAATAGTATGTGTTAATTAACTGATTCTTTTCCTTAAAAATACTGTAGGAAGATCTTTAACATTGTTAGTGATGCTCCATATTCTTTTGCCTGGTTTTTACTCTAGTAAATCCTCAGCCACTCAAGTGCCCTGACTTTAAAGCTACAGCTACTTGAGTAAATGTAAAGATATCTCTCTGTTCTTCCCTCTCAACAGTGCCTCCTGTTGTCTGTCACATACAGACTAGAGCCTCTCATACATGACATGAATTTTGTCAGCTATCTTACCGTGATGGAGCCAATTCCTCCTCCACTGCAGGAGCGGAGGTATCTCTGCTCCTTGGTGGAAACATCCAGCAGTACGAGCAGGTTACCTGCTATGAAGATCAGAGTTCTGTCATCCAGTAGCTGCAGGTTCGCCCTGCGCCCACAGTCGTAGCCAAAGGAGTGACTGAATGTAGAATGAATCAAGGACTGAGAGCAGATTCACTTATATTATTACTCTATAGTCTGTGTATGGCACATAATGTACATATACTATAAATAAAAACATTATCATAAATTTCTCTGTAAACTAGGTGAAAACTCACAAAAACTGTATTAATTGTCCTCTTGATGGTTACTTGCCTCTATTTGTTGTTGTTATGATGACAGAATGTGAGACGAACTGTGGTGTGAAATATTGTTCTCAAAGAAGGATACGAGAGGTGCAGGAGGTTCTCTGGGATTTCAGAATCAGGTGTGATGGACGGTCTGGAGTGAAGATCCTCATACTCGTAGTACGCATCTGTAGAGAACTGCTTTTGTGATTCCTCCTCAGCCTCCTGCTGCATCACTGGGTGCTCAGTATCACATCCTGTGAAGGAGGAAACATTTGACAGCAACTTTACAGCAGGCCTACAGTAACCTGTCTATTTTCTCCAAAACACAGCATAGAAAGACAAATAATCTAGGTCTGTCTGGGTCATGATAAAGACTAAAAAACATCAGGTTATTGGAGACTCTAATTGGTTGCTGAGGATGTGCTAAATAAGAACATTTAATTATTTTAGGGGAAACATTATTATTTTCTATTTTTTTTATAATATTTCTGACATTTCAACTCTTACTCTTCAACTGACAATTTGCCTGCTTGGCAAAATAAAATCACACCCTTTCACTGCTTTCATTTCTTATTCTTTAACTGATTAAGAGTTCATCTGCTTTCACACCAGTCATGTCCTTAAATGCTTAACCACTCTTCTACTGACACTTCATACAGACCTTGCATTTAAATCAGTACCTCAACTTATTTCAGAAATTCCATTTTACTTCCATTCATGTAGTAGTTTCAACAGTTTCAACCGTTCCAACAGCAAATTTTCAGGAGAATCTGGAGGCTAGGTGTGACTCTACCTTCAGTGTTTTCCTCAGCCTGTTCGCCAACACAAGCTGTGTCTTCTTCTGACATTTTAAATCATCTGCTGCTGCTTTAATCTGTAAAAGTTAACAGAAGAATGTATTATTCAAAGATATTTCCAACTCGACCAAACAGACGTTAAAGCTTTAAAGTGCAAAGGGGATAGCAAAGCAAAATACAGCACTAGCAACTAGACTTTGAGTAACACTGACGTTTTTACATTTACTCTTGCTCATATTTAATGTCTCTAAATGTCTCTTACCCTCTAAATTTGTCTTTGTAGCTGACTCACCGACTGACCAAGTCCGCTTTAGTTTGGAGACGTTGCTATGCAACAAGGACAGTTGTTCGGCTGCAAGTCCGCTGGTTAATGAAGCTATCAAATAACTATCATTATAATCATTTTTCAGTAGGCTGAAATGAAAAGACAAATAAAACCGGTAAAAATTAACTTCACCATTAACCACTTTTTAAAGTTTTTGGTTCTGAACTCATACTGATGTATTTGCAGTAGATACTGTATATAGCTGTAACCATAGTAACGAGGTTTATGGTCCGCCTGTCCCTTTAAATTCTTCTTGTAAACAAACATGGCGTCTTCACTGCCGCGCAGGGAAAGACTAGTGACAGATATTGAACTAAATTGTTGTCGGGAAACTGTTGGACCGCGGAGCCGACCAAAAACTTGAAATGTGATGATGCAGACCGTCAACGTTCATGTTGTACTACATTTCGGTGATGAAAAAAGTTGTCGTAACAACCTACGTTTTACGGCAGCGAAACTTGAAGGTGATTGGATGGTTTGTGCCGTAAACCGTGTCCGTACCAGAACACATGGGACGGCGCTGTGGCAGCGTGTGTGTGCACCTAAAATGTAAGTTATACTGATACAACGGTTTCAGACGATGTAATTGTTGGCGTTAACAGTACAGATAAACCTCGGAGACGCGCTGCTGTATCGATAGTTTAATAACACGTGTTGACAGACATTGTTTGCCTTATTAACCGACCAGTTTGGGAAAAAGTTGCCAAATCTCAGCTAGGTCAAGTATCGACATTGCATTCTTAAACTAGTCAAAGTAAAAATGTGAAGTATTAGAAAGCTAAATTAAGTGACGTATCAGAGTAGTCACGAAAAATAGTTTATTTGAGTGTTGCATGTTCTACGTTAGCTAGTAGTCAATGGTGTTTTCTTGATGTTTGTGGTCTGACTCCTTAAGAAAGCCTCTACTAACAGCTAAAAGCAGCTAACAGAAATTAAGCAGATTAAAAGAAAATCCATCCCCCCGTACATTTCATAAATAATGACATTCAGTACTCTTTTCTTTTTGAGTTTTCTGGTTTTGGCAATGTGGAACCTTCACCTACAGTACATACATGTTGATATGTTTAACGGCCTGTTTGCAGGTCATCAGTGTTTTACATATCAGACGTAAAAGTTATTACATTGTATTAAATGAATTGAATTGAATTGAATTATTGTTTTTTCTGCGGTCAGCATCTCTGCTGGACCTGATACATGTTCCCTTCCTGTCAACATGCAGAAAATAATCAGCTGAAACTTTTCTGCAAGCCTTAAATATTAATGTTTCTTACAGCAGTTAAAGATAACAAAACCTGATCTGGAAGTGTGTTATATAGAAGTGTTTCATTTGTACCATCACTGCTCAGGCTCTGATTACTTGTACGTCTGTCCAGTATGTCTTTCTGCTGTTGCCCTCATCTGCATTTCTCTCTGGGACTTACTGTAGGATGGAGGCCAAATCCAAAAAACCCTTTTCTCCTAAAGGTGGAAAGAAGCAGAGGCTGACACAGAAAGGAAAAGGTAAGTCAGGTTTCACATCAACCAGCTATGTACACCGTCAGTTTCAGCCAGGCTTCTCATTTCTAGTTAATGTTTCAATCTGCCCAGATTCCTTAGGGACCAAACCAGGTGGAAAACCAGGTGGAAAACCAGGTGGAAAGCCAGGTGGTAAGAAGCCCTTCAAACCATATAACAACACAGAGAGGAAGAGCAGCCCATGGAAGGGAAGAGATGGCGGCAAGAAAGATCAGAAATTTGCCTTCTCCAAAGCCGGTAAGGGGCAAAACAAGAGGAAACTGGCATCAGATAAAGACGGAGAAGAGGGTGAAGGTGAGAAAACATCTGCTTGTGGCTCTTTGTTGTTGCAGAAGCTGTCAGATTAGAACATTAGTGTGCATGTTTTGGTCTTTTGCTTCAGACTTCTCCTGAACATTTTGACCAGTTCGTGTTTACGCTCGGTTCATCCTCGTGTCTGTGATCCCTCTCGTTTCACAACACAGTACAACAGAGTGAGTTATTTCAGGCTGCAGGGCACCATTACAATATATACTACACAGTGATTCCCCTACTCTGCCTTGGTGCCTTGCTACAGTTAATACAATATGTAAATACAATACAAATGTAGTTTGAAACACGCACATCAATTATCCACATCAAATATCCTTAAAACAAATTGAATTTTAACAGCATGAACATCTGATCTAGTTTATTTTCTTGCACCCAAAACAGCAATACACAGCTTATACAGTGTTACACATGCCTGTAGCATTATGCCGACTCTGTCAGCAGACAGGATTTTTTTTTTAATCCAACTGAATTATATATTTCTACAATATCCACTCATGATTAGGCACCTTAAGTACTTAACATTACAATTGTTGTTTTAAAAAAATGCAATATTAATAGTTGGATCATGATGGGATGTCAGTTCTCGAGCGCCGCAGCCTTACACTCTCTACCTGCGTTGTCTTTGGGTGTAAATCATTTGCTGTACAGTTGTGCAGTATGAACAGAACTGCTATGCTTCCTGCAGCATGCACACCTGAAAATATCCTACAGCTCTGCTCGAGGCAGAAGTGTCTGAAGTTTAACTCGTGTTTCATCAGTGCCTGGATTCAGCCTGAGTCTTTTCTAAATGATTGTGACTGACATGTGAAAACAGGTCCAGTGTCCAAGAGGATGAAGAAAGGCGAGTTTAAGCCAAAGACGGAGCTGACGAAGGAGGAGCTGAAGAAGAACAGGCAGCAGAGGAAGAAGGACCTGAAGAAGAACAGGCAGCAGGCGGAGAGGAAGGACATGTTCCAGATCATCTGTCATGCCAAAAAAGTGTGGGGAGAACTCAGGAGGTACACACACACACACACACACACACACACACACACACACACACACACACACACACACACACACACACACACACACACACACACACACAAGCTGTTTCACAATTCAGGGGCCGCATCCTTCCAAGGACGTGGTCTATGAAGGCCGAACTGAAATGAAACTTAACAACTGCCTAACAACCTTGACAAAACACAACTTTTTTTCTCATAAACTTGCACCTTAAACTAAACTTTGCATCATCAGCTGTGGAACTGAGCTGAAACCCAATACTTGCATTTAAAAGTGTAATTCTCAGACTCTCTCAGTGTTGTTTGCTGTTATAACCGGTGCACAGTGAATGCTGGGATAGATTGGCCCACGAATGACGCACCCATTGGCGCGTTTGTTGCTCAGGAAAAGAAGGCAGCGTTTCTTGGCCGCATTTCAAGAAGTCTTGGAAATGGGACAGTCTTGTCATGCTGCTGTGATGCATTTAGTCTTCAGATGCAGCCTCTGAAGGATGCAGCCCCAGTATTGGGACACAGCTACAGACAGTTGACCCTCGAACCCTGGAACTCTTCATGTCTTTTTTTTTACCTTTTAACTAAACAGAAAGTGAAACTTCAACAGAAATGTTTCACTGCAGATCAAAGCTGTGTAGTCAAACTAACCCATTCTACATTCAGACTCATAAAACTAATAACTCAGGTCACAGAACATCTCATTAAAGATGAAGATGAAAACTTTCTTACCTGTCCTCCAGTGTTAGAAATGTGTGGGAGGAGGCGGTTTCCAGAGCTATTTGACCATTTAACAAACTGATGGAGGTCACTGACAGTTTAACAGTTGATGGATTGGATTTTAAGAAATCAGTCTAGCATTAATTTGGCACAGACACAGTGTGTTCACAAGAGTGTTAATGTATATTACATCGTGCTGGTTGTGATGATTGTGTGTGTGTGTCTGTCTGTGTGTGTGTGTGTCAACAGGAAAAATTGTGACAACGACTTGAAGAAGAAACTTATGAAGGAGCTTCATGATCTGATCCGTGGGAAAATCAAACAGGTGAGTCTGACTCTGTGATGTCATCACTTCACCGTAGATTTGTTACACTGTTGTTTGAATTGTCAGATCATCTGTGTGAATCCCTCACGAGTTACTGCCCATAAACAACAAAATGAATCTTGCTGCTGTTAGCGGATGCTGTGGATGTGGTTTCTCCTGCTCTTATATTGTGTCTTAATCTTGCGGACCATCGCCTCTACCTCCAGATGGCGTTTGCTCACGACTCGGTGCGAGTGCTGCAGTGTTTCGTCCAGTTCGGCAGCCACGAGCAGAGACAGGAAGTGTTTGGTGAGCTTAAAGGTGAGGGCCGAGTTTTTCTTCTCCATCTGTTACTGAGTCTGTTTGTCTGTCTGTGATTTCCTCATTAACCACTTTCCTTCTGCAGGTCTTCAGTTAGTATTAGACTCAACGTCTTATAAGCCGAATACTACTACTAAACTAACTAAAACTCCTCACCTCACTGGACACCAGTTGCCTGCATTGTGTTTGTTCCATCACTGGAGATTTCAGCTCTTAACAGTGTAAAAACAACAAACAAACACAAATATAAGCTGCTCAGTAAGCTGCAGCGGGACACTGTGAAGCAGGAGTCTCCAACAGGGCTGCCAGGAGCTCACCCAAAGGCTCAGAGAATACAGTCTGTACAAACCATGGATGCATGAACTTTAAGCAAGAAAACTTCACTCATGCAGCTGAATCAAACACAGACTGATCTGCAGTTTAGCTTCTGCGTTTTTATTTGTGACACCCGAGCAGAGCAGCTAATTAACAAACATGAACCTTCTGCGCTTTGTTGTTTCCTCAGATGACATCATCGGTTTGAGTAAGTCGCAGTATGGCAAACACGTGGTGAAAAAACTGCTGATGTACGGGTGAGTCAGCTCAGTCTTCCCTCCGTCTGTGTTGTGTTACACTGACAGGTGTGTTTCTGTTATTTTGAACATGAGGCTAAATAACTAAGTAACAGAAACACCTCTGTATACCTCAATACACTGAGTGTGTGCAGACGTTGTTTCTGTTTGTGGACACGTGTAAGACTGGTGCATGTTTATTCCCTCCACAGGAACAAGGAGCTGTTGGCGGCTGTGATGCAAACATTTAAAGGTCATGTGCGCCCGATGCTTCGCCACGCCGCTGCCTCGTCCATCATCGAGTACGCCTACAACGACAAAGCCGTGCTCGCACAGAGACTCATGCTCACTGAGGAGCTGTATGGGAACACCTTCACTGTCTGCAAGGTACACACACACACACACACACACACACACACACACACACACACAAGGCATCTTGGTGTCTTTGCTTGACTCTTGACTCACTTGAATTATCTTTTGCATTTATACACTGTCGTTTCTATTAACTTATTATCCATATATTTCCTGTTTATACTTTCACATCTCATCATTGAGCTTCCACAGAGGATGTTTACATTTGTAAAGTGTCACTGCTGAATAAAACCAGTTGTGAGTCAGTGGAGATAAATCCTCCCTGAATCCTCAGATTTAAAGGTGACATAGAAGCTGCATTAATAGATTTTTGGCCACATGGGAGCAGTGTGACTCCACAACAAGCTGAACAACTATGGTAATTGAAACATTTGATTATTGACTAACTGGCTGTGAACTTCTCTCTCTCCCTCAGTCGTCAGTGTGCAACACCATCGAGAAAGTCGCAGAGATGAACCCAGACAAGCTGAACAACATCATCGATGAGATGAAGCAGATTCTCACGCCCATGGCTCAGAAGTAAGAGAAAAAAGATGATGTGAGATAAAGTACGATCAGCTGAAGACAGTTTACTACTGAAACTGTGCAGGGAAACAGATTCAGTTAGAGAATTGTTAAAGGGTAACTGGAGTCTGTGCCGCTGTACTGAACAGTAGATAAAACAACAAGTATTATAGGAACCTTGTGTTTAGTGCATAGAGAAATTAAAAATCACCCAGAGGGAAACATGACGGCTTTTAGTCTGAAATCAGTGTCCGTGTTACAGAAGCAAACACACACACACACACACACACAAAATATCACTGACAAGGAAGTTGCAGTTGAGCGCTAAGTTAATGTGATTTGTGATAATTTTATAATAGAAAAATAATCATTTACCTCCAGATCAGAACAAATTTGAGAGCTGAAAAACTTTTATTTGGGAAACAGTTTGGTGTCCTTTCAAGGACACCTTACAACACACAGTATAAGATGAAGTTAACCCATGTGAGTGCGACTTGTTGTTGTGTTACAGAGAGCAGGTGATCAAACACTCTCTGGTCCACAAAGTCTTCCTGGACTTCTTCCTGTTTGCGCCTGACAAACAGAGAACGGTGAGTAGAGCGGGACACATCTTTACTGATGCTCTCCACACGGACAACCAAAGGAAACGTTATGTAAAAGCTTGATAATAAATTAATGTGTGACTGAAAGAAAAGTGTGTCAGTGTGTTGTTGGTAGTGACTGTGTTCACCTCTGACGTGTTTCCTGTCGTTGGTTTGTGTTTGTGCTGCTGTGAGCAGGAGATGATCGAGTCCATCAGAGAGTCAGTCGTCTACATGGCTCACACACACGACGGAGCTCGAGTAGCAATGCACTGTCTGTGGCACGGGACAGCCAAGGTGCGTACACACAGACACACACACACACACACACACACACACACACAGACACACACAAGCTAAGAGACAACACGACATCACAGCCTCTGTTTGAGTGTATTATTTTCTTGAAGGGAATTTGGTTTACAGCTGCAACAGATACACAAACTCACGATGATGAACAACAATCAATAGTAAAAATATGTAAACAATATAAAATACACATAAATGATGAATATCAAGAATCCTTTGTCGGCCAAAGACACATCCACCATGTTGGATAAAAGTGAGGTGCAGCTGTGTAATAGACACTGTGCATTGTCACTAAAGGCGTCACATGACAGTAAACAACTGTTGGATGACGTCCAAAACAGTGCAGGACAGCTGCTGTCATTCAGCTCAACACACATGTAGGTAAAGAGTGCACAAGAAAATAAAGAATACAGTGAGGAAGAACATGGTCAGCACAGTCAGGACTGTGTGGGATGGTTGCATTGTGGGTAATGTAGGCACCAGAGTCAATGCCATGCCTGACTGTTGATATGACAGCGTAGATGTTAGAAGAGAAAGAAGTTCAGTGTCATGAAGTTTGTTCAGTGACTGGTGTGACCTCAGGTCTCTACAGCGTCAACGTGGTCATGAACAGACGAAAGCCTCCAGGGCCGACAGTGGACGTCCGGCACCAAACTGTTCAGAAACGGCTCAAAGAGAGGAGGAGGAGAGCAGTGAGACGGTGGTGTTCATGTCAGACACCAAACAATGTGTGTGTCACACTGTTTTAAGGTGGCCTACTTAATTCCTGCAGAAATGAAACTTTTAAATAAGCTGCTGTCAGGTCACGACTGGTGTCCATGCACTCACCACTTCATCGCTGCCGGCCGCTCGTGTCCTAGTTAAGAGAGAGCTGCACTGATTTAATGTTGAACGTCTGTAACATTGTTGAACAGCAGAACCAGATCTTTATCCCACACATTCTTCTTCCTTCTCAAAACCTGGTGCCTACGTTACCCACAATGCAACTGAACCATCACTTCCGGACATTTCACTCAGCTCCCTCTGGAGACACAAAGGCTGCATTCAACTGTTTTCATGCCCCCCACACAGAGAGGAGCCCCACAATTCATCACTTAATCTCCAAACCAACAGGAATAAAAGGAAGTAAAGTCAGAGTCCAGTGTACAATGTCTAAGTTTTTGTTTTTCATGTTTCATGTTTCAGGACAGAAAAGTCATCATCAAAACTATGAAGACGTACATGGTGAAGTTTGCCACGGTGAGTTCTCAGTGCTTCTCCATTCATCCATTCATCCATTCATTCATAGAAACAATGAATGAAGGTGTTTCATTAGATAGCCCAACTCATTTACCAGCAGGAGGTTTGAACCCAGGGTAAACATTTATCTAAGATTATATACGTAGCACATATCATTCCAGGTGGAAGCATGGAAGTTTCAAACACATAAATTAACACAAAACAAAGACATAAATGATACATATGAAAATTAAGTGATTAAAACCGATCAGTAGAAATTAATAGAATAAATTAAAGGAATAAAATATGTTTCAATTAATAATAATTAGACCAAAAAAATAATACGATACGCAAGTTAAAACCAATAAAAGGAATAAAATATTAATTAAGCAAAACTAGACTACTGCAGGACATGTCTTCAGTTTAGTTTTAAAGGATGCTGCTAATATGATTATGTAGCATGTTCCTGTGGCTTGGAACATGGAACATAAAAGCAAAAAGCACTTTGACCACTTCTCCAGGAGAGTCTGGGAAAAACCAGACGGCCTGTTCCAGCTGAGGGGTCACAGGTCACAAGCAAGTCAGAGAGATGCTGAGGAGCCAGACCATGTATGGCCTTAAAGACAGGCATTAATACTTCAACTTCTAGGATTTACTGGAAACCAGTGAATCAAAGTTAAGAGTCAACGACGACGTTCACACTGAGGCAGCATGAAATCATTTTCAGCGTTCAGATCCAGACCTGATTAGCTGACCTGGACTCCTGGTTTTCAGATCTGAGGGTCTCTTCTCAGCTCCTGCTGCTCATGTGTCGGCTGGTAAAGGTCTGTTGTTGTTGGTCCACAGGGGGAGTACGGTCACCTGGTTCTTCTGGCCATGTTCGACTGTGTGGACGACACCAAGCTGGTCAAACAGGCAGTGCTCTCAGTAAGTCCGATGACGCCCGATGACGGTCCTGATCATTCATTTATTCATTGTCTGTGAACCTGGTCTCACCTGTGTCCCACCTGTTCAGGAGATCCTGTCGTCTCTGGACGAGGTCATCAGTAATAAATACGGGAAGAAGGTTCTGCTGTACCTGCTGAGCCCCAGAGACCCGGCTCACCTGCTGCCGGAGATCATCAAGGTGCTGGAGCAAGGAGACGGAAACGCACACAGGTAACAAGAGTCCCAGAGTGTGTTGACCCACACACAGCTGTCCGTACAGAGGGGGGCACAGTGTTATACTCTACACCGTCTCTTCTCACTGCAGTTTAACTTGTTGTGTGAGTGAAGACGTTAGTTCAGAGTTACCTCGACTATGTTGTGATCTGATGTGAGGATGAAACAGCTGAGTGAACGACAGCCTTTTCTCTGTGGTCTCTCTCTCTTAGGGGCTGGTGATTCGAGGCTGCTCCACTCTGATGAAAAGTTACATTATGAAATACAAAGTGACATAAAACAAAAGTTACAGGAGTTAAAGATAAATGAAATAAAACTGACGTTAAAATAATTTACAAAAAGGTTCATGTTTTAATGTTTTCTTAAATGATCTCATAATATATATTGGTTTATTTATAGACTTTACACAATGTGTTTATATGATTATTTATCACATGTAAATGTGATCATTTACTTTTTTCCTGTTTAGATCAGTGACCTCTGAACTGTGCTCCTCTGACAGGATGTTTAACCCTCAGCTCTCATCAGCTCCGTTGATTCCCACTGCTGACCAGCAGAGATCAGTAACTGTCATAGATCAGTGTTGTGTTGCTGTTGTGTGTTCGGGTGTAAAAAAATCACGCTCAGAAGAAAAACAGTTTAACATGCACGTTGTGAAAGACATGATTTAGACGTTGACTACACTGACAGATTATTTAACTGCAGCAGGTTTAAAGTCTTAAAGTTGATGTTGTTATAAATGAACTGAAACAATGAGCTGCCTGAAGGAAGGAACTCAACCACATCACTCAGCAAACCTGAGTAATACGACGACGATGATGATGATGATGATGATGATGATGATGATGATGATGATGATGATGATGATGATGATAATAACATGATCCTTGTCTTCATCAGTAAAAAGGATGCGGCCATTCGGAGGAAAGAGCTGCTAGAAGTCGTCTCCCCCCCGCTGCTCGAGTATCTCCATGACAACACTGCCGCTATGGTGATGGACAAGGCCACCAGTGTCACCGTTAGCGACATCTTGGCATCAGCCTGCGGGGACCTGCGGCCCGCCATGACGGCCGTGGCTCAGCTGGCCAAACAGGAGTTAGTGCCCGGAGGGACCAACGGACAGGTGTGTGTGTGTGTGTGTGTGTGTGTGTGTGTGTGTGTGTGTGTGTGTGTGTGTGTGTGTGTGTGGAAACACACAGTAGAGGTAAATGTGTCAACAAGTAAATGATCTGCCGTAAACACAAACCACACAGACTCACAACTTGTGTTAAAATATTGATTTGACCTTTCAAATCAATATTTTTTTTTCCTCACAAACCTGAGAATAGTTTTTCCTGAAGTGGTTTGTTGTTGTTGTCGTCGTCTTGTTGTTCAGTGCGAACTGTTTTCATCCCTCTGCAGCTCCACATGGCCGAGCATCCAGCAGGACACCTGGTGCTGAAGTGGCTCATAGAGCAGGACATGACACTGTCAGAGGCAGGGAAGGAAGGTAAACACACACACACACACACACACACACACACACACACACACACACATACTTGTACTTCTATCTTTGTGAGGACACTCATTGACATAATGCTTTCCCTAGCCCCTTACCCTAACCTTAACCATCACAACTGAGTGCCTAACCCTAACCCTGATCCTAACCTTAACCTAAACCTAGTTCTAACCATAACTCTAAAACCAAGTCTTAACCCTCAAAATGTGATTTGAAGGTGTCTCAAAAAGTGAGGACTTTCACTTTCCCAAAACGTCCTCACTCTGTTAGTAAAATACTTTTTTTGGTCCTTACTATGTAGCAAGTACAAGTACACACACACACACACACACACACACACACACACACACACACACACACACACATTAATGTTAAGGCTTTTCTGCCTCACACACAAAGTTCAGGAAGTGTGTGAAAGTGTAAAACAATTTAACTGCACCAAAAACTATTGACCCAACTTTCCACAGAAAACAACCTCCCTGGACTGAAGGTAAATAAAGATTAAAATATTAATAACTCCCTTTTCTGTATTTCTCTCTCTCTCTCTCTCTCTCTCTCTCCATCTCTCTCTCCCTCCCCCTCCTTCCATCTCCCTGTGGATGTATACCTCTCTCGCCCTCTCAGAGCGGTTTGGCCGGATACTGGTGGACACGGTGGGAACAGACATACTGAAGAGCTGGGTGAGAGTCAACAGAGGAGCCATGGTGCTCTGCAGGTCAGTGCACACACACCCATGAGACAATATGATTACACAATACAATAGTGTTAGTTAGAGGGTCATTCAAACCACAGCGCAGAGGTGTCTGAGTCACTCTGGATAATCCACAGCATCAGGCTCAACAGTGCTGATATTTCTGAAGTAGCTCAGGTGGATTATCCAGAGGACACTGTTTCTGAAAACACTGCAGCAGCATGGGAAGCCCTGTAAACACAAATTTCCATGACTGAGTGATAACTGAGTGCATGTTGGAGATTCATTGGTTGTTGCGCTTTTTAAAATGGTTGAGCACAAACAAGCTCTGCTGGCAACTTAAGCACCTTTGTCACTAGATTAACCAGATTTTCAGGCCCCTTGTCAAAAAATACTCTTGAGTACCAAATCTAGAGGCTTTTTGGAGAAACCTGAGCTACTGTCCACAGAGAGAGTTGCCAGTATAACCCAGTGAGCGTGAGGTCCACAGGCAGAGCTCTCTATGATGACGTGAGCTTCTAACTTGATTCATATATTTAAGTAAACACAGCTCAGCCTTTGTCTTGTCTCATGTGTTTGGTGATTTTTGTCAGACGACACCATGGGAATAAAATCAGGGTTTTAGCAGCAGCTTGGAAGTGACTGCTGAGTAACATGTAGTCTTAATGGCTGTGTTTCAGTCATTTCCATTGTCTGACAGCAGAAACAGAAAAACATGTAAATATTTAATATATAAATATTTAAGTTATTTATTTTTTATATTTAAATACTGCATATGTGAGCACAGAGAGGAGGAGAAAAGCAAACAGATAAAGAGCAGGATACAAATAACCTACAGTGTGATTTGTCTCATTTCCTTTTGCTGTAAATTAAAGGATACCTGCTAACGACCTTTTTAAAATCTGCCTGTGTTTGTGTGTCCAGCCTCCTGAACAGCTGTGACAAGTCTGTGGCCACGGAGGTGAAGGCGGCGCTGAAATCCATCACATCAGAGCTCAGCAGCATCAGCAACAACAAAGGAGCCGAAATCCTGCTGGAGAATCTGAACAAGTAGAGATTTTTTAAATTCAAACAAACTGGTGACATTAAACGCATCACTTCCTGTGCAGCGAGTCCACCAAACACCTGCGAGACCCTAAGTGTGTTTGTAGCTGTGGATGGGAACATTTTCAGCAAGTGGATACAACCTGGGACACTGCGTCATTTCAGTCACTGATGGAGAAATGGATTCTGTGTGCGAATGATAAAATGTGTTTGGAGGACGAGGTGATGCTGCGAGAAAACAGGTTCAAATTCACAGATGTGCAGACACACATGAAAAGTACACATAACTTAAATTCTCAAATAATTCAGAAACAAATCTCAGACCTGGAGAAATAAAACCAGAACTCTCTGCATGGCTCGATGGAGGCTAAAGTTTATTTGGTAATTTGGGTGAACTGGCCCTTTAACCTGGACGAGTGAACACATGAATATGAATATACACAACAGCAAGGTCTTACTGTCCAGTTCTGATTGTTTGTTCCATCCTCAGTTTTTTGTTTTTTTTTTGTAATATTTTGTACTTTGTGAACGATAATTTTATCAGCTGAAAAGAATTTGTTTGCAAAATAAATATTATTGTGATCGATATCATTATGTAACTGTGTGTCTTACTGTTTCAACCAGACAGTGATTACTGAAAAGCTGGAACTGTTGTTCTCTCACTCTGCAAACATACAAAGTGCTTTTCTGTGGAAGTGCAGGGCTGCTGATAGTAAAATTAAATCATGATTATTTTTTTTTTTAATTTATTTGTGAAAATGAGTAAAACAGTTTTAAAAAGTATGAAAATGCATAATTACTGTCAACATAAAACTGGTTGAACTCAGGCTTTCAAAACCACTTGATAATAATTGATTGAATAATTGAAAAGGAAAAAATCCTAAATTTAATTTGAATCCAAAAAAAATGATTTTCTTTATTTGGTTGCCTGACAGAACTTTCTAACTCCTAACACTAACAGTCTAATGCCCGGCCAGCTGCTCCAGAGACAGACATGTTGATTACATCCCATAAGACGACAACGACTTAGCTGTTTGTTAACACTCTTCTCGCTCTGGTGTCCTTCACTTTCAAAATAAATGACTATAACCTTTCTCACAGCAGACAGTATTGCTAACATCACCGGTGGCTCTGTTCCATTCCAGTGTCCCAGCAGGTATTCAGCCAGCACGCACCTTATTGTTTACACCTGTGCTTTTCCTGCTCTCACATGTGAAAATGTCTTCTGAGAAAGGCCCATCAGTTCTGTGAGATACAACCATAACCACAAGAAAAAGATAACATTAGAAAACAGGCAGCGTGTTTTTCCCTTTCTACAAGCAGTGGAAATATGGCTCCACAGAGCTGGAAATTATTCACTCTGCTGATTTAAATTGTGTTCAGTTCTAATTCAAATTTCATTGTCATTGTCTATGATGTAATCACCATGTTGTGACTGTAGTGACCACTGTCCATTAAAGACACTCAGTGTGCTCCTGTCTGAGACGGGTTTGTACAAATCCACGGCTCAGTCCAGATGAGTTTTAATACTGATTACTTGAAACCACACATGCTGACCAGCGATCGTCATGTTTGAATGCTAAAATCAAAACATAAGGGTAAACAGAAAGTATCAGAGCCCTCTGTCTGAATCCCGCCGCACAAATGAACAGGTAAAAAACATGAAACCACGCCCACGTGTCCACAGCCGGACGTGATGACCAAAAGAAATGTGTGCAACCTAAACAAATAAACAACACTCATTCTGACTGTCCTCTGTTCAGCAGTGGGTCAATACTGCCACATTTATTTTAGGATAAAACCAGGGACATATGAATATTGTTTATGAAGTTCATCATTTTGGGAAATTCGCTTCTTTGCCTTCTTGCTGAGAGTTGGTCGCTGTCATATCTGTCTGTTAAAGGTGAAGCTGGACACAGCTGATTCTGTCCAGAGGTAACAAAATACCAGCACCTCCAAAGTTCACAATTAACACACTTTATCTGTGATTAATCCAAAAACACATGTAAAAGTCTGTGTTTCAAAGGGGAGTTAAATGCAGGGACCACTTCTTGGTCTGGCCTGTTACTTCCTGGCGTCTCTGCTTATTGGCTGGAAGTCAGAGCCAGGACAGCTGCTTCCATGTTTTCAGTCTTTATCCTACACAAAGCTAATCGCCCGCTGTAGCTTAGCATACAGACATGACTGGTATCAACCCTCTCATTTAACTCTGCTGATCGATTAAATGGACAAGTGTATTTCACAAAATGTCAAATTTATTAGCTCAGTAGCCACCTGTCAAAAATACATGAATCACCTTGAGATCCTGAATGTAACTGTCAGTCTTTTGGTAAACTTAAAACCAGGAAGTAACAATGTGCTATTTACTAAGATTCAGTCACACTGAGGTTCAGCTGGAGTTCAGGGTTAAACATGTACTGTCCTATTCAGAAGTGATGACACACACACACACAGCTCCCTGGCTTTATGATGACACAGGTTTATTATTAGACAGAGAGAGAGACACACAGGGGAGATAAACAGGTCTCACATCCATCGTCCAGATGTTGGGTCTTGAATTTATGATTTAATTCAGTCCGACCGGTCGTTCACTCCTGAATCCTGGATTACATGAGAGCTTTAGAGGCTGATGGAGAGAGCGTGGATGGAGGAAGACAGCAGGCTGATGACGAGGATGCTGGGAAAGCTTCAGCATAGATGTATGTAGATTAAACACACTGAATCAAATTTAATCAATTGCCAGTTGTGGCCAGCGACTATGAACCTCACAGGGAGGATGTTTCTGCGCCCAGTGCCCGCTGATACAGACATACACCAGTACACAGGCATAAATGAAACGTCCCTTCAGGAACAACATGACCTGTTCGCATCACCTTGACTCCTGCAGTTTAACTCTGACACAAAGGTCGAGTGACCATTGTACAGAAACTGCACCACACCATCCTGTGACGTCACCCTCAGGTTTCTGAAGAGACTGTTTGCCGTGTCCTTGCTCAGGAATTAGTGATTTCACAAAAACATTTCTCCCAGGATTTGAATTCTCCAGATTTGAGAATCTCACTGCAGGTGGGAGGCCCTCGGCTGAACGACCTCCTCGCAGCACTCGGTGAGCTTCCTTGCCGCCCTCCTGGCCAAGTGCAGCTTCCCGCGGGCCTTGGTGACAGCGGTGTACTCGTGGGACTTGAGCTTGGCGTAGTAGTCGGAGAACTTGTTGTAGAGGACCGAGATGGGCATGCCGTTGAGGATGATGCCAAAGGAGATGCAGATGCAGGCGAACATGCGGCCCAGGTTGGTCTCTGGGAACATGTCGCCGTAGCCCACCGTGGAAATACTCACCTGAAGGATCAAAGAGACAGAGGAAGGAGCAGAAAACAAGTAATACTGAATGTAAAGACTGAACTCCAAAATGAGATGCCGAGGACATGAACTTCTCTGTTTTTTAAATACAGACTTGAAGGTTTTTTTCTGACAGGAGAAGAGTTTTCACACGAAGCTTTTTAAGCCTCTGACATTGTTTTTAACTCAGGTTACAATCTCAGGTTCACATTAGCTTCATTTACCTTATAACTATAATTTTCATGCTGTAAATCATGTAAATTATATATAGAAAAGTTCAAATATCAGCCAATGAAACTGACAAAATCACACTGTGGAGAAGATCCACTGAGTAGGAGACAGAGGTGGAGATGAACAAGATGTCAAGCTCCTCAAGTTTAGCCACATTTATTTATCTTTATATTGTGCAAACCAGTAGGTGCGTTTCATTAACCTGCTTAATGCACAATTTGAAACTGTGAACTAAAAAACAAGTAATGGAAAAACCCTCTCAAATGTCACAAAACAACGTACACACTTTTCAGACTATATGACAAAGCAATATTTTGCAAATTTGAAATGGAAACACTTTTTCCACTTTCAGGTTGTGGCCAGAGACAGTGGAGAAAGGAGGCGAGGTTCATTTTCAGTTATTTCCTGTAACTGTGTCACGTGGGTTTCTCTACCTCCTTTAGGAGACCAGCGGCAGGTCTGCGTCTGTTCATTCCAGTGGGAGAAGTGAACATAATCACATTAGGACCAATTCTTTCTCCCCATAGTCACCGAAAGAAATATTGGATCCATTTGTCACAAGCCACAGATCTTCCAAACATTCTGACATCAAGATATCATTTTTCACACCGACAGGTCAGGAGGAAATTTACTTTATTCGAGACCCGTCTCTGTCTCAGCAACAGACTCTCACTAGATCTCACGGCACTGCTCTCTTACCTCTGACGGTTCTGGTCTGGTTTCACTGCTGCAGACGTCACTTTGTGAACTGAAATAAAACTTTTTCCTAAATAATGCTTTGACTATTTTTATCATTTGACTGTTTTTGGAGGGAAAACAGAGAGAATCAGACTGAAGTAACGCATAAAATGCTTAAAACCAGCGACAAAATCAGGCACATATTTCATACTATTGGCGCGGCCTGTAATGCGTTACCTTCTGTATAGAGTATCTTTGGTCATGCCCTGAGAAGCCAGTTACAACTGAGCATGGATACATCCATGCAACTGAGAGGCAGAGGCTGGAAATCTGGGGCCGCATTTAATTGGAATATCACGAGAGAAGAAACCAAGATTTAATCACATAACTTCACTCAGTGGAAACACAGACTGTTCACAATTGTGTTCTGTCAGCTTTTCTGAGAAGTTTGTTTCTATTTTGCACAAAACTGCAGTGGAAAACCAGCTCGTCAGATACAAAGCACACTGGCAGCATATGAACAGAGCTGCTCACAGCCACTTGTTTATGCACACGTGCTGTAAAAAGGAGTATACTGGCTGCCATCGCTTGGAAAGCTCACTATCAGAGGATGATGCACATTTCTGTGCCCGAGGTTTCAGCTTTCTGCCTCAGCTATTGAGTCACAGAGTGATGGATGAAGAGCCATTAAATATATTTCATTCTCTGTCTGGTAACAGGAAGAGAACAGATATATATCAAGACTGATTGTCAGTTTGAGTGTGAGTGTGTGTGTGTGTGTGTGTGTGTGTGTGTGTGTGTGTGTGTGCATGTTCATGAGTTATGACTCACAGCGGCCCACCACCATGCATGTGGCATGGAGGTGAAGTTTGTGTTGTACACGTCATGCTCCACAGTGTACACCATGGCTGAAAACATGAAGATCCCCATGCCGATGAAGAGGAGTAAGCAGCCCACCTGCACACAGACACATTTTATTTTACATTTCCTCAAAAACGTTGAATTTATGTTTTGGCTCATCACTGTGAGGCCTATAAATCATAGATTCATTGCTTGAACATGTTTATAAATGTCTCAGATTTTCCTGCATTTTCTTCACCGATCCTCCGACAAATTTCATCAAATTCTCACTGGATTTGTTCGTGTATGAGCCCAGGTATGAAAATACAAGGAAAAAGTTTTATTCCTATAATTGGTTTATGAGACATGAGCTGCAGTCTGACCTGCTGGTAGCACTGTCTCAGTGTGAAGCCAAACGCTCTGAGGCCTGTGGAGTGACGAGCCAGCTTCAAAATCCTGAAGATCCGCATCAGGCGCATGATCCTCAGAACCTGGCCCACCTGCAGAGAGAAGAGAAGGCTTTCATGAAGTCATTTTTATTTTGAGTTTCCTGTTTTGTGTTGAGCTCTTCCATCAGCCCTGTTTCACCTTTCCAACACGCGCCACGGTCTCAATGTCCCCTGAATGTGGGTGAATGTCCTCGTCCTCGAAACGCTCCAGGACCATCTGCAGGTAGTGCGGCAGGATGGCGATCAGGTCCACGGTGTTCAGGACGCTGCGTCCAAAACACTTGAGGTCGGGGGTGGACGCCAGGCGCAGCAGGTACTCCAGGGTGAAGAAGGCGATGCAGAATGTCTCCACGTACTCGCCGTAGAACCTGCCGCTGAGCTGGCCCGACGCTGTCTGGAGAATACCAAACAGAAAACCTGCTTTTGACTGTTTGTTGAATGAACTTTTACTCCGTATTGATGGTAAAAAAAACCTTTAGAGAAATCAGGTTTTACTGAGGTTTCTTCATAAAAACATGCTTGTTTCCAATTACTTTAATATTAAAGGACTATTCTGTCGATCAATAACAAACGTCCATACTCTTCATATTCCACAGTTTACGAGCTTCAGATGGCAGCCACTGGATTTAAAGACAGGCCTGAGAGAACCTGCCTTCTTACTCCTCTCACACACCCACAGAGAAAAACACACACTTTGTACTGCATCTCCTCCACAGTGTTGAGAGTCATGGCGACCAGAGAGACCAGCACGAAGACCGAGGAGGCGACCCCCATCAGCTTGGCGGTGACCGAGGAGAACGGCTTCTCCATCAGGTTCCAGATTTTCCTCCGGGCCGGTCCGAAGGCCATGCCGTGAAATACCGCCTCGTTCTCCTCCATCTCCACCTGGAGGTCACAGCACAGAAATACTTCAGTTACACAACAGAAACAGGAGATATATTACTGTCCTTGACAAAAAAAACACTTTTTTTTTTGTATGTTCCATAAATATAAAAAATGATAAATGCTTCAAAATCACAAAGACACAAACAGAAAAGGTTATAAGAATAGAGAAGTAGAAAGTATGGATGTATGTAGGTTAAAAAAAACAACAAACAAAACAAAACAGAAGAGCAATGCATTAAATAAATAAATCAATTAAATGAGGACAAAGCAAAACAACCACAACAAACTATCTGTGCTGAAAACTGTGCCAAGACAAAGCTTATTCTCCGCTCTCCATCTGTCAAGACGGTGGTGATTTATAATGTAGGTCAGACAGAGTCAGAGTGAGCCAGCAGATTACTGACAAAATGTCACAGGTAAAAATAAAAAGGAAACTGCAGAACCGATGAAGCTAGTAGGTGACGACAAAAAAAACAACAAGTAGAGCACACGGATTACTACCTCATATATTCATAGGGACTATGAATGCCACTGAAAACTGTCTCCAGTGTGTCCAGTGGATTATCCACAGTAACTGGGACATGGTTTTAAGAAAGAGTAATTTCATAAATGTCATTTCCAATGCAAAGAACCACAGGTGAAATGCCGTTCACCTGTGTTGTATTTAGATGGAAGCAGAATAACCTGGAGAGACAAAAGCAGAGAACCAATGACAACGAGCACTAGAGGAGAGTGAGAAAAACATGAGTGCCTCATGGTTGTATGCCTCTGCCACTCAGACTAGCTTCAGATTACATCCCTGATGATCCAGAGTCATATAAAATAATAACCATTTGTTTGAGTAATGGCTAAAATGTGTTTTGTTACACTGACTTTTTTTTTTTTACCAAACTTGAAATTCCCCACGAGAATGGCACACATGGGTGGACATCCTGAAGAGAATAGGCCTCCGGCTCTGGCTGGCGCCGGGGCAGAGGCATAAAAATTCATTGTACAAAACAAACCAAGTGTTGTCTCCATCCAATCTGCTGTCTTCCTGTAAGCACAGTTAGCCTCGTCCAGAGCAGGGCTGCAGGCGCTGTCACTGTCACTGACTGACTCAGCACATCAAGATTCACTGAGCTGTGACCATTCGCAGTTCTGAGCCTGTGCTATACTTTCAGCAAACCAAGAATAATGGTTTTTAGCATAGTTAGCCAACTTGTTAGCCACTGTCCTGCTTGCACTATGAGCCAGCAATTCACCTCATGTATTCTTACAAACAACATTTCAAAATTGTATAATAATTTGAGAACACATAGACGAACTGGAGCAGGAGCTGGGTGTCAGCTGGGTCTAACATGTTAGCTAATGCAGCTAGCATGTGGTGGGCGGTCCTCTTTAGCCTGCGCTGGCTGACACTGCATGATGTCTGACTTTTCTCAGAAAACAAGATCAAATCGAAGGCACAGCAGTTCTTTGGACTCAATACTGTTTCGAAGGCATCTTAGCTTCTCTTAGCATGCTAACATTTGCTAATAAGCACTAAACTCAAATTACAGCTGAGGCCTTGTTCACTGTTCTTGTCAGTACTCCTTCATTCATAGGTCAACATCAGCATCATCATGTTTTTTTCTAATGGCCCCCTTTAGTCGAGATCGACTCTGGATAAGAGTGCTCTAGTTTCCTTTGCTGTTCACGTTGCAGCGTCCTCTGTGACTGGTGGCCATCTCTGCTGTGGGTGGTCTCGGCTCTGTCTGCTGGCCAGCGATGCTCTCTGTGGGCTCACTTTTCTGCTGCTGCTTTCTGGAGCGTTTCTTCACCAGACTTAAGGTGCTGTTCCAGGGTGTGATCAGCTAACAGTCTGCAGGCTGTCTTTTTAAGATGTCAATATCTGTCTCAGCTTGATGACATAACAAACCTTATTTCCTGGGTGTTTCTCCTGTCCATCATTCCCCAGATCACCACTCAGCGTTTTGCTAACAAACGCAGTGATGTCTACAGTGATTCAGAGATCTGGGACCAGGCTGTGTTCAGCTCTCCAGAGATCTGGTTACATGCTTCTCTACGGCCAGCCCACCTCTGCCATCAGCTGCCTCTGTATCTTCAGTTGCTCGCTCAGCTCGTCCTGCCTCTCTTCAAAGCAGATGCGGCAGCAGCGTTGGCTGTTCTTGATTCTGACGCCCCAGTAGTTTATCTCCTCCAGGAAATTGCGGGGACACAGCTCATCTTTAATCCACAGCACTCCAGTTCTGATGGTGAGGACAGAGGCAGGAGAACGTCCAGAACAGTTTTCATAACGCTAGCATAATAATAATAATAATAATAATAATAATAACAACAACAACAACAATAATAATAATAATAATCAATAATAACAACAACAACAACAATAATAATAATAATAATAATAATAATAATAATAATAATAATAATAATAATAATAACAACAACAACAACAACAACAACAATAATAATAATAATAATAAATAATAATAACAATAACAACAACAACAACAATAATAATAATAATAATAATAATAATAATAATATAATAATAATAATAAATAATAATAACAATAATAATAATAATAATAATAATAATAATAATAATTAGTAATAATAATAATAATAATAACAACAACAACAATAATAATAATAATAATAATAATAATAAATAATAATAACAATAACAACAACAACAATAATAATAATAATAAATAATAATAATAACAATAATAAGAATAACAACAACAATAATAATAATAATTAATAATAATAATTAATAATCCATGCTTACATCTAACCCTGTTTTACAATGTTTTATCTCATGTGTGATCGTTCACCTGTAGAAGTTGAAGATGTTGTGGAAGATTTCGGGATCTCGATCAAAGAAGAACTCATTGCTCTGGACGATGTAGTCGTCACACAGGTCCAGCTTCCTGCTGTGGTCCGTGTACGTGGCCAACCGGCCAATCCGTGTTTTTGGATACCTGGCAGCTAACCTGTAGGGCAGGTGGTAAACCTGGAGGAAAGAAAAAGAGTAAAGTAAGGAGTATAATACAGCTAAAAAAGACAACTATTTTAAGAAAACACTTGTGATAGAAGGCCACACATCTAATAACTGACCATTGCAGATTACAGCTGTCTCTGTCCAGATGTCTGTCATTAGCCATTTCACACGACAGACATACACTCAGATTTGTCTAGATTCATATTATTATTATTATATTACTATGTTGCTGTTTTCTCTGTTAAATAAGTGATTGTATATTCTGTCAGAATGGCGAGGTGGTCAGTGTCAGTGTCAGTGTCCCAAATAAAGCCACATTTTGTACATCAGCCAAAAATTTCTTCGACATAAAATGGCATTAAAGGAGCTATTTGTAAGTTTTGCTGTTGCTACGTAGCTAACGTTAGCATTAAGAGCTGTTTACTCAGCAGCCAAAGAGAAACATTTCTCATCAAACTTCTCATCAAAGTGTATTCTAACCTGTTATCTTGTAAACGCAACAATGGCTGAAGCTCTTGGTGAGACTGGCAAGTAAACAGCTGTTAATGCTAACATTGGCTACGTAGCAAAACTTAGCTCCTTTAACCTGAGAAAAAATGCAAATCTTCACATTTCAGAAGCTGGAACCAGATAACATTTGGTATTTTTGCTTTCCAAAATCAGTTAAACAGTTACACAATTATAAAATTGTTGAATTACTTTACTGTTTCTCAGCTAATCAATTAAACTTTTGAGCAGACTATTAAGCTGTAAAACTGCAGCTCATTGCCTGCAGGTGGCCTCAGAGGTGAAACTGCAGCAGCATCCTCTGCGCCTGTGGGAGGCGACACACACACAGTCGACATCTGCAGCTCTTAAGGTCACTGCTGTTACTTTTTATCCCCCACAGGTGGCGCAAGTTTGCAGGCGAAAAACGGATCTGACAAGGACTGAACAGCTCCTCCTGGTGGAGAATCTGCAGTCAGCTACAGGCCAGTTCGATGAGGTCCTTCATTTCTTGTAACAAGAAGGTGGTATCGGTCTCATTTTCAACCTGCCAGTCTACTGAAGCAGTGTGTTTGGGTTGGAAAGTGAGTTAAGTTACCGTTCCTCCAACGTTGATGTTGAGAATGAAGTGTTTGCTTGGAGAGATCAGCAGACGGGAGGGAGACGCCGGGAATCGATCCTCCTCGTCCTCGTCTTCATACTCAGCATAAAGGTCATAGATGTCTCTGCCCAGGTCCTTCACGAATACAACAAAAACTTTATGTTGATGAATTAAACATTTCAGGGTTTTCTACAACAATGAATGAAACAGTGAAGAATTGATCAAACTAAGAGGAATAAAACAGAAAATGATTAAAACTGAACTGAATTAATACTGAAAATTACAAATACTGAGTATATAATGGAAAAAATATATCAAATATAATAGTTAAAGAATAAAAATGTCAAGACTCAAAGGTCCTGATGAATATATATAATCAAAGATGTTGCAAAAATAGTTTGTGTTTGTGTATGTTAAGACTGAATCCAGAAAACATACAACTGGAATTGGCCCAGATTGGTTTCTGTCAACATTTGACAACCAGGACCAACTGGCACTGATAAACAGCTAAAGATGCTGCATTCATAAACCACAAATATCTAGCACTGAACTGAGTAATCGACAACTCAACCGGCCAAAAATCTATCACCAACCATTTCTATACCTGAGGCAAAACACCAAACATTTTCTGGTTCCAGTTTCTCATATGTGAGACTTTGCTGCGTTAGTCTCTGGACTGTTTGTAATACGGAGTGGAGTATATCTTAACAGATTAAAAACATGTATAAAGTGACCAAGTGTCTGACCTGCATGGAGTTCCATGGCTTAAAGGTGTAGGTGAAGTCCAGGTGGCCGACTGGTTCTTTGACGGCTGGAGTCCGGCTGCCGGGCTTGTAGCTGTGGAACAAACTCCTGCTACGGGCTCTAAGATGCGTCAACATGATGTGTTTGTGTATGAAATCTAAAAATTAATTAAACTGCATGGAGAGACATCCAGGCCACTCTAACATCATTTAACACTCAAACTTCACACACACACACAGCTGGCATCCTGCACGTTTGCACAAAACCTTGATCACACATAAACATGACAACAGGACAAATGAATAAACAGACATTCCAGGATGATAAATGTAAATCATATAAACATACACAGCTATGAGAGAAGCGATGACACACACACACACACACACACACACAAACATACACAGAATAATGAGGTAGGAAGTGACTCTGATCATCTAACGCGGCTGACTGAGATGATCTGGGTGCTTAAAGTTTTAAATACTATTATCCTCTCCCATCCATCTCTGGATCTCTCTCCCTCCCTCTTGCACCGACTTCAACATGTTACAACTTTACAGATGTGGTAAACTAGGGGCTTGTATTTAATGTCATTATTTTTTAATGTCGGTGGGTCAGTTCTCTTCTCTGCCACAGCTGTACTTTGAGCTAAATTCTAATTCTAAGGTATAGATACTCAGTGAAATCTCTCACCATCTACAAGATGGACTGGGACAATGTTTAGTTCAGATATTCATGTTTCCAGGACAAAGCACCCTAATAATTTGGGGATCCTTGATTTTTCATTTAGCACCAGAATTTGTGGTTTTGAGTGAAATATTTCAACTATTGGATGGACTTAGTACATTCATGTTTCCCTGAGGATGAACCGTATGACTTTAGTGACTTTGTCAAATACTTTGCACCTGCAAAACTGGTGGCATTCCCATCAGCCTCAGCTTTATTCTGTGTCTTACCAAACGTTACACACTCAGATGATGAACATGGCAAACATGATGCCTATCAAACGTCAGCATGTTAGCATTAGTGGACCACCCCCTCTACCTCCTGAGCCACAGTTGCCCAAACCCACATGGCCCACCCACTCACCCCCGTGAGCACCTTAGTTTTCAACTAATTAAAAAGATTTGATGAATTTTCAGGTATGATTAGTGACCACAGGTTTAAAACTTTTTTATAAATATAAAATATGGTAATTTTAGAATTCTGACATTTAATTGATAGATAATCAATTGATTCACCGATATCAAATTGATGAACTAATCCCAAAATGGCATATATTATTATATGCAGAACAATACTAAACAGTATTTTGCATATAACATTATTTAAAGACAGTGTCAGGGTTTGGGAATTGGTTGAGTTGGGTTACCTGGGTTAATGTCATTTGGTAGAAATTCATGTTTTTATCAAAACTTTATTTCTAGAGCCATTTTTCAGTGTATAACCCATGAGCTATTTTCAGAATTTAGATATACAGGCAGACTGTGCCAGAAGCCTTTCCTCCATATTCAGCTTAGACCTTCACATCTGACATCTCCGCCTTAAACCAGGAGAGTGTGTGACGCATTTTGTCCAGCCGATAGCTGCAGCAGACGGACAGGTGGAGATTAGTCCTTGCTGCAGTTAAACAGGGTTAATGAACTGACTGAACCAGACTCATTCCAACTAAAATGACTTGTGGCTCTTCCACTGTCTTGACCCACTTCCTTTACTTCAGACACGCCTCCTCCTGTTCTCCCTCAGCTGCCATGATCTGGCTGAGACAAGACAGCAGCAGTGATGTTTGCAGAGATTAAAGCTGAATGCACAGAGAAAGCAGAGGTTTTAGTTGCAGCTTTTGTTTGTGTGCATTTCTGCCTCTACCTCCTTCTTGAACTGATACTTGAGATCAGGGTGCATCTTGTTCACAGTTTGAATTCCTCTTCACTACCACTCTTGGCCATTAATGTGCCGCTATAACAGCCTCCTCCCTGCTGGTTTTTCAGATTTTGGAACTGGCTGCAGGGTTTGATCCCATTGTGCCACATGAGTTTTAGTGAGGTTCAACACTTACGTTAACAAAGTCTGATCATAGTCTACTTTTCAGTTCATCCAAAAGGTGTGGGATGAGGTTGAGGTCAGAGCTCAGGACCAAATAAAGAAAACTAGAATTATCATCTTGGGGTTGTACATATCCACCAACCAGCCAAGTTGCAGGAAATATGGTCACAATCTTCCCTTCCTGAGTTACTATGTTGTGTTATGTGCAGAGGTGTTTTTGCAGAACATTATGTCACAGTGAAGTTGACCTTTGACCTTTTGCATATGAAATGTCATCACTTCATTTTATCCTCATAGACATTTGAGTTTAATTGTGTTGGTTTTGTTTTGTGATGTCACCATGACCTTGACCTTTGGCCACCAAAATCTAATCAATTCACCTTTGAGTCTGAGTGAATGTCTGTGCAAAAATTCAAGAAGTTCCCTCGAGGCGTTACTGAGATATTCTGTTCACAAGAATGGGACGGAAAATACGAAAAAAAACAGTGCCTCTGGCCCTGGCTGTCGCTGGAGGCATAAAATAAAAAAGGTATGTGGTATAGTACATCTACCCATATTTACACATATACACAGACACAAATGATAGAAAAGACCAGACACCAATTTTTGAACAATGTTGTGGATTAGGTTTTAATTCTGAAGTGATTTGCAAATCAGTTTCTTCACAGATACAGAGCTGTTAAGTTTTAATAGTGTTCCCCTTCACTGTACAAGGCTAGAAAAAGTTCACAGCAACAGCACAAACATACAAAATAGTTTTACCAAATTCAATTGTGTTGTTTTTTTAATCTATTTTTCTGTTTTTTCTTTCTTGTTAAATACATCTATAACCCTGGTACGATGCCCAACCATAGCAAAAAATTGATTTCAAGTCAAATGTATACAATCTTATTTACAGAAGGAACATTTGATCAAAGTGCATTGAAGAGAGTCCTGATTGACGGTCATGTCTCTGAGGGATGAGTAGATATGTACAGTGTTTACAAATGCTGTAACCATGGTGATCCTTACACAGCTTCTACAGTAATAATAATAATAATAATAATAATAATAATAATAATAATAATAATAATAATAATAATAATAATAATAGTAATCACTGAGAAATTGACTTGTAAGAATGAGCTCCTGGAGGTACAGTAGGAAACATAACCACATAAAAATTAACAAAAAAAGGAAAACCTATATTTTTAGATATTACTGCCCAAATCATAATCGTACATAAATATTCACACGTCTGAGCCTGTTGGGTCAAGAAATAAAGTTTGGACCAAGTTTTCCCCTGGAATGCCTCATTCCTAAATGACCTCTGACCCTCTAATCTCCCGCCATCTTTACACATGTCTTGTCGGATACTGAGAGCTCAGATCTAGTTTCCTGTCCAGCAGAGTTGATCTGTTTGGTGAGAGAAATGCTGCATTCTCTTGTCAGTTTTCCAGTTCAGTCTGAACACAGAAATTCCTGTAAGAGGCTGTTGAATAGTGGAAATTCACAGCGTTTCTCTCATCTGTTGTGAAAAGATGGTGCCGCACTCCTTGAAGAGGGCAGGGCAAAAACAGACAGGAAGTTGGCCCGGAAATAAAGACCAAAATAAAAACAATAATCCTTAACACTTTGGACGCACCGAGTGAAACAGTTATGACACATAATTCATTGTAGTATTCACATAATAAGTAACATTTCCTCTGGTCATCCTCACCACAGATAATGACATAATGCACTTCAGAAGGCATGTGGTCGTACTGTAAGGGCTGCTGCTGCTGCTACAGACAACCGTCGGCATGGGAACGAGGAGGCGCCATGCAACGCTACGGGTTGCCGTAAAAAAACAAACACAAAGAAATACTCCAAGATGATCAGGACAAATCATCATCTGTGCTCACTATCGAAATCTGCAGACAGAGAGAAGGAGGGAGGGGAGGAGAGGGAAAGAAGCGGCTTAATTAAACTTTTTATTTGATTATTTCTTCTGTCCTAGAAGTTGAGATGTGGTTAGCCTATCTTAGCATTAAGAACAGGGTGAAACAGCTAACCTGTTTTATGCTACTTTATACTTCCACTCCTACATTTCAGAGGGAAATATTGTACTTTCTACTGCACTACATTTATTTGACAGTTTTAGTTAAACAAGTGTAAACTCCTTTATGTTCATTAACAAACAAGCTGTGTCCTGTTTTTGGTACAAACACAAATGTAAAAACAAGAATTTGTTATTTCAGGGGGAGTTTTGTGCTGCACTCTGTCTGGCCCCTCCCCATGTGAATGTACAGCTGTGAGGGTGACGGCAGAGGTTTGAGTCCGTCTTGTGGCTCTGACCCGGTTTAGGTTAATCTGTTTAATCTGTGCACAGAGAGATGTGCTCTGTGGATGGCCAACACTGCACTAAGGATTACTACAGGCCACAAGGTCAGGGTGAGAGTAGAGGTCGTTAACATGCAGTCTGCATCCTCTGCATCAGGGTGAAATTGTTTAAGCTGCTCACAGACTCTTCAGGACCAGATCATTGTATTATCTGTATCCTTAACTGCACAATAATAGAGCTGCTTTTATTATTTAAGGGCGCCACATGATTTTAGCGCTGTAATAATGCTGTGTTTAGCAGTCTGTATATTCCAGATAATAAATTGATTAGGAGATGAAAATGCATTTTGGGTTCAGTAGATCCAGACTCTGAGGTTGTTTCTTGTCCCTCTCTTACCCATAATGCCCCTTGGTCTGGGGCTGTGTTGATGTTTACTCACCGCAGGATAGGTGTGTCCTACGTTGGCGCTATGCCGGGTGATGTCAATGTTGAGGTCTTCTTCTGTGGTCTTCAGGTAGACAGGGTTGTCAAAGTTCATGCTCTTCTGGTTCTTCAGCTGCCAGTTTCTCCACATCAAGTAGCCGCCCGCCGCCGCCATCGCCAGCAGCACTGAGCAGAGGGACAAATACGGTCAGATGACTTTTCCTGTTGGAGCTAAAGGTTCTCACCTGTGTGTAATGTGTTTCTGTAAGTAACCTTTGAAAATATCTTGGGGAAGCATTTATTTATCCTTCTGTAACTGTAAGTATTAGAATATATTTCCCATAGTCATTATGGTTATGCCAACGCTCTGTGTCTCTGTTGCTCTGAAACTTTCTTGTGATTCAATAACAGGTTTTTAAGTTTGTATGTTTTTACAAAAATCATGAACGTAATTGTGCCTCAATTATGTAAAATGATATGACTGAAATCCAGTGATGTAATTTACATTTTAGTGAACATGAGTAAAGAAGAGGAAGCTTCAGAGCCTCCTTCCTTCAACCTTGTGTGTGTGTGTGTGTGTGTGTATATATACATATATAATAATAAAGCGTATAAATAAGCTTCATTATTTGATGTATTTTATGACTATTGTAAATGTTTTTGTTAATTCTTTGTTTCCTAAGTTCTTGTATTGTGTAATTGTGATTTCTCTGTTGATTGTGTCTTGTAGCTGCTTCTTGTTCTCAGGCCTCTCTTGAAAAAGATTTTAATCTCAATGAGACTTCCTGATTAAAAAAAATAAATAAAATGAAATAAATATTTAGTGCACAAATGAGTAATTAGTATGTTTAGTTTTAAATAGTAATAACATGATGTAAAGTCACAACCAATCAGACCTCTAGTGTGTATTAGTGCAAGTGTCTGTGTGATTTCTACTCACAGACGGGCAGTATGGCCCAGGCAGCAGCAGACCCTCTGGCTGTGGAGTTCACCTGGATCGAAGTGCTCACGTTGGCTTCTGAAAAACAAACAAAAATCAACACCGTCACTCAAACACCGACTGCAGCTAATGACGAAGAAACTGATGACATTTTCCAGTTATCCTCTCGTTCAGTTTGAGAAACACTTAGAAAGTTAAGTCAGAAGTTAAACATATTCATTATACAGGTCTTTTACTGGACTGAGCAGATCAGAAGCCAACATAAGTCCTGCTGATGTTTTTTTTTCCTTTTGGAAAAAAACTTAAAACTTAACAGACAACGAAAAGACAGAATCACCAGATTCAAAAATGAATCTGCTACAAGCAAAAATCTATGAACTGATGTGGTGAAAGGGACTCAGACGATCACACTGCATGTGAGCAGAATGGAAAACAGACGCCCTGCTTCACCACTTGTGCTCGACATTGTAAGTTAATAATGACATATAGAGAATGACTTGGCATGTTTGAAATGCTTTTGCGGTAAAAGGTTAATAAGCAGTGAAAAGAACCGAATCTGACTCTGAAGGAGGACAAACATTCATGTTTAACTAAAGAAGAAAGTTTGGCAGAATCTGCTGTATTGACTTAAAAAAAACATGTAGCCTTAATGTCTCTTGTTCTATTTGCACTGTATCAAAAAAAGATTACAAAAATATTTTGCACTGAAAATTGTCACTCAAAGAGAAAACAAGATACCAGCTATTAGGATGTTCAGTGAAAAATCATCAGCCTGCAGATTCAAGCTGCTGACCGTCCTGTTAAATGTTTAATCAGCTGCTGTAAATCTGAACCATCATTTTCAGAATTATCATGTCATCATACTGAAGCTCAAATTTATCTTAAAGATGAATGTCAAGCTTTACACAGCTGTGTAGAAAGAATTGTTTTGTTTTGTTACCAAGATCAACATCATCCAGACTCAGGGGGGTTCATGGAGAAAGCCAAGAGTGTTTCAGTGTCAGCAATGAGTCAGTGACATGACTGGCAAACAGCTCGGCTGAAAGCAGCGACGGAGACTTAAAGACAAAGAGATTGGGAGCAGGGCTTAGTTAACTCCTGTTCTCCCTGCCAGTCAGGCTGCTGCCAAATGGCTCAGTGATGTCATCGACAGCCACTAAATAAATGAGGGTGATTCACCAGCCAAACCAATAATGTCCACTATAAAAATTGAAACCTGTTGTAGGCACGGCGATGTTGTGTTGTTCTGTCCACCACCTTAGTCAATACTCAAATAGCTACTGCTATTAGCCTTTGCCACGACATTCACACATTCACGTCCTTCACAGGATCAAGCTAATCACTTTAGTGACCCCTGAACATTTCCTCTAGGGTCATCATCAGGTCAAAATCTTAACTGTCTAAAGAAAACCGTAACAAATGACACTCCCATCAGCCTCAGGTGCACTTGTTTTTAATGCTAAATGTTAGCATGCTGATGTTAGCATTTAGCTCAAAGCACCACTGTGTCTAAGTACAGCCTCACAGAGCTGCCAGCATATCTGTAGAATCTTGTTAAAAGGATAAGACCAGTGCTAGTCTATATTTTTCTTACTGTCACCAAACCAAGAGAAGAACAGACTTTACTTCCCCATCCTGTCCATGGCTCTCAGCTTCAAGCTGAAGATGTAAATCTTAAAAGCACAACGTCGACATATTATCACCTTATTAAGTTCTGTGGTCAACATGTTAAGCAAACTGTTAGCAAACATCCAGATACAGAGGAACATCATCATCATCATCATCATCCACTTTTAGTCCAGTGTTGACTTTCCTTTTACCTCTGATCTAGATGATCCATTTTCTTCACCCGTGAGCTTAACTGTGTCTGCCGTTTCTGGTTTGCAGGGTACAGTGCGTTTACTACAGGGCGTTGACACTGAACTATACAGTAAATGTGCCTCAAAACCAAAACTATGAGCTTGAAGATGATAAAATAAATAAATAAATAAATAAATAAATAATAGAGCTGAAGAGTCAGTGACACCTTCAACATTTGATCCAAGATTAATATAAAAACATCATCAACTGTATAAAATTTTACAAGAGTAAATCGTGCATTTGCTGGGGACTATTTTCAGCTGCGTATTAATACACATTTGGTGCTATAATGTGCATTTGCAGTGTGTTTGATAAACTACAGTGTGAGTACGTGTTCATGGTATGAAGGAACAAGTCACCCAATACAACACTGTGACTCACTGAAGTGTTTTTTCTTATCTTTGGGGCTTTACCACAGAGGAATAAGATCCATCAGGCTACACAGATGATACTTGTTAGGAGCATCAGTTCGTTGTTGGTTTCGGCTGTTTCATGGGATTCGCTGTCAATAAGAAAAATATAAAGTATCACCAGACTTCCATCCTTCAAGCTTTCAACATTTTTGTTCCTTTTCATGTAATACTGTGTAGATACTTTACAAATCCAGGGCTGTATTTTGAGTTCTATACAAGGAGAAAAAACTGACTCATTAATCAAAAACAAAACCAACCAACCAGATCTGACAAACCTCTGAACCCCAGGGTAGATATGAAATCTTTATAAAGCTGAGATCACAGAATTGAAAAAATATGATGCAAAAGAATGAGTCTGTGAGACTTGCTAATGTCTGCTTCTCTTCAACTCTGTTTCCTACAACATAGCAGTCACACTTTCATATCTGTAACCATAAGTGGAACTTGCAGATTCGGAAAGTTTTTAGTGGTTTTGTTGTTTTGGGTCACTTCCTCATTTCCGCCACAGGGTGCTGCTCCTGAGCTGTGCTTGCAGACAAACATCTGCCTGTGCAGGGTTAATTGCTTTACTGTGTTTTAATGTCTACATACTCTTCCTCAGCAGCTAATTCAACACTATCACAGTAGCAGAACATAAAGTGCACAAAATCCAGTGAAGATACATCCTGAGAACCTGACTGCATCATTTTAACAACATTATGGCTTAAACACAAGATCAAGTGTTGAACTAACTGAATAAAAGTCATGAGTTCTGTAATTGCAAACGAACAGGAACTCATCAGCAGATTTTATCTGCACTCATTCCCCAACAGCAGTTTTCAGGATTAAGAGGATTAGGATAAAGTTAAATGAGCTAAAACTTCATTACAGCTCAGGTTGACCAATTACATTTTATACCTTGTAATTCTGAAATGTTTACAGGATTTAACAAATGTGGCTAAATCCACATCCAGCTGAAGTCAAACCAGAAACCTGACCCATTACAGATACGAAGCACACATGTACTTTCTTCCCAAACTAAACCAAATACTGAGCAGGGGCACAATCAAATGTTTAAACAGAAATTTCAATGAGAACCACAGGAGGCAAGAAAAGGTGAAAAACAAAACAGTCTCAAAAACCACAACAAAACCCAACCCTCTGAAACACTTTTCTGCTTTGTTCTCTCTTCGTATAGTCTCCACATGTCAGAGTCATGCCATTCAAATTTATTTTCAGGCTCTGCTCATCAGTCTGGAATTGAAGTCCTAGGACGGCCTTATGAAAAAGTTTAATGCAATTTCAAATTGTTTTCTCTATACAGTAAATGTCTGTGTATGAATGGATGAGGGTGTGTGTCCGTGTTCAGGGACAGAGCTGCAGTTTCCTGACACTAAGCCTGTTGGAATTTACTTGGACATATTTGTGTTTCTTTATTCAGTTTGGTTGATAAATGTGTTCCCGTCACTATCTGAGTGATGCAATCAGGAAGTAAAATGTTGCCATGGAGTCCACGGCATTGTCTGAAATCACTCCCCATTTCTTTCATACTGCACTACATTTTACCAATGTAAAATGAGGTGCCCTCAGTAATTCCCACAGTGAGATAAAGTATAGTTTTTTTAACAATCCATTATAAAGATATAATACACCTGATGTTGAAATCGCAGTTTACTGCTCACTCACTGTGAACGACTGAATGAGGGAGTGGTTTCTGAAACCAACACCTTCATCCTGGTTTCTATTCTATGTTACTTTTCATTTTTGTGAATCTGCACTGTGAAGAGTCACGAGGCTCCTATCAGTTCCTGTTTGCACTTTAATCATGGATCCACAGAAACAGGAGTATGTGTGTATGTTTGAGACATACAGGTGCAAATATTAAAGCACTTTGCATCAATACTAGCAACTTCACTTCAGAAGCAAAATTAGTCTGATTTTTATTTTTTAAATATTTGGAAATCAATTACTGAAATATTTTCTTATAACTCAAATACTTAGAATTTTAGTCTTACATAGCAGCAAAAATGGTGACCTGATAGCTGAGAGGTTAGGGCGCATACCACATGAGCAGGTGAGTCACTGGTTCAACTCCTGACCACTTGCTCCATGTCATTCCCCTCTCTCCCCTCATTTCCTGTCACTCTACACTACCCTATCCTCTAAAAAAAATAAAATAAAAACAGACAGAACAGAGGACAGCTGGGGATTACCCCTTAATTACCCCAAGACCATTTATCACACACTGCCTTAACTCAGTTATCTGAAAAGCAGTGCAGCCTGAAACACATTGGAATGTGTCTCATAACCCAACAACAAACACCACAGCACAGGCAGATACAGCTCATCACAGATACAGCTCGACAGGAAAGACTTTCAGTCAAGGATGTTAAAAAAATCCACACAGCTCTGTGGACACAATTGAGTTTACCTTTCATGTTGGGAGCAGATTAAGAAAAAAGCAGACTGAAATGCACATGGAAAGAAAAAGGGAAAACAAACCGACTGTGTGTGCAGCCAAATCACTTCGGAGACAGATGTTTAACAAGGAAAATGTAAAAAAAAAAAATCCTCCTGAATCTGAGGGAGGAGATCAGTGTTTGTTGTTTCAATTTTGAACAAAGCCCAACATGCAAGTCACCATCCCAGAAACAGGCAGCAGAACAGGCGACAACTGGTGGTTTTACCTGGGGGCGGCTGTATTAGAGCTTTCCCATCATCCTTTGGGGGACCTTTGGTAGAAGGGTCTGTCACAGAGAGAGCCAAGAATCATGCTTTTGATAGCACAAACTTTATTTTATTCATTTTTGAACTACACACATGTAAATAGGCCTTCACTGAAAATAGACCAGATCTCAGGAGACTAATCTAATGTACGCTCGATAGATGAAAGCAGGATCCACTTTTCTTCAGCAAGAAAAAAAAGCTATGCCATCACCAAGCGAAGAGACAAGACAAACAATCATGACATCATCTACAATGTGCAGCAGCGGCCTTGCATCTTCGTATGCAGACAACTTATGATTTTCCTGCTTTTATATGACACTTCACATACAAGCGAGATGCACACAAACAGCAGTAAAGTGAGGGGGCAACATTAAGAAGCAATTTACAGGTTTAAAGCTACAATGCACAGTAAACTGTATTGATCAGCATGTCCCAATCAGCATCTGCACAACCAGGATGGACAACAGCAGCAACAGTAAACTCTTTACAGGCAGATCAATACAGCCTTGATTAGTGGAGGCAGCAGTGTTGCTGTATTTACTGTAAAACCACAGGGCTGTTTGGTCTGCTGTGTATAAGCTGGAGATGAATGCACATCATGCTTACTGCCAAACAAAACAACATTAGACTCAGATAAACAGACTGAAGGAGTTTCAGAAGGAGCTTTAATTTACTGCAGTCTAAACTAGTGGTGCCCAAACTACTGATGAACTCATTAGATAATCAACAGAAAATTATTACAAACAGAAATGGCAAACACTAAAAGAGTACTGATTTAACACTGCATGCATGCATACATTCTTCCCTGTCAAAACCTGGTGCCTAAATCACCCACAATGCAGCTCGACCGCTCATAGTTCAGATGGAGCTTGGGTTGTGTTATGCTAGCAGCAGCTAATGTAGCTTCCAGCCTCATAGAGATGAGCAGCAGGTTACAGCGGTCTGACAAAAATCACTTTCTAATCCCACATATTCAGTTCAATTCAGATCCAACGTACACCGACTTGTGACAAATAGAGGCAGTTTATACGATTTTACTCAGTATTTTTCAATATTTTATAGTTAACTGAAAAGAAAAATAAACTGATTTACTCATAACAAAAACATCTATTTATTCTGGCCCGAGGCTACAGGACAAAAAAAAAAAACATTCAAAAAATGTTCAATTAAAATTCTTTTAATTCTACTCTGTTTTGAAGCTGGACGTTGCACATTAAGGCCTTAGTATGCTTCAAATAACACCTTTACAATAGAAATAGAAACAGACAATCTGACAATCACACCAGGTGTGCAGTGGTAAGTATGAACCTCACTCTATGGTTGTGTTTCAAGAACTGGTTCCAAGCTGGAACCAGTTCCAGATTTCTAAGAACTGTGGGTTTGATGAGATGCTTGCAATTTCCATTCTGCTCATCACTTCCTAACTTTCAGTTGCACTCCTGAGTGAACACCAGTGAGAACTTTACAATCCATAAAAGCTGCACTTGTCTGCTACACAGACTTGTCACCATCATTTGTTACGCAGAGCATCAACAAAACATGTGAGAAGAGATACTTCTGTTTACATCCTGGACCATGAGTGCTCACAGCAAACGCTCAAAAGTTTGGCTCAGCTTCACTGAAAAACATAACGACACACCAAAATACAACACCTTCAGTGAGGATATCTCATGGGAGGAGGAGATGCTCCAATAAAATGAAGCATTTACTTCAACAAGGCATGATACAGCCAATGTTAACAGTAGCAATGCCTCAGTCACAGGTACAAAACAGACGAGCTGACATTCGCCTTTTACAGTGAAGATAAACAAATCACGTCTACAAGTTATTCTGATATCTGTTTCCTTAGATACGAGTTCAGAGAGCACCCCTCCACCTCCAGTTCACCCCCAGAGACCCTCCTCTGCTGCAGAAACTCCTTTCACTTTAGTCATGAAGGGGAAGATGAGTGAGAGGAAAGTGGATGAATGTCACCAAGCCGTGAAAAGATTTGTGGTTAAACTGTTACATCATTTTTCTACAGTTGAGTCTCTTCTGTTTAGATATGTAAAATACATTGATATCTGGTTTTCACAGCAATATCCATGGATTTTAGCTTTCTTTGATATTTTCCTGTGCCATAGCACATCAGAAAATAACCAACATCATCTACAGCAGGGGTCTCCAACAGGGAGCTGGCGAGCTGCCAGTAGCTCACCCCAAGGTTCGGAAAATACAGTCTGTACAAACCATGGACTTTAAGCAAACTTTACGATGCAACTAAATCAAACACACAGACAGACCCCCACCTTGTCAGTCACATGAGTTTCACTGTCAAGTTTGTTTACATCAGATACGTTATAGGTGACTATGCAGCTCTTCTGGATAACACAACATATAGGAACAAAACTTTCCCAACAAACAGGAAATACGCTGCCATGGATACAATGAGTTAGACTATGGGCTTCAACTTTTTCAGCCCTTTGTTTACATTTTAGAAAATGCAGTGTAGTGAATGAGCTATTTGAAGTTCCTGTTTGTTCTGTACCACTGGATGAACTGACAGCTGTCACTGGATCACTGACTGAGGAGCTTCTTTATTCTCTGGTTCCTCAGCAGATTCATGGACGTTTATTTTCAGTGGTGTTTTCATGTCTGTGTGTTCAGGTCTGACTGAATCATGACTCAAACTGACACTGATGTGAGTTTTAGATGTTTTTGGTACAAAATCTGAGTTTTACATAGTGCTATTTGATGACTGGTTAAATCATCTTACTCCTCTGATTTGGTTTGGAGATCAGTTTGAGTGTTTTGATAGGATATGTGAATAAATATAACCAGTAATACAAGACATGAGGAGCTCTGATACCCTTTTATTTAGTCAATGCAGCTCTCAGAGGAAAACAGGTTGGAGACCCCTGCTCTACAATAAACTACAACTGTAGTACAAATGTTTTGCTCCTTTTTCCTCTTATTTTTGGAACTGAGATTCGATAAGAACAAGATCTGATGAGCAGTCATAACTGATAAATCTGAAATGAAACCCAACTTCTCTGAAGCTCTATTTTCATTCTTCACACGACCTACTTGTGTCAATTTCTGTGTATTTAACACAATGCAATGCCAAGAAAGCCTTTGAGGAGAGACTGTCAAAGTGAGTGCTGTTATGAAAATTTGTACAATTTATCACAAAGGCACAAAAATTCTGTGAGAAAGATCAGAGATGCAGCTGCAAGGATGGCAGGCTGTCTGTCCTGCCTTTGAATGGAAAAAAACTTTTTGATGAGAAAAACTAAATGTAAACGATTTACAATAAAAACTTCATAGGCCTTTAAAAACTGCTGAAGGGTACATTTAAATACATACACTGATGCATGCTTGATTAGCATATCTAATTCTGAACTCAACATGGATAAAATGTTGACAAACCCTTACTGCAAACTGTTTCATAGACGGGTCGGACTGATGATGATTAATATCTCAGGAAACAAACTGTGGAACTAAGTGGAGTCCTAACAGGGGCAGAAAATCCCTGAAACATCCTCTATTTCAGCCCGAGATTGTTCAGCCTGAAGGAAAACACTCCCCAGTCGCCTCTTAAGACTGTTATATGAATCCCTCTGTGGTAGTTTCAGGTTCAGCCCTGAAGTGAAGAGCGTTGCTTATTAGTTCTCTCACTAACAAGATTAGAGCCGGTCAAAGCTGCAGCCACACAATGCTCTACAGTTTCTGCTCAGTCCAGCTGCAACGGCTGTAAAATGGGATAAATATGTTCGCTGGAGGTTTAGTGAAGAGCAACAAGGCCTTTGGCTGCAGCCCAACTAGGAGGAAGGTGGAGGAGCATTCAGAGAGTGACAGGCATTCCTCTTTAACCCCTCCCACACCATTCTCACTTTTAAATAGTACCAGAAACACAGACAGGCGTGTAAACACAGTCATAGAAACAGACGCATGCACATAAAGACACTCACAAGACAACCCGAGCATGCATAAAAACTCGCACTCTCTCTCACACTCACATGCGCACACACACACACACACACACACACACACACACACACACACACACACGCTTCATGCATTTGGATAAAATCAAGTTTGCATTGATTCACATGCTCAGAAACACACTGCATGCACTCACTCACACTTTGCAGGGATAAAAGCACTCAAGCTGCATAAAAGTGTGCAAAGACACAAAAAAAAAAAAAAAAAAAAAAAAAAAAAAAAAACACACATCACACACACATCTTGGAAGTCTGGGTGGTACATTCAGTCAGTGCAGCGGCTGTAAAGAGCCTGGAGGCAGCTCCAGATTCCCAAACAGCCCTTGAGGAGGTGAGTCAGGCTGCAGGGACGACACTATACGAAGGCCTTTACATTTCTGTTACATTTCTGCAGGCAGGCTGTAAAACCTGCTGCAGAGCTGCAGACTGCTGCAGAGAGTCATCTCATGATCTTAAGATGATTCATAAGTCTTCTTATGCTGAAACACAGGCACAGTCTAAGTGTGTCGGCATGCTCTCTCACCTTTCTGTCAAAGTATCAGCAGTAAAACAGCAGGGTCTGAACATCTTTCTTACCATCCTTTTTTCAATTTTCCCACAGTTACATCCGTGAGTTTTTGTGGGCATCACCAACAACAAAACCATGAATGTCTGAGAAAAGACTGTCCGAAAGTTTGCACTGTTATTCCCATATGTGTAGGTTTATTGGATCTACCCCCATCTCTATGATGACAGGATTTTGTTTGCGTGGCCAATCATAACAGCTATAAACACTTTTGCCTTCAGATGTGGTCAGATGTGGTTTGTTTTGAGCATACTGACACTGAGGACTGAGCAGTATCGACTTTTCCAAAATATTTTCAAATGAGATATAGACTGAGACAATACTGTTTATAACAATATAGCTTTGTGCCAGTGTTCGCATCGCTCCCATCTCTTTCCACACAACCTTGCCCCCATTCTCCGTCTGCGTCTCTTCGCAGACCCGACCCCACTTGCTCACAGATTCTGGTCCACACTGCTGAAGAAGACCTGGTTTGTACAGAGAATGAGCAGCAAAATCATGTCATCTGCCACGATCAGGCTGAATCCAAAAGTGGAAGCACTTCAGATCTGTTCCATCATTTACAACAGCGCCATAAAGTGTATTAGACTTCATGCTGCTGCTGCTGCGAAGGTGTCACATCCAAAAAGTCAACAAAACATGTTGTCTGCTTCATTTACTCATGCTATGCTTTATGAAAAGAAAAAAGGACTTTGCACTGTTACACCTGCATATATCTGCACCTTACTAGATTTAACCATTATTTTTTAATCAAATTTGTTTGTGTGTGCTTTGCTTTTTGACTTATAGTCCAAAAACAAGTTTGCATGGCTTTGTGATTTAATTGATGATGATTGATTTGTTCGCCTGTGTGTGTGTGTGTGTGTGTGTGTGTGTGTGTGTGTGTGTGTGTGTGTGTGTGTATCTGTTTCTTTTGTTTGTGGCACCAGATGGAGTAGCACTCTAAATCTCATCGTATTTTTTTGGCAATACAATGACAAAGGCTTTCTAAGTTTCTAATATATGCTAATTATTACAACACAAAGTACAGATGACGCTGGTGGAGCAATCAGTCATAAAGTAAAGAACTGAATTAAGATTTTGACCTGATTATGGCGCTACAGGTAAAATAACAGTATGAAAAATGATCCTGAGAGCAACATGAATGTCTCATAATATTCATGGTAACGCATCTAACAGCTGTTGAGACATTTCAATTTAAACTACAAATGCACTGAATGAATGAATTACCAAGCGCATACAAAGAGCCAACATGCTAAAAACCTTGGCTACAACAACATCCAACACGCTTTTTCAAAATCACTTTCTGGACTAAATTATTTGAGAATCAAGCAAAAAATTACTGTAAAAGTCAACAGTGACCTTGAATGCTACTAATTCCAATTATAACCAGGAAAATAAGGTTGTAAATAACTGGAATAATCTTTTGAAAACAGTAATGTCAACACTAAATTTAGAGGGGAGAAGCAAAGCAAAGCAGTGTCACAACCCAAGACAGAAGCATCCACAATTACAAATGTTAAAAACACAAAGACATGAGTGTGAGAGAAAGAAATCCTTCATTTGAGTAAATACATGTTGCTCTGCATTAGACTGGTCTGAATTAATTTACTAAAGGGAAAAAATCCAAAATTCAATCCAAAACAGACAATTGTGAAGTAAATATAAATTGAGTCGTTCTGCAGATAAAAGATGAAAAAGGAAGAAGGCTGCAAAAATTGTCAAGAAATGCTGGAAACAGACTCGGCTCTCACTTGGAAACAGAGGAGAGAAAAGACGAAAAAAGAAGGAGTCCTAAAGAAAAGCTAAGAGTTTAACTAGGCAGACTTTCATTCAGGAGCAGAGTTGTCAGGGAGATGTTCCAGTACTTTGTGTACACCAGTGTCTCGGTCTACAGTTTGAGGCCAATTAGGAAACTATGTGCACTGGATTCAGCTGTCAGGTTCCTATCTGACGCTGCCTCAGTATGAAAAGGCAAATCTGTGGGAGCGCAGAAAGGAGCTGGACGGCTCGAGACAAAACAACTGCAGAAGAGCCGATCAGAGAGAGGACAACAGTTCCCAGCAACCTTTTCACAACACAGAAAAAGTTATGGAGGACAGGACCGCAGTTTGATTTTCACTTCTGAAAGCATTAATCCAGTCCCAGGAAATCTCAGGTCTAACACTTGAGTTAATATGTTGAAACCAGTATTTGTTACTTTTTCCCTGAGAGTTCTTTCCTTGGTACCAACCACATACTACAGATGTGTGATTAGTTGCCTAAATGATTAAACGAGTCAGCACCTGAAATATTAGTCAGTTCAACTAATTCTTAATATTTTATTAATGTACAACACCATCATGATGTAACGCTGCCGCCTGTCACTAACAGTGGTTGCAGCTGCCCCCCACAATAGTGCCCTAAGCAAGGTGGAGAGTGTGACAGAAGATGTCTAAATAAAACCATCTGGTTGGACAGTATTTTGATCTAGAAAATAATGTTCTATGTACACTGTGTCAGAGTAAACTGGCATTTTAACTAGACCTGAGCGACCATCAAATTTCTGGTATCATGACATCACTGAGAAGCCCTGTGTGAATGGTTGTTCAGACTAGAAAAGTGCTGTGTACTGTACATGCAGTCCATTAACCATTTTTGTTCTGGTGCTGGTGTTAATGGTTTGGTCTAGCACAGCACTGTTATTTATTTATGAGCTGCTATATGTAAGTACTTTAATTTGAAAGGTCAGTTGCTGCTGACCAGTGAAGCCCCGGCTCATGTTTCCCTGCCTGCACACAAGTCTCTCGTTGCACAGACAGACTGTAACTCCACCGTCTTGGACCACAGCTGGTGACAGTGGTTTTTGTTCTGCCCCGGAGGAGAACTGGCACCTGTGGTGTTACACCAAGCTCACCGAGGCAGCAGAGCAGAAGGAGGACTGCTGTCGCCAGCTGCAGTTAGCTTGCTAGCTGTTTAAGCTAGCTGCTGGTTGCATGCATACACCTAACTTTGTGACAACAGTTTGGGGAAGACCTTTTCCTATTTCAACATGACAGAGCCACTGCTCACAAAGCTAGCTGCATAAAGAAATGGTCTCTCCAGTTTGGTGTGAAATAAATTAACTGGCCTTCACAGAGCCCTGACCTCAGCCCCATCCAACACCTTTGGGATGGACTGGAATGCTGCCTGTGATCCAGGTCGACCACAGGGAGCTAATCCCTGCTGCTGGGTTTCCGAAATCTTGTGGAAAGCTTTCCCTGAAGAATGGAGGCTGTCATAGCAGCAGATTAATACCCATGGTTTTACAATGATATGTTCAACCATCACACATTGTTGCCTCATGAATTCAGCTGTCATTGCCCAAACACAATCATATCACACTCTCAGAGAATGCAGCTCAGACCAGACCTGAAACTAAATAACAAAAATGAACCAGAGGGTAGCGCTCAACAGGACAAGAACGAGTGGTAGAGGAATCAACCTCAGGAGCTCAGCTGTCAGGACGAGACAACAAAGACACTTTCAAAACACAGGAGGAGGAGACGGAGCTGCAGCTGAGATGAGACGGAGGACGGCGTTGAGACTTGCCAAAGAGACGCTGAAAACTGGATCACAACATTGACTGACTCAGCTAGTGTTCAGCTGTCAGATGAGTAACACAGACAGACAGCTGGGTTTGTGGCTGGCATGGATACAGTTAGAAGACGAGATTCACACACGGAATACACAGACACAGACACAGACACACAGACACAGACACACAGACACAGACACAGACACACAGACACAGACACAGACACAGACACACACAGACACAGACACACACAGACACACACACACCAAGGAAACATGCTTGAGTGGATGAGAAGCTGAGGAAAAAAGGGAGGGAGTGACAAAACTCCTCTTTTTGCATCAAAGCCAGTTTAACCCAAAGAATTAGACTGAATTAATTCTGTTTCTTACAATTAACTCTTTGTTTTGGGGGATCCTCCATGAAGGCAGAGCTCCCTTTAGCATTTTCTTTTTAATCAAAGAAGAGATGAGCAGCACAGTGAAGGGACGATGAAGCAGAGAGGAATGCACAGGATCACCTTCAAACATGTATTTGTGTGCACAGTAACTGGATCTTTGTCTACACATGAGCACAATGGCAGCTTCAGTTTGATTTATGATCTCCCAACCATATAATTACAAATATTTCCCCATGACGCCATCCACTCTAAACCTGAAGGGGTGCAGTGGCAAATTTGAATCAGTCAGTTGGATTATTGGTAATATCTATCCCAGGGTTCCTTTAGTTTCTATTTAAAATATTCTTCCTTTATTCAAAATGTTTTTGCTTCTATAAGAGCACAGAGTCGCTTACTGAGAAGAACAACTTTAAAAATTCTTTTTTGTTTTTTTTGTTTTAAAATGGTGAAACTTTCAAGAAAAAAAAAATACAAAAACAAAGCCAAGTCATCACCAAACCTGTTTTCCAACAACTTCTCTAGAGTCATTTTCCTGGTCCTGCACAATTCTGGATTATATGACAGCTGTGATCATCTGACTCCTGTGAATTCTCCCTTAGGGTTTCCTTCATTCTGAATAATGTTGTTTCTGTATTCATAATCTTTCTTCCACCATGTTTTCTCATCATGTGACACCCTTGTTACAACATGTTAGACTTGTTTTACATTGTGCAGCTCTACAGTGTCCATGCAGGATTTCTAATTACTAGAGCGAACAGAACAGACTGTACGACATCTTTGCAAGCCCTGCAGCCTGTTTCACAAAAGCTATTTGCAAGCGATGCAGATGACAAAAAGCAGTGTCACAAATAACTGTTACGAGCAAACTGTAGATACATTTCTGAGCAGTATTTGTTTTGATTATAGAAACTTGTCAAAATTAATGAGTGAGGAAATTTACAGATCATACCTTACATGATGCAAATTTGGCAACATGTGCTCCCGGGTTGGTGGAAACATGAATGAATGAATGAAATGTGAAATAATGACTCTACTGCAGTGAGGTGTTGTGACTCACCAGGTCTGCAGCGTAGGCCATCAGCAGCCAGCTCCTGCCCCTCTGGACACACACAGGTGTATTTGGGAGAGTGTTTGTTGATTTGCGGTGCAGGCAGACACATGTAGCTACAGCCGCCATTTTCTCCTTTCTCTGCGCACCAGTTAGTACCTGTCAGAGTCAACAGCTCTTGTTAGTTTGCCCGACAGAGAAAGTCAAACAGCAATATACCTCCTATTAACACAAACATGAATCCTTGTAATGTGAAACTGTTTATAGTGCGTGAGGCCTCACCAGCCTCTTCCACTGTGTTTGACATATATGCACATGTGCACAGTCTGTGTGAATTGATTTGAAAAAATAAAAAATTATACACACACACACACACACACACACACACACACACAGAGAATATATAAGTAGCAAATTTCTAAATAATAAATAATAATATAAAACATAATAATCTAATAAATAATATAATGATCTGATCTGCACAGTCTGCTGTACTTGTGGGACTTGCGATCTGATCTAGACTATAATGTGTTTTTGTTCTTCCCAACAAATTTCACTTGATGTTGGAAACAACAGTCTGAAAAAACAGTCATGACTCGAGGCCCACTTACTAGCTTGTTCAAGAGGTATCACATTTTTGTTTTTAACAACAGGTGCAGTCTGTTCAGTTGTTGTTCAGATGAACTTTCAATCTCAACTGACCACACTCCCTCTGTTGATGGCTGTGTGATATGACTGAAAGCTTCCTGAGGTTCAGTAAGCAGACCCTGAGTTCAGATTGTTTTATCAAGAGGCAAGAAGCTGGTGTGTGATGTTGCTACATCTTATTGGCTCCTTCCCTCCATTAATCTCAAGTAAATTATTTTAGCAGCTAGTAGACCTGCGTCAATTATGGCTGCATGATTACAGCTTCAGGGACAATTAGCATTACAACACCCTGTACCTGAATCATGTGTAATTACAGCAATTTCTGATTAACTTCTTCATCAACCCTCATTAACTCACAGCAGTAGATACTGTAAAAGTATCTAACATCAGCCCTGAGGTTGAGATCCTTAACGTCCGTCTGTTCCCCCCTCCCATCAGGTTCTTACCCGATAGCTGGATCAGCTCGTGATAGACTATGATGTCCTGGGGGTCGTTCAGGTTGCTGGCCAGCGTCACCACGTCAGAGCCTGTGAACTTGTTTGCGCCGTAGATGGCTTCATTTTCGCCGTCTGTCCAAAAGACTCGATCCTGGAGAGAAGACAGAAAAACAGAGCTCAAGTCTCATGTACTGTGATGGATGAAAGCTTTCAGAGACATAATACTGAACCTGACTCAATGTAAGAAAACAGATCACCACAAACTGCTGACTTAATCTGCCCATTGTTTTTTAGATTAGAATACATCTGAGTGCATTAGCACACTTTAGCAAAGGCCACTTAACAACAGAAAACTGTTGTTAAACCTCTTGACTATAAATCAGCATCTTCGAGCCAACCAAATTTATTACAACTGTTGTCATGGTTACTGCACAACTGCAAATCAGTTTTTCAATTCATGCAATTAATACTATAATCAAGCTTTTTCCAACGATGTAACAACCCATTCTGTGAATTTCTTTTCTTATCTGAATTAAAAAAAAAAAAAAAAAAAAGTGATTTCTACAAACTATACATCTTAACCTTTTATCTGACATTTTACAATCGTTTTTCAAACGTCTTGATGGAGAGATTCTACTAGTGATGAGAATCGAAAACTAGTTCCAGTTGTGAATTTTTTAGAATCATATTCCTCTGAGCTCATCATTTCTTTTCATTGATGCTGGCATGTTTTTTTGACAGGTGTAGTCAAACTGTCATTGTTTTGCAGTGTGACAGTACACTGCAAAACAATAACCTAAAACTCATGTACCTATGCTGCTGGAAACTTAACAACAAGGAGCCATGACAGAGAGAGAAATCGTTTATGAAAGATGACGTCAGTGCTGGTTGTAATGTCTGTAAAAAGGTAATTTCAAGAAAGGGTGGAAACACCAGCAATATGCTGCAACATCCTTCTATACAACATGGGCTCAAATTCCAGGACTGCCATGTATTTGGCACAACTGCAACTGCTTCCCAACCGAGCAGCACGTCTGTAACGGAGGGCAAATATCCTACATTATAATAACAGTGTCATTTGTTCATCAGGAATCATTAAGGAAATCAACAAATAAAATACATATTGCCATTGGTGGCAATAAGAGCGTATCAATTCCCATCTATTAGATTCTACATCACAAATGCAGCCATCTGTGTGCTAAGACCATCTGTGCCCCTGCACTGCGCTTTGCAGACACCACCTGTCAAATCAAACTCACGTCTCTCTTTTCATTTCTGCTGATTTAGGTGGAGCTCTGTTTCAGTCTGTTCAGCCTCAGCATCTTTCACTGCTCATGTTGTCATGTTAACCCCTCTACTCACACCCGCCTCCAACTGAAATCCTTGTGCAGAGGATTTTCCCCCTTTAGTGTGTTCACAATGCCTGCATGTGAATAAATGTGTCATCTGAGAGAGAGTGAGGTAGCAGTTGTGTGAGTGGGTGTGGGTGAGGGAGACAGCGAGAGAGCCACATGTCCATGATTCTGATTCAGCCACACAGCATGGACATATGAAGAGTGCAGGTTTTAAAAATCAGATAGCACTGTTAGTACTTAACATTAGTAGTGTGGGCGCACACTATAGTTTTCATACACAATGTGTGATCCTCCGAGGGGACCTGCTTTCTTAATCTTGTAGGTTTTGTATGACATTTCTCCACTGAAGTTTCTAACATCTTTAAATTTATTTTCACTTATTTTGAAACCAGAAAATTCAGCTAGGAAGAGCTGCACTGTGTTAATGTGTTGCCTTAGAATAGATCAAGATTATAGAAATCTACTACACACATTTCCACCAACATCCATAGATTTTCTAAGTCTTGACAGTGAGAAAGGAGCACATGTATTACAATGAAGTGCAGAGGACAACAAATTGAATGACATACAGCCTGTGACTGATTAGAGTGACATCACAAGGCAAACTGCAAATTCCTGCACAAACTCAACTTGCTGTGTGCGACTTTACCAACACTGAAACAATCATTAGAAAAGTTTTTTTCTTGCCAATTCATATGAATTTATTCTCATCTCTGCAGAAAAGTCAAAGAAACAGGAAAAGACTAAACTGGGATAGGATGGCAGAGCAGAGGTACAAAGGCAACACAGCTTGTAAACTACAGTGAGGTGAACTTGGCTCTACATTAAACACTAATGAACTAAATAAATCAAATCAGTCTTGAGCCAGGACTGTCAAGACAGACGTCATCCAACAAACACAGCGTGAGTGTCCTGGATCAGGGATACAAAGTTTGCTAGTTTTGTTTATTATTCTCACATATATGATCATTACAATTAAAAAATACTTTAAATGATTTCAGTAAGAATGACAGGCAGCGACTGGATCAGGAGACAGTTAGACAAAAAGACTAACAAAACCACCTGAAAACAGTTAGGACAACTAAATCTGGAGTTGAAATCAGATCAATAATCATAATGTGTCTTTACTTTCAGAGCATATTAAACAATATGAAACATAACAGCTGCAATACCTCAAAAACAGTGAGAGCAAAGGGATGAGCCAGGTAGTCTGAGGACTGCAGCACTTTCTTCCTGTTGTCTCCGTTCAGGTCGACGCTACAGAGCATGTGCAGCTTAGAGTCAACCCAGTACAACCTGCCTTTGATCAGATCTGAGAGGAAGAGGAGTTGTATGAAGAAACAGGAGAGGAGAGGGTGAGAGGAGGAGAGAAATGAAAGAGGAAGATGGAAAAAACAACAAAAAAATAGGAAAAAGATGAATAGAAAGAAAACAGAGGGCAGAAAAATCCACAAGGAAAAGAATAATTACATAAGGTAAGAAAGGAGGGATACAAGAAGGAAGATGAACCAGATGAACATTCAATAAAAAGTGTATTGGACAGGGGAAATGAGACCAGGGAGAGAATAGGAGGGTGAAAGGATGAAGAAGAAAAGTACAGAAGACAGATGAGGCATGGAGGGCAGAGATAGGAGGAGAGAAGAAGAAAAAAATAAAATCAATACAACATTTCATTAACAAGGACAAATCAATGGTTTTCCCCAGCGTTCTGGACTCAAGCGCAGAACAAGAAAGAGACTGAACAAAAGAAGATTTGATTATATGATCTGGTCAGGTGTTAGAGAGTGGTGAACTTTACTGGATAAAAAAAAAAACAAAAAACACAACAGTGATTTTTTTTAACACAACATAAAGGCTCTATTGATCCTCACAGGGGAATGATTCATGATTAAGTGCTTAGGCTGCATTTTTCATTCTTTTCAACCTGTGTCACATTTTCATTTGAAGCTTTGTGCATGTGCTTGCAGTCAGGAGTCATTAGTCTTTGGTAAATGAAGCTCATGAAGTGAACATAAAATTCCTCAAAATGTAAATAAAAACTATTAATGCCTCAATTTGTCTGTTAATTTCTTTTATGGTGGATTTTCCATTTAAATGATCAGCAGTAATGACAAAGATGACTCATTGTGTGTGCGTGTGTGTATATGTGTGTGTGTGTGTGTGTGTGTGTGTGTTCCTACCAAGAGTGATTCCATTAGGCCACTGAATGTCTGTTGCCACCAGAACCTGTCTGTCCACTCCATTCATACCAGATTTCTCAATCTTGGCAGGTTCACCCCAGTCAGACCAGTACAGAAACCTACGGACACATTTTTATACGTACACATTTGTAAATATACCATTGTCAACAGTAGATACAAGGATTTCATCAGACATCATCAAAACACAAACTTTCCACCCACCCAGACAGTGGGTCCACCGCGATGGAGGCTGGTTCTTTAAGGCCTCTGCTGAACAGAACTTTCTGTTTGGTCCCATTGAAGTTGGCTACGGAAATGGTTTTAGTGCTGAGATCGGACCAGTACAGGTTCTTATAGATCCAGTCCACAGCGATTCCCACTGGGGTCTGGACGTTGTCTATCACTTTGTAGTGGGTGCCAACGTCACCTCGTTTGTCCAGCAAGGTGCTGTGAGGACAGAAACAACAGAGACAAGGTGACTTAATGCAAGTGTCACTGTCCAGCATATTAATGTAAATGTAATTCATAAAAATGGTGTTTCAAAAAAACAAAACGTTGTCACCTCTGCTACACAAGAAATGATACGTAGGGGCTGTTGTTAATATTTTAAGATTCAAATAATAATAATAAGTAAAAGATCCCTGATAATTTCAGACAAACATGGAGCCTCACATCAGCCAAGTCCATTGTTCAGTTTTCGTTGGTTGTAATTAATTTCAAATTTAATGGATTTTGTGCTCTATTGTCAACACACAATGCAGAGTATCACATGACCAACTCTGCAATCATACAACTCTCCTGAGTTTGTCCATTGACATCAGCTCTCACATGGGAAATCTTTTCTATCTCTACTAACACTGTCTATATCACGAGCATGGCATTAGCATTATCATGCTATGTTAGCATTCATTTCAAAGTACAGCTGTGACGGACCCTGGTTAAGTGAAATATTAAATTAGGAATGATACTGTGGATGGAGACACAGCACTAGTGACGCTACAAAAAAAAAAACCACCTCTGTACATTTATTCACTTTCATGCAGCTGTTATTTTTCATTCATTTGACAAAATATGAAGATCAAATTGAGCAAACTTGAATGTAAGGAAATGTGTCAAATTTTCCAGTATTAAACTGGAAAATTCAGGATTCTGCTACTTTTTGGCAGTAATCTACCTGTATATGGCCTTCTGGCCCAGGTCAGCCCAGAAGATCATCTGCTGGTCAAAGTCAGCATCCAGAGCCACCGTGTTCCTCTGCTGCTCCACAATCTGAGTGTACTCCTTCCTCTCCAAACCCAGACGACGGATGTCACGGCGATTAGTGAAGATCAGGCAGGGCTCCTTACCTGAGGACAGGAGAGACTTAGTTAAATGAGAAACAGAAGTTTAAGGTTAAATCTGACAGTGCATCTCTTCAAAATGTAGCTCAGGTTTCTCTGGGCCCCTTACTGATGCTGGACACTGCAGTCTCTGATTGAACTGGCCTCATTAAATGTTTCAAACATGTTAAATGTGTGGGCTCTTTTTTTCCTTCACCAAGGATATGTCTGAACAGATCAACTTAATGACCAATTTGTTTGTAAAACCAAAGGCTATTAGTTTTAAGTAAATGGTCTAAATTAGTGACATTTAAAGAGATTATGAAGATTATATTGTTCTGACAGAAGAGGAATTATAGTTTAAAGAGGGCTTTATAGGATCTGTTGACAATTTATATGGAAAAAGAGCAGGTCTAAGGATACAGTGATGGTCTTTGTCAACAAGCAACAAAGTCTCTTTTCATTGCAGAAACAATAGCACATGATCACCAGACTAGAGAAAGACATGTGCGTCTCCAGCTGAACAACAACTCCAGAGCCTTTTTGATCATATTTGACAGAGTATAATAGTGGTGACTTCTTGAAGATATTTGAGGTCTATTTCTGGATCTAGAGATTATTTTAGTATCTGCCTCTCATTTTCCAGTTGATGTCACTGAAGAAGGAGAAGTGTTCAACTACTTCAGATTTTCAAAGTTTTTTTTTAAGCTAAAAAAAATTTTCCAGTTAAATGAACCTCCAGTGTGTCTGAACCCAGTGGCTCTCAACCTGTCAGATGGGTTGTTAAAGGGCATTTTTATTATACTTATTATTTATTAGATGGTGGTAGCAGAGGTAGAGAGATGACAGGAAATGAGAGAGATGACACAAAGGTCTCCACTGAATTCAAACTGGGGATGTAGAAGTTCATGGTTCTGTTTTTAAAAATGCCATTGAAACAAATTTCATTAACAATGACTGTTACCTAACTCTTTAAATGGAATGCAGTGGTTTTTAATTTCATCAATTACTTGTGTGCTTTTCCTGCCTCGAAGAAGATCTATTATTGACATTCTCTCCATCACACAAATTCTTATTAAATGAAAATGAGATGGTGAACATAATTTTGCCTGCACAGGATCCGTCCCTTGAAGAAATACTCCAAGAAGTACTTAACGAAACACATTTCCTTTTGTGGTGTGTTATTTAAAAAGGGTAACAAATTAGGGCAGTCTATATGAACAATGAAAATCATGGGGTAGCCGAAGGTGGCTCAAGATCATAGACTGTAAATAAAGATGGAAGCAGCCTCTGAGATGTTTTTGAAGCTAAGAGTGGGCTGCTCCACTGTTGCCATCTTGGCAGGACCTGACTCCACCTAACTCCTGGCTTATCCAGAAATGGGCAAAGAGGTGGGGTGAGTATGGAGCAGAGACTTTGGTGTATGTTTGTTTGTGGCAAGCATACGCTCACGCACCTGTCACTCAAAGCGGCCATGCCTTCAATTACACAGAACTTTGAGCCTTACTAAAATTTAAATGAGTGAATTATATAAAAATTCACCCCCGCACATTTGTCATAAAGGAGGAAATTGGTCATGTTTATTTCTGTTATTATTTCTGTTATTAGGTTGGACATTGACTCACTTCTGGAGCCAGCCTCAAGTGGACATTAGAGGAACTGCAGTTTTTAGCACTTGTGTTGGCTTCATTTTTCATCCTTGGAGGTTGCCACTTGCTCAAGAAATGTTCTGCTAAAAATCTAAATCGAGATTCAGCAAAAACATTTCACCTTCCAGCTGTTTCTGGGTCATGAGAGACGAGACATTTTGAGTTTGCCCTTTTCCAGAAGAAGCAATGAATCCAGAATACACTGAACTGCCGGTTTAGTAACTTCACCTATCTGTAAGTATGGTCTGATAAAAAGCCTGGCAAATCAAAGTCATAATGTTCAGTTTTGTTGGAAACTGGTTTACATTTAGTCTACCATCATTGGTAAATATCAGGAATCAGGACGACTCAATACAGTTCAACAGCACCAGAAACTACAGCCTCCAAAATGACCACACAGATGAGTTAACACCTCTATAAAAAAACTTTTTGAGTCAAGTCTGACAGCCTGATGGTGGTTTGTTGTAGTGAAGCTCACTGCAGTGCTTCTGAATGATTAAAGGAATCTTAAAAATACAGTGTGTTTTTGCACTATATAAATCTGCTCTATTTTGAGTTTTCTTGAGCAGAAGTGAATAAGCCTGAGACAAAAAGAAAGAAAATAACAGCACAGTGCATCTTTAAGGTTGAGGGCTGATGTTATATTTCGGGGAGTCGTTCTGAATTCCCAGCTGTTGACTCACCAACAGCCTTGCAGACTCCGGTGGTCGGGTCCATCTGGTAGCCGTTGTGGCATTCACACTTGTATCCTCCCTTCAGGTTGATGCAGATCTGACTGCAGATGCCAGGATTCAGACATTCATTGATGTCTGCATACAGAGAGAGGGAGAGATGAAGAGAAGGAGGAGGGGGTGGGGCAGAGGAAAACAGCTGGTATCTGACATGTTTAATTAATCCGGTCTGCTGAATGCTTCAATCTGGGTAATCAGACGTTTGCACTCGACTCTGCAGCAAACACAGGTTGAAAACCTGTCTAGACAAAATTGTTTTTCAGTGAAATTATACTACTGTTTTTTGAAAACAATTACTTTTCTGAAATGTTCCCATGATTCCTATTGCATGAGGCTTAACTGATGTCAGCTTGGGATGCACAAAATGAAAATTAAACCTAGCTTTAATTGCTGTTGATGTTTTGCCAGTACAGTCTCATCAGAATTAAAAGTAAATATTCAAATGCTTTCAGGAGTTTAGCAGTGATTTTACATGCGGGAGTAGATTAAGCACCACTGTGCAACCAGTGGCGTTCATTCTAGATGGGATTACACACATTTCCCAATATCCAAAGCAGCATTTGAGGCCAAGACTGGCTCAATAACAAAACTGTCGGATCAGAGCCTCCTGAACGTAACAGAGAATTTCAGCTTTTAGAAAAAAAACAAAACGATTACAACACAGCTGATCGCATTACACAGAGGCCAGACGTGCACAATAAGCACATGTACCGGCTGTAACTCACACTACCAGCCTACTGATGTCTGACCCAGCCTGGTGGATCAGTGGCTCCTTAGAAAGACAAATATAGTAAAGCATCTTTCCTCAAAGTGCTGAACAAAAATCAAACATACTAAGTTGAATGTAAAAGAACAAATAAGTCAATGTTTTACTTCCAAAAAAAAAAGTTGATAAAGCTGAATCAGCTGAAGCTGATAATTCTTGCTGATCTACTTTTCCAACAATTGAGGTTTAAAGATCCCATATTGTAGAAAATGAGATTCCCATGTCTTCTGATTATAAAGCAGGTCACAGTGGGAAGAAAAAGTATGAGAAACCTTTGGAATTAAATTGTTTCTGCATTAATTGGTGATAAAATTTGATCTGATCTTCATCTAGGTCACAAGCACAGAGTGAGCTAAGCTGACAGCAAACAATTAAGAGTTGTCTTTGTTGAATACAACCATTAACATTCACAGTGCTAGTGGATAAAGTAAGTGAACCCTTGGTTATAAAATTGGTTGAATTTCCTTTGGCAGCAATAACCTCAAACAGGCTCTTTCTGCAGCAGCTGATCAGACCTGCACAATGTTCAGTCACTTGGATCCATTAGACACATTAACAAACCTGGAAACAGGACAGGACCTGATTAGACTGAATATAACTGGCTCTCTGGTTGGATCTCAGTAACTTGGAACTCAGAGGACACATGGAGACTTTGAGATCAGTTTCTCGTTATTATTGTTGCCAAAAGAAAACAGGGAGTGCACACAAATCTGATAATGAAAAATGTCCTTACACTAGTCATGCTTTCCTGTTTGCTCAGATGCAAAGGAAATCTTTATGACTTCGGTAATAAATTGAATATTTGCAGTGCTACAGTTAGATTCTGCAATGCAGCTGTGTCTGTGCTAAATTTCTCAGTTTATTTGATTATTGACACGTGAGTTAGTGAATCCAGTTTAGTCAGTACAAAATGCTAATAAGAGTCTTCAATAGATATTGAATAAATATGCGGCAGACTTTAGGTAAACACTTCCTGAAAGACTGAATGATGGATCTGAGTGGGTTGTGCTGGGAACCCTGTTGGGTTCCTGGTGCCTACATTAACCACAATGCACCTTGACCACTGAAAGTGCAATTGAAGATTCTGGTCTGTAATGCGAGTCGTGGCTAATGTAACTAGTAAAATGATGCATTGTTTTGACAAAATCTAATTTTGAAAAATGATTTGCAAGTGTAAATATTTACAGCCTTCTCCAGTGACCTAATATGACTCTAACACAAAGGTCACTTACCTCCACAGGTCTTGTGGTCAATGAGCTGCAGTCCAGGCGTGCAGTCACACTCAAAGCCGATCACCATGTCCTTACAGATGTGAGAGCAGCCGCCGTTATTCAAAAGACACTCGTTTAGATCTGAAACACATGAAGGAAACAGGCATGGACAGTTTAGACAGGAAGGAGCGAGGGAAAGCTGATAGACAGATCAGCCTGGATTCAAACTGATAATAAGGACATGGTAGCGATGATCTACTATGCTTTCTTTAATACTCAAAAAGGTTATTTTTTGATATTTTGTGTGTTAAGTTAAATGTGGTTTGACAGGGGTAAGGAATCTTGATCATAAAGCTACACAGTGATTACAGAGATTAGGTGGCATAATTTCTTCTGATATTCTTATCAGTGTAGTTAATACATTATAGTTAACCTGGTTAATTGCAGTTTCCCAGCAGCAGCGTACAGAGCATGACTTTACTTCATTTTGTTTTCAGGTCTGGTTTACCACAGATGTCTCAGCTCTTTACCCTGTTGTCCTGAGACCTTCTGAAAGGAAACTTATCATATCAGTCTTTCAGTTATTACACAAACCTCATGAAGACAGGTGAGGGTTAGAAAATGTGTCCATAAAAAAGAAAAACAAAAATGTCTCTAGTGCACTTGGACAGCAAGCTCCCCAATACAAGACAGAAAGTTTGGCATTTGACTCCATCTCTGTCTCTAATGAACAGAGAACAAGTACAGACCTTTTTCTTTTGACAACGTAGCTGTGAGGTTGTTTTTTTTTTTTTACTGGATAATTTACAAAGATACACAGCTTCACTCTGTGCTGTATACTACTCCCCATGTTCTTTGATACAGAAAAATTGTCTCCTTTTCTTAATCTAACATAGCAGATGTTACATTGATATTTAACTCAGCACCAACTGCACAACATTACATGAGAAAATAAAGAGTTATGTTCAGATTCTTTAAGCCATTTAAATTGATTATTTACATGATATGTCACTCTGTCTCTAATTGAACTGTAGACCAGTTCAGACTGAGATGTTTAGTATTCTGATGGTGGAAAGCATCGAGTTCTTTGATCCATGAAAGAGAATTATTTACAAGTGAAGTGCAGGACACTTCAAAGCTGCATCAGGCGAGATTTATGTAAAAAATCCACATATTATTAGCATGAACGTAGCCATGTAGCCATGTTTCAATTGCAGTTTGGTGCAAAACAGAAACAATTTTTTTTAGAGAAGTCGACAAACACTATTGCTCTGTGTTTCCATCGAGAGAATTAAATGTGACGGCTGATTTCCAGCATCTGCCTCTCAGTTGCATCTGTCCCCCTGGGGCCTGATGCGGCAGGCTGAATACGAAAAAGTTTCCATTTCTATTTCAATTTTTAGAAATGTTGCTTTGTAAAACAGTCTGAAAAACCACATCATGTATTTAAATTTGAGAGTTTTTTTTTTTTCATTTTGCCAAATTTTTCACGTATGCCATACATCTCCCAGCAAAAACATCCAGGAAAAAGTCCCGCTGATGTCATTTTTGACATCATACCAGCAACATCACATAAAATTAATATCTTTCACTATAGCTGTCTATGTCCAGGCTGCATCTGAACATGACATACATGAAAAAAATATAAATATATTTTAACCCTTGTAGCGGCTGCATGTGGAGACAGTGGCATTTTAGTGTCAGTGTATTTTCTGTCAAAAATAAATCAGAAATTTATAATGAAAATAAATCCAATGTTCAAGTATCCTGCAAATCCTGTGTAGACAGAGCTGCTGCAGCAGCAACGCAGCAGACATGCAGCTGGTGTCAACACACACACATGCTTCTCTGCAGCAGGTCAGCAACGGCAGCCGCCAAAAACACACACACTATGCAGGCAGTGTGTTCCCAGCGTTAAGCAAGTGAGTGGAAACGCAGCTAGTGACTGAGAGACCTGTTCAGAGAAATCTGATGTAAAACATCTGCATACAGAATCAGAAATCTGGAAAAGCCAGTTTCTCCATATTTCTAGTTCACACAGTTTCATATCACTGACTTTATAATAAGTGACATTTGCTGATTTTACACACACACACACACACACACACAGACACACTCTGGATTGACCACAGGTCATACCACAAGATATTGAAGAATTCCTATTCACACAGATTCTACTGTAAATATGATATAAATATAAAAACAACATCCTGGTTAATCGTGTTCTGCCACTCAGATGTGAATATTTCAATAATTATCTGAAGTGTCTGAAGAGTGGTGTGTGTATTTAGGAACTTTGTAGATGACACAAGAGTACTTCAACCTCACTGTGACTACAAGGAAGCTGCAAACATCCACTGTTTCCAAATGTTTAACAAAAGAAATAGCTCCAGCACATATAACAGGGCAATGTGGGGGCATTATAATAAACACAAATATGCTGTTGTGCTCAGAAAATGGGTGTGAGGACAGAGTGAGGCGTCTTTCCCTGGAGGACACTCTTTGGTTTAAAGTTAACACTACCCTGCACTCGAGCTGCGTCAGCTGCTGTGATTCTGAGGCTGCAGCTCAGTGATGATGTTGGTGAAAAGTTTGGACAGATGAACTATGAGCTCATTTTCCTCCATATGAACTAAATATCCTATAACATCTATAAAACTGACAGAAAAAGCTGAAAATAACTGAATATGGTCGAGTTCATATCTGCTCCATTTATCCACTGACCAAAAGTCTGAAAATAAGTCAAAATGGACAAATGGCTTTAGATAAGCATTAAGAGATTTCTGATGATGCTGATTTTTTTCAATTACTCACTGCATTCCTTGATGGGCTCATCGCTCCAGTCAGGACAGTCCCGGGCCTTGTTGCACACTTTGCTCATCTCGATACACTCCCCACTGCGACACTTAAACTTCTCTGGCCCGTTACACTGAGTCACTGTGGAGAGATGCACACAACTTTACACTTCAAGAGCCCACACTCTTTATTATTTACATATAATACCTGCCTACAGGAACTTCTCTCTTCATCTGTCTTATACAGAGCCAGGCTGGCTGTTTCCGGGCTTTATGCTAAGCTAATTTCCTCCTCTTTGTATTTCACATAAAAGTTTGAGTAGGTTTGATCTTTTCTTCTCACTCTTGCTAAGAAAGAAAACAACCACAGTCTGAGAAAAGTCAAACTGTTCCTTGACAGATTCAGCAAGTGAGACAGCAGGCTCGTGAGAGAGAAAACAAGATACTCCATCAAAAACATAATTTAATTTTCAGCCTCACCAACATGTATTCACTTCTGAAAAGGTTTCATAAACCTTTAAATCTCGAGCTCTTCTCAGTCTAATCCTTCAGTTTTGGTTAAAAACTGAGTGAGGATCTTTAGAATCTGTAGAATAAAATGTTTTATTTTACTGGAGCAAAAACAATGTAAGAAAACAAAATGACCAGGAGGTTTTTTTGGTTCATTTTTCTCCTGGATGAGAACAAACATAAAAACACATCAGAACATCCTGCAGTGTGAAAGCACAAGCTGAAGTGGATTTAATTTTTTTTTACATCTAGAAAATATGCAAAGACCATTTTCATGCCCATAGCATCAACACAGACCACACACACACACACACACACACACACACACACACACAGCTTGTGAACCTCAGGAAGCCTGAGGTCAAAAATAAAAACAAACAAAAATAAGAAAAAATAAAGCTTTGTCACTTGACAATGCCCTGAGGATAATTAAAAACAATCATCTGTAAAGCTGTGTACACACACACACACACACACACACACACACACACACACACACACACACAGAGCACATACTATTTTTGCAGTTGACTTCATCTGATCCGTCGGCACAGTCTCTGATGCTATTACACTGTCTGCTGCCCAGGATGCAGTTTCCATCATCACATTTAAACTGATCTGGTCCACAGGTGCGTACAGCTGCCAAGGACACACACAAAGACACACACAGTTACACATTTAAGTACTTCTGAAACAATTTTCAATTAGCTGATCACCGGAATCAAACCAACAGAAATTTTTAATCTTCAATCAGTCTTCCAAACATCTCAAATGTGAGGATTTTATATTGTGGTTCTGACAAAAGACACAACAAACAAGTCATCAGCCCACGTTCTTATAATCAGTGATGGCACGAATGACTGTATCCTTGTCAATGGATTAATTTAGAAATTACTGAAAGATGGGAGGGAACTTTCCTTCTTTACGTCTGTTCTCTTTCATTTAGTCGGTTCTGTCTGCACACAGTTCACTGTCAGTTTCTAGAAGAACTAAGACAGTAGGAATTAGGCAGACAGCCATAACAAACAGCCTGAGACAGAGGTCATCGAGATCTACAACTTGAGTTAGTTTAGACATGTGCTCAGGTTCTGATTTAGGTCCAAAGTCTTCACACGTGTCTGAGCTCGAGTATCGAGACGTATTAATCCCAGAGTCCTCACAGGACCTTCCACAGACAGCTTCACAGATTTGTGGAGACATTAGTGGTTAATGTGTTAACTATACTGCTCATCACTTTTTTACTTGATGCATCAAAACATCTGGGTTTCCTGAACCGTCTTCCAACAGCTCACAAGATTCCCATCACAATATATAATTGCAGATAGATTATAAAATAATTAATAGGGGGCGCTGAGCAGCAAGTCCCCAGTTAGACTCCCACCCAGCCCGACTATTTGCTGCGTGTCATTCCCCTCTCTCTCCCTGCATTTCCTGCCCTGCTCTACCACCACCCTATCCAACAAAGGCATTAAAATGGCCAAAAAATAACTTAAAAATAAATAAAGTAAAATAAGGTAATTAATGTTGAATGAATGGAACGAGAGCGTTGTACATCACTGATCACTGCTCAAGCTGTTTTTCCCAAATATTAACTGCTGAATTTCTTTGCTGAATTATTCTAAAGTCAACATTTTTGAAAGAAACCCTTCATTACATCTGATAGTGATCGTTTCCATGACAACAAAAGCTGCGTGTATTTACATGTTTCAGCTGACTCATGTATTCTTTAGATTTGAGACCACATCACATCCCAAAAGTCCTGACCTCATAACTCAATGACTACATATACATCCAACACAGACCACGTCATCAGTCATGGTCATCACCTGTCTGATATCATCAGTCTGAAAATAAACAGCAACAACTTTTAAAAACTTCTCTCAGGCTGCTGCTGTCACTAAAATAAATGTGATTATGATGTTAAATCGTTAATGTGCTGTACATACGACAGTTGGCTTCATCGCTGCCATCCTTGCAGTCGGGATCTCCATCACACCTCCACTTCTTGTGAATGCACTCTCCCGAGCGGCACTGCATCTCACTGGACGAACATTTGGCCGGTGGCGTCGGGTGACGGCCGCAACGGGACGGAGACTCGTCTGACTGGTCCTGCAGGAGAGAGGGGGATGAGAGGGACGCTTTATAGAGAAGGAGAAGTCGATCATGTGTTTCCACTCACATATTTATTATGATGGGGAAACTGATGCTGTTTGAAACTGTGTCATGAGATAATAGATCATGTAAATGAGAATGTCTGTTTTTACCTCCACTTTCAGTTTGTGAAATTGCTGTTCACACACTGTCATCAACACTTACTCTCTTCTAGCTGTTTCCTTGCAGGGAGCTTGCAGTGCAACTTAAAACATCTCAAGACTAGTTTGTTTGAAAAATACGACTTGTAACTCAGAAAACTCACCATGTTTGGATCTGGTATGACCTTTGGACAACATGCACACACTTGTGCAACAGTAACAGTGTAACGGTGTGTGTATATATGTAAACTCTTATGTATTTATTTTGAAAACAAAAAAATGAGAGGGAAATCAAATATTAAACATTTCACTGACAGAACAAACATTCTCTGCATTTGTATTTTTCCTTTTACCAGACACAATAACTTCCTGGAATCTTATCGTCACTGTGAGGTTGCCAGACAAATGACAGAGGCTCCAGGAAGTCACTGCTTTTGACTAAGAAATTGTCATGTACATAACCCACTCTCTAAAGTCATCACAATGTCTTGTTTTTACACTTTGATTTTTCTACAGTGTAAAAAAAAGGTGTTGATTCCGTTATGTTTGAGACTCTTACCGTCCCTACCCCCTTGTTTTCGGTCTTTAAACCACGACCTAAAATAGTCCATCATTTTTTTCTGCTGAGCAGCTGTCCTTAGACACTTTAACCATGAAAGGCTGATGTAGTGGACACAGAGGCAGCTCCTCTGTCAGAAGCTCCCTCACAATCTCTCTCCTGCCCTCATCTTTCAACTATCGGAGTTTAAACTTCAGACAACTAGCACTGGCAAGAAGAGCATCTATCAAAGACATCAGCGATCTCGTAACGCAGTGCTGAAGGATTAGCAACGGTAATACTACCGTTTCAGAAATTGTAATCCCTTACAATACCATTTACTGGGGAAAGTAATAATATTACAGTAATTTGTTACTGACACTGGTACCGATCTAGACAAATATAAAAAGGCTATTCTTCATAACACAATATCAGCCATTTAAAGAGATTTCCAGTTTGCACAGACGTCAGCCACTGAAGGAAGAGCGAACATCATTAACACAGAATCCAAACAACGAACTATCAGGGCCAGTTCACACCTTTTGACAGGTGATCAGGGGGACGAGCAGGGCAGAGATGACAGAGCACAGAGCATTTAGCTCTCAGATCTTACAGATGATTAGCCCTTTATTTAACATTAAAACTGGGCACTGAGACAGAATGGGATCAAGAGGAGCAGCGGGAAGAGTTTCTTACACTTTCATCATCTCATAGAGTCACTGACTCATCTGGGAGCTGATTAATGGACTTTGTGAATGTGTTGTGTGTGTGTGTCTGCAGCTCCATTACTGCTCACAATGACGCAGGACTGGCTGGGCATGAGAGAGCAAGGGAGGGAATAACAATGACCTTCTCACAGAAGGCAGCATTTTAAATACTTGTGGGTGCGTGTGAGCGTTTGCATCAGTTTTTATTTTCCTGCTGGGCCGTCACTGTGATAACCACACAGCCAGTTAACAGGTATGAAGCAAAACGCCGACTCAGTGGAACTTGTTCTGCCATGTGTGAAGATGAGTGAGTGAGAGTGAGAGAGAGAGAGAGAGAGAGAGAGAGAGAGAGAGAGAGAGAGAGAGAGAGAGAGAGAGAGAGAGAGAGAGAGAGAGAGAGAGTGAGTGAGTGAGTGAGTGAGTGAGTGAGTGAGTGAGAGAGAGAGAGAGAGAGAGCCCAGGGGTATTACTCTGGGCAGTTCATTATAATGAGGCTAAATCTACTTAGAAAGTGAGAGAGAGAGTGTGTGTGTGTGTGTGTGTGTACGTATAAAGTACTTTGCAATTCAAAAAAGTCCGTTAAAGAACATTTTTTAAAAAAGTTTTAAACCTCAGTTTTTATTATTTTGTGTTTGTCGTAACCTGTATCTCTGACACTGTAAAGCATTGTATTAAACTGATGTCATTTATAAGCTCTGTCTCTCTGTACATTGCTCTCCACTGTAATGTAGATTAAAAATGATATTAAAGAACTAAAACTGATTACATGAAAGACAACCTAAAAGAAGCAGGTGGATGCTGAACCATTGTAGTGTAAAGTAAGGATATTGAGGTCAGGAAGGAGCAGAGGGTAACTTAGCTTCAAAACTGACAACATGTTCATCGTAAACTACCTAAGACTCTTTTACCCAGAGGGAAGGTTTCATCTTTCTGAGACAGTTTTTGAGGGGAGAACAGTGACCAGGGTAAGCTGCTGTCACACAGAAGGTCATACATACACAAAAAAATCATGTGGTGAATGATGCACCAAACTGAATTTAGTTTGGCCGGTAAAACAGAGGTCACCAGAGAGACGGGTCAAACTGCTCTCCCTTTCTCTGTGCACCATCAGTGGGTGAATTTCTGCAGCACACCACTGCTGTACTACTGCACCACTGAAGTGAGGTTCAAAGTCAGGAAATTTTGAGCAAAGGTCGCGTGAGCTTAATATTTTCAGTCATTGAGAAGAGTTAGACAACAGATTCTGCCACGTCACGCTTAAACAGCCAGACACACACAGATGCATAGAGTAGACCGTGGAGGCAAGTAAAGTCCCCTCAGAGCAACAGCTGCTTACTGTGCGTTACAGGGAGACGGCCTTGGAGTGTGTTTGACCACGACACAGAGGGGTGCAGCCACGTCCTTGGTGCAGAAACAGCCCATGCTGTGAGAGTTTGCAAGATGTGGAAATCCCCTGTTCAGAGTCTTGCCAACTTCTGATCACTTTCCTGAAGCGAAATGCTTCAGGAAAGTACATAAGCTCTGCCTCAATATTAACAACTAACTAACCCAATACTAACAACCCTGTCTGTCAAAATGACGAACGAGAAAGTCTAACAAAACCTCTGATTTAAAGTGAACCTTACAGCAATGCTTCACATTTGCTCTTCCTTAATCATGACCACAACTCTGAAACTCTTGCTAAAACTTTCTACATGGCGTGTATCCTCAGGCAGAGTCCATTCATAAAACTAGAGGAGACAGCCTTTGCAGTCAAGGCCCCTGAGGGTCTGGCACAACCCTCGAAGCATATCCAGATTTTACTTGAGCTGTTTTACTTCATTTGCATTTTAGCTGATAGGTAATTACTTCTGTATAATCTTTTCTTCTCCGTGTTTAGGAAATTTCAAAATTTCTACAAAAGTCTGAACTTGTGCTCTTTCCTACTGCTCAGTGACATTCACTCCCGGATCTTCTTGCCATTTCACTCAACGGTAATTAGCAATTATTGTCAGGCATCCACTCAGACCTCTGCTGCCCAAATCTGCTACTATTAATCACTGCATGACTGAAAGAAGAGGAACTGTCTATGATTCACAAGAACCAGATCCAGGTCAACTGAAAATGTCTTGGCAAATTCCTGTTTCTGACACTGCTGTCTGATGATGCAATAATGTCATCTTCCTTTTAACTGTTTTGTGTCCACAACTGGTGACCACAATCTGCCTGTCAGAGTGTGCGTGTGTGTCATTTCATTATGTTTGCTTCTCACCTGGCAGTCAACGTCGTCGTCACACACCCAGCTGGCAGGGATGCATGATGAGTTCCCGCACTGGAATTCACTGGGACCGCAGGAGGACGGCGCACACTCCACCTCATCTGAGCCGTCGCCACAGTCGTCCTCGCCGTTACACACAAAGTTCTTGGAGATGCAGCGGCCGCTGGCACACGTGAACTCATTTGGAGCACAGGTGATGTTACCTGGGGGCAGTTAGGAGGAGAACGTGAGCAAGATGTGAGGGCTGAGTCGCAAAAAGCGCAAAGTCACACTAAATTTTGGAAAATCATCTTTGTTAATCTGACTGTATCAACAATTAATTTCAAGAGTTGATTTGCTCTCCAAATGGAAGACATGTCATATTGAAACAGAATATTTACAAGAACACAGGCCTTTAATTCCCACTCCTGTCGCCATGTATCCTCAAATACAGCCCATACACGGTCCAACTACACCCTGAAGCCATGCACCTTATGCAAAGATCAGTGGACATAAGCTGGTGTAGATATGTGGCCAGAGGTATGTACACTTGAGTGTAGCAATATAGCTGCATTGATGATAACATATTTAAAAAATGAAATTTGATATTGCATTGATAAAACACATATGATAATATAGTGATTATTAGGCTTTGTGGATCTTTTGTTTATCAGTTCATCTGGTTGGCTTTTCACAATCCAAATGTAATTGTTCTTTTTGTCTAATTCATTTGCCAAAATACAAAAAAAAAAGTTAAAAATTAATTTGACTTACATGAACAAAAATAACAATGTTATTATCATTATACTATCTATAGATATTGCAATAACATTGTTAACATGAATTATTTTGGGCACGATAATTGCACTCTCCATTGTCAAACATTTTCCAGGAAGAATCTGGGTTTGGCCTGATGGTTCAAACAAAGTGAAATCTTACAGATACAATTACATTTTAGAAAATAGTGGTGTTCTTCAACTTTTTGGCAACAGTTAGAGGAAGCCACTTTCCTGTTTCAACATGACAATGCCGCTGTGCACATAGCCAGGTTCATAAAGAAGTGTTCCCAGACTGGTGTGGAAGGATTTCTGTCTGCTAATGCTCTTGTGGCTGAACGGGAGTAAATCCCTGCAGTCAGGTTCCAAAACACTGAAAATAGCCTGAAGAGAGTGGAGGCTGTTAGAGCAGCAGATTAATGCCAGTGGTTTTCAGGTGTCCACATATTTTGTGAACATTACCTTTGTGTTACGCTGTAGAAGTAATTATCACACCAGATTTCACACTTTTAAGTGTGACTGTTGGGAGGAGGGAGTGTGAAACATGCAGGACTGGAGGATGAGACTGTACAAGGGAAAGGGACAGATTTTAAGATTTTCATTTACATGGGCCTGTGGCAGCTCACACCAAGAGCTGTGTGGGATGTAGGGTGCATGAAAATATGCATCACACTACACCGCAGTAAAACATCATGGTACAAAGTTCAAGGACAGCTAGGGCACAGACTTTATGTGAAGAAACAAGAAAACAATTAACAAATGTTTCCTCCTCCTCAGCAGCTGCTGTCACTGATTAGCATCTTTAGCCAGAGGGGACGGTGAGATCTGCTGCTGCAGTGTTGGTTAAAATCTGTATATCATGATGCACAAATAATATCTACAGAGCTGATGCAGCATTGGCTTGTTTTAATGAAACAACTGACATATTCATTGTTAAATGATTGTGTTAAGTGAATAACATCACTACCAATGTTTAGTGTGGAAATCCAATGCCAATCATTAATCATGCCAATTATTACCTGATTACCTGATTTGTTATGGATAAAGGGTGAGTGTGTGTCAGTGTGCGTGTGTGTAAATTTCCCTCATTAACATTTAGCAGCATGCTACAGGCTGCTTCACTGTTTTCTGTCAGATCCAATTATCTTGGTTTGTCCAGGCAGAGCTTCATGCTCTGCAGAAAAGACTGTTCATGTGTTTCTGTTGCGCAGTGTGTAGGACAAACAGCTGGAGGATGACTCGTAATTGATCCATGAAACTGTGTCAGTGCTTAAACAGGACATCAGCTGTACACTTAACAGCACTTCTGGAAAAAGAAAATGTTCGAGTGCATTTCTAAAAGCCACAGAAGGCTTGTGTGTTTGTGCAAATAGTTGTGTGTCCTTGCACAATGTGAATTAGGCAGAGACATTAAAGCACAGCTGCAGCTGAAAGGGGGCTGCAGTGTGAGTCCAGAATGGTTTTATTGTGAAATTCATTCAGTGAATCTGGTGCTACAGGTAAGTAATTCTTCTGCAAATTTCAAAAGAAGGTGACCACAACTGAATTTCTGTAGCTGCCAGTATCCAATGAACCGTGATGCTAATATGTTCAGGCGACCCTTGTCAACTCAAGGTCCAAGAGCATCTCATGATCCCATCAGCACTCATCAAGTGTCTTCAAGTGCTCAGTGATCATGAACATGATGTGGACGAGTGGAAAAGGCCACAGCAGGATGTAAATAATAGAAACCAAACAAACTCCATTGGTTGTCCTCGATGGCAAAGTTAGGATATAAACTGCAAGTGACACAACCCTAAGTGCTGACATGGATACTGCATTTACCATAGAGTCATTTTACAGCATAGCCTTGGTAACAAATTTTGATGTTTGACTTTATGGTGACCAAACCTCAGAATTTCTTTTGGGAGAAGCTGAACCAACACATTGACACCTGAGTGAGAAAGACCTGCTGCCTGGGGTTCAACTCATCATTCAGCAGATGAAATATCATTCATCTGCTGAATGATATTTAATACTCTCTATTCACTTCCTGTGCTACAAGACTATAAAATTAAAATGTTATAAGTTTAAATTTAGGAACTGAGATGATTTAAAAAAGTTAATTCTATATTGACTCAAATAAGAGCCAAAACCATTTTGAGCTTATAAAGTGATGTTCACAAATAATTACAAGGTTTGGAGTAAAATCAACCAGGTATTACATTTTTTATATCATTAAACCTTCCCCAGATTTTCCCATCGTACACAGTATTAGCGGCTGATTACCAGCTGATAGGGATTTTAGGGGGTGGCTCTGTTGCCTTCATCCCTGAAAGGTGTAGTAGATTTTTAAGAAACTGGTGTGACTCTTCCATGATCCAGGTGGGTTTATTTATTTGATGAAAAAAGAAAATAATGGTAAACACTAATATTCTGAGGGTGTATGCAAACCTGAGTCGCAGAAGAACCCGCCCCTTCATACATCTTGAAAATCTACTACACCTTTCAGGGTCTGTGGCAGAGATGAAGGCAATAAACCCACCTGCCCTCTGGACAATTGTAATTGTCCATTCAGATTCAGGTGTAAAAATAGAGTCATAATTTGCACTTTTAACTTCAGTTTCACAGTGTGAGTTTTAGATGTTCACAAAAGCACAAATGTCTTTGTGAATAAAGTCTCTGAACAAAACAAATACAAATCTTTTCTACACGTGCACAAATTTGAATTTCTCACGCAGATAGATACAAACTTTATTTGTGAACATCACTTTACAAGCTCAAAATCTTTTTGACGCCAATTTGAGCCCATAATTTTACCCTGATAAAGTGAAAGTCATGATTCTGTTAGCTGAGGCAGATGTGGACAAAAAATATCCCTCCCATGTACAGTAAGTGTGTGGGTATATGTCCACCTACCACAGTTGACCTCGTCCTCCCCATTGTCACAGTCCTTCTCTCCATCACATTTCCAGAAGACGGGGATACACTGGGTGGAGCCCGCTCCGCAGCTAAACTCATTCACACGACACGTCCTCATGTCTGTGTGGACACAAACACAAAACACACTGAATTCTTGTTCCATCTCACAATGTTGGTTTCCCTGCACTTTTGCTTGTTCTTAGATAAAAACATACAAATACAAGTCATTTTGAGTAGACTTTGTGTTATGTGCCTTGGGCAGGAAGATGACAGATGATTCATTTTCTTATTTAATGACACATTAGAGAAGTGCAAAATGGAGTGGAGCTGAAGTTGTTTTGGAGCCATAAACCATCAAAAAAAAGATGTCAAAAAGCCACTAATTTCATAACATTTTGGGCCTTGTTTGGCCAAGCAACATGAGGTTATTCATTCTCACTTCTCACACTACACCATACTGGATATTCACAGTAACAAAAAAAGCAAAAGTCTTGAATTAATCACTCAAATACACGAAGCCTTACAAACTTTACTGCGACATCCACATCAATTTGTTATTTCAAAAGATAACAAAGATAAAAAATACTTAACTAATCCCAAGGGAAATTCAAGTAGTTCAATTTAAAGGTGTGTGTTGATTTAATTTTGAAGAGGCAGTTTATCTGCATATTTGGGACTTCAGGGCTACAGATAAAACCTTTATTACCAATTACAATTCTGATGTACTGCAAAGATGAAGCTTTTAATTTTCTTCTTAAAGTTGACTAACATCAGAGACAAGTCTATAAAAGTCATGTGCTGGAGAAACGTACCAAACTAATGTGGGTTGATGTGTGTGACACTTATGCAGAAGAATAAAAAAGAAAAAAAAAAAAAATGAACCAACACGAACAAGTGTAATGATTTATGGCTTCATCACACAGCTGCAGTGGCTCTACTTGTTGCCTTTCAGTGCCTTTACCCCATGATAGCAGAGCCAAAAATAACAAGGACAGAACAGGGACACAGGAACACTGACTGTTTCTGTACTGAAATGGCAAAGAGCTTGTGGCAGAGTAACGGTGATGTTGAGCTGAAGTTACCTGACACAACACAGAGGTTTTACTGAGGTGATGATGGTGAACACAAAAGTCCTAACTTGTGTTAACTCAATACTGTGACAGCCAGAAAACTCCAGTTACATAATCCAGTTTACTGGAACCTCAGCAGCTGAGCTCTGGAAAATCTTATTTATATAACAATGTTGTGGTTTCCTTTACGTTTACAGTGTAAATATTTTTCTCAGTATTAGAGCACTGTTAGTGGGAATTAATGTTTTAATGTTTCTGTGATCTGACCCCATTTTCAGTGTAAATCACTATTAGATGACGTTTTCTTTGCGTTTTGATTTATTTCTGTTACCACTTTTTTTCTTTCTAAAGGTTAGTTTTAGTATTATAGCATGCAGATTGCAGACACAGAGTCTTTGTCTCATTCCTTGTCAATTTTGAAAAAGGTAAAACCACCTGATATTCTGCCCGGATTAGTTTTTAATATTAGTCACCTGAGGGTTCAACTCCAGGTGCATAAATGTGACTCAGGGTCTTCTTGCATTATAAGGAACCACTTTCTAACTCAGCATACATATTCACCCAACAGTACTAGCTTCCATAAAATGAGAGCGGAAAGACCTGGTTCGCCGCCTGCTATTTTCCACTGTGGAGGAAAATAACGAGCAGAGAGGCACATAAAACCAGCCTGTACTGTGATAAGAGCTGCTCAGTGCAGCAGTAGCTGAAGGTGAATTGAGAAGTGGCTCCTACAGATCCATGAATTCTCCTGTTGATAAGCCAGGTGGAAATATCCTGCTGTGATTCTGAACCCATTTTCAACAGCAGTGCTACACTCATCTTAAAAGTTATACAATAAAATCTGGTTTCTGTGCATCAGACGTATCGTGTCCCTAACTTTACTGATCATGTAATGATCTTTTGTCCCTAACACCCTTCTTGCTCGATGCCAATACAATAGCAGAGACTCTGTAACACTACAAACTTTGAGTAAGGACAGGAATTGAGAACTGGTTCCAGTTGAGAACTGGTTCCAAATTATCCAAACCATCAGAATTGTACATCTCAGAGGTAAGACTGAACCATGTGCCAAAAATAAAAATCGTATTACAATTATTGTTGCAGATATTGTCATTGAGGTAAAGGTCATGATTTCAGTTGGATTGTTAAAGTGTATTTACATTTCATTTTCACTGAACAATTTATTTTTGCTGGGTCATGTACCAAATGATGTTCCTTTACGTCTTGAGAATATGATTTATAGGCCGGGGCGTCTCTGTAGCACCACAACGCTTCATTTGATATGTTGTGACACATTTTACCTTTATCAAAAAATGAAGCTCCTGTGATTTGAATATTGTACTTGGCCATTTCATGTTCATGTTCCACCCTGCTTAGAAATGATCAGTTCCTTTTATTGATGTCTTTTTTTCTGACAGTTGCACATTGAAAAACAATAACGTTAAACTCATGCATCTACACTGCTGGAAATTTGCGAGGAGTCATGGCAGAGAGGAAGAAATGGGCCGACATGGTTTCATTTCACAAATGTACTGACATGGGCTTATTTTTCAGGAATGCCATGTTTGTGACACTTTACACACAAACGCCAGTGATTCCCAACTGAGCAGCACTTCCATTGCTGAGAGTAAAGATCCTACGTTATAACAACATTTGGCTCAGATAAAACGGCTGCATTAATGTTGAAAACCTGTGCTGACCTGCTGCATTTTCCACACAGAAAATTAACCAGGAATCATTACGGAAATCAATAAAGAATTGGGCTGATAAGCAGAATTGACAATGGCACTGGTATCTTTAAAAGCAATTCCCATCCTTAAGATAAAACATGTTTTGACCCTTTTTCTTTCAACAACCTATGCGTTGCCCCAAAACTAACCAATCCAGTGTTAACAATGTTATACAGTGATATAAAATAAGGTCTAAGTGTAGAGAAGTTCACTGAAAAAAATCTGATCAATGAAAAAGTAAAACAGTCAAAGAAAAGTTTCAATACATGTCACTTTTCAATGATCAATGTGACAAAACAGAATTTAGTTGGTACTTGAAGTAGTCAGGTTCAGTAACAAGCTTATTCCACTGATTAACAGAGAGTAGCTGTACACCAATGTGGGAGCAAAAGGCAGGAGTGACAAAGGCTATGAAGAGTTATTGATGATGTAAACATGAATGTCAATAATGTTTCAAAACGTAAAAAATTGTATTATAAATATATTTAACAAGCATGTAAATGCAACATGTTTGCTAGTTCTCAAGAACACAAAGGGTGTTTGAGAGTAAACAGAGCTGAGTTTACACAAGAACGCTGCAAGGTAACTTTAACATGGAGGATCAAGCTGTATTCACATTATAGTAGATAAACAGCTTGTGTGTGCACACTTCCATTATTATTGTGGTGTGCTTCAACGGCCCTCAACTAATGTATGTAATGTATGCACTTCACTGAATCTGTTCAACACTGACTCAAGTTGCGCTCACAGGACTGAAGGCTCCTGCTTGTTCAACAATCAAAGATGGCACAGTAATCAATAAGGAGCATTTCTGAGTGTAACTATACATCATCATCAAATTAGGTGTGAATTAAGACCCAATACATCAGGTTTGAGTTAGCTACCAAGTCTGTTACAGTCCTTTAAAGTTGAGAGTGGGTCAGATTTTCACCCGACAGCAACAGTGTGAGCCTTTGTAAAGACAACACAGACGATCAGCTCAAACCCAGGTCCTAACTTAGTATGAATGGAGGAGCCAGACGTGTGTGTTTTTACAAATGTCAAATCAGAAACTGCAGCTCACTTCCTTAATCCAACACTGACGCAAGAAAACTGATGTCAACACAACCACAGCACGTATCCTTCACAGAGTGCACACACACACACAGGCACACACTTTAAATTCCATTCCATGCTGCCAAGTCATGTGTAACAGCTGGTCAAACAGTACAGTGATATAACAGTTTCAGTAGCTGGGTTGACCTGCACGTACACCACTACAGCTATGACTGGAACTTAACACACCCTCTTAAAAACACACACACACACACACACACACACACACACACACACACACACACACACACACACACACACACACACACACTATGGACTACAAACTGGAATCCTTTAAGACCTTCAGTTGACCGACACACTTTTCCAAGTACAAGTGGAAACATGCACATGGACCATTTAATCTGCACAAGCACAGGCCAGTGTCACAAAGTTGCCAAGTCTAAAGGCACAGATCAAATGGCACAGCAGGACTCTCACTAATTCAAGTTCTCAGCAGGCAACTTCACTCATATTGAATTTAACAAATGTGGATTAAAAAGGCATCCAGGATAAAAATGAACCAGAAATACATAAAACCAGAAATTTCTTACATAAAAAAAGAAAAATTGTAAATTAAAAGTGTTTACAATTTTCCCAAGGAATATGTTGTGAGCTGAGGATATAATTAACTGAAAAACTGATATTGTAGTCTACAATTCTTCTTCAATACTACTGTACCAAGTGGGGGTGGTGACTCAGACATATTCAGATTTTACATAGTGGCTGTGACCAGTTAATCCCCGCAGTTTATGCTAGAAACCAAAAATGTATTTTGAACTTGATAACCAAAATGATCAAAATTATAATTGCTTCAGTACAGCACTGCACATGAACAATATACTTCGCCAACCCTTTCAGTTTGGTATCATTTAAAATAAGTGATGTGTGGCTTTTCATTGTAGTAATATTGACTCATTTTTGTAGATACAGACGACTACTAGCATGTGTCTTTTCTGTGCTCTGTAGTGAAGCTGAAAGCGCTGATGTTTGGGTTGGATGTGCTCAGATGAAGGTCTGTGTGAATGTGGAGGTTAGTGTAGTCTTGGCACAGGTTTTGGGAAACAAAAACTAATTGATCGCTTTTGTCCGTCCTCACAGTCTGGATCTAAAGAAGAAAGTAATTAAACCCTAATCAGCCACAAACTATCCAATCATCAATCCATAATTTGTTGGAATCAGATGAAATAATTACTGTAAATGAAAATCTGAAACACATGAAAAGTGCAGTTTTGGTTGGTAAATCTAAACACTACAAATGAAAGAATTTAATGGCAGTGAGATAAAGTGAAAATGACTTTAGTTTGGAAACAGCTGATAACAGAACATCTGTGGCTTTGGTAAATTGGATGTGAAAACATCTTGCTGGTCTAAATTTTTGGCTTTTAGGTCAATAACCCTTATTTTGACAGCATTTGGATGAATATTTTTTTGAATGTGCAACAGGATCTGCTGGACATATTTTGTGGCAAAAGCTCTTACAAAGAAAAATCCATGACATGACAAATCAGTGTGTTTCTAAGTGAGATGTCGCGGCACTGATGGATTTTCACCTATGACCTAGATTCATCGATAGACACATTACAAGATTGTTTCCTTTTTAATGCCAAAGAGCAACTCAGTCATACTGAAAAGTGTAGTGAACCAACTAAACCTCTGTAGTATTGGACAAAGTCCCAGTTTGAATTTATCCAATTTGTGAAGCCATATACTGTTGTGTAATTTCTGTTGCGTAATATCATTAGTAGAGATGCATTAAGAGTAGCAGTTTAACAAATAAAGAACTGAGCTATAAAAACATGGTCATCCTTTCCCCACTCAGAACTTTGGGTCAGTAAGTCCTGTGACACATTACTGATCATACAAGGAAATTCCTCCACAAGGCTCGAGTTGAAACAACTCTCCATCTGTTGTCTCAGATATTAAAGAAGCATTAGAACTGAACTACTCTTCTGTAACTGCATTTTCCACTCCATTGTTTTGGCTCATCCAGCAGTGGCTTTTTTGCACCTAACCCAGTCTCTTTTGTCTTTCTTACTCTGCAGAAACTCAGGAGGGCCTTGGCAACACCACACAGCTAAAAGCTCTGAATAACTCTGGTGTTTCACTGACTCCCCAAACAGCATCGCTCTCATTTTGGCAGAGAGCAGCACAGATCCCCATCAAAGAGTGCAGCAGGGATTTGCCCCGACTCTAAGATTGTAGTGTTGTTTTCTTTTCTGCCAGAGGAAAATAATTTATTTTTGTATTGTTCTCAAGTTTGTGCACTAAAGCTGCTGTGTTAACACGCTGCAGCAGAAACCAAAGAGAACTGCACTGTGGAAACTCAGAGCTGGAGTCTAACCCCGTCACACACACCTATGCTGCCCCAGCAAACATCACTTCACAAACACTGAGATGGAGCGTGGATAACTCTCGGGCTAGACTTTATATTCTCTGGCTGGCTCAACAGTTGGTTGTATTGTTTCTGTATTTGTTCATATTCATTTCCATATCCTCTTCTTTCTGGAAAAGTCATGCTAGATTTCACAAGACTAAATTCTTACTGTTGCCTTCCCAAAAAGCCCAAACCTTCACATCAGTAAATATTCTACACCAATACTTTTTGAAAAGAAACATTCATAGTATGCATCATTTATTACTTCAATTTACAAAGTGGATCCAGTTGTCAAGTCAAACTTGGCTAGGAGTGGCAATAAATAAAAAGCATAAAACATATTCCCAAGGGTTTGAATGAAGAACCATTATTACATAATTTAATAGATCTGTGTAACTTTCTTTACTGCTTCATTGATTTCCTCCAAGCCAGACCCTCTACTTATCCTGTCAGTGTTTAATGGAGTTTTGCGGTGATGACTCAGATATTGTTTTGATATCTGACTCTAGGAAGTCTTGTGATCTTGCTTTGCATGTAACGCTTTCTGTTTTCTCTTTCTCTGAATAAGAAAGAGAATAAATAAAATTTTTGTACAGACTTTTACAGTATCACCCTAATTAATGTCTTTCCCGTTGTAATCAGTGGTAGAAGGAACAGGTTTTCAGTGAGTCATCTCTCTCTCCTGAATGGTCACAACTGTCTCTCCTCCAGTTCCCCATTTGAAAAATGTTTACTTTATCTCCAACTACCTTTACATAGCTGAAGTGTGCCTGCTGCCTCTCCCGGCTTCTTTCCTGTCGTTATTCCCTGTAATTCTGCTCCCTCTCACATCAGGTTAGTGATTCTGTGGCAGCCTTAAATAATTATAATCTTTTCAGAAATAACAGAATTGGAAGAAGCGGTTGGGTGGCCATTTATGTCACATCCGTTTTTTTCTGCCTATATTCTACATGCTGTTAATGTTCCTGAATTTTGGGTCCATTGTTGTTTCATTTAGTTTAGTTTCACTCTTGGTATACTAACTCAGAAATGAGTCTTGACATTTTAACATTCATTGGTCAACCAATGCTTCTGGTTATTTAACATTGATTGGCTGACTAATACATGTGATTATTTAAAAGGACGTTTCCTCTAACCTCTAACCTTTTTATAATAGGAGTGACAAAATCATTGCAAGGGGATTTTTCAATTTAGGGATTACTGATCTTTGTCCTATTGTATGTATCTGGACCACACACCCTGAAGCCTGTTTAACAACTCAGCCAAAGGCAGTGGCTCATGACACGGACTAAACTCTAAACTGCATAAATTAGTGAGCTGCTAGACAATTTGAATTTCCCTCAGGGGATGAATTAAGTATCTCATCTACCTATCAATCCATCAAAAGAGAACCTACGACCAACCACACATATGAAATTTTAATTAACAAGCTTTTGACAAGCTTGACATTCATACATTCAGAATTCCCGATGTTGAATAAGCTTTAGATTTGTTTTTACAAAAACACTCTTTTCTGTTATGAATGAGCAAACACCTTTTAAACAGATCGGAGTAAAAATTAGATCTACACCACAGTTTTCCCCTGAACCATCAACGTTACTCTGATCAAACATCTTTCTGCTCTATAATTGCTGAGCAAAACAACTCATTTTACATTTTACCTTTCCATTACCACTAGTGCTGTTCCCAGAGCTTGGAAAACTGCTCATATCGTCCCCTTACATAAAGGAGACAGGAGTGATCGAAACAAGTATTGACCAATATTCAAATTATCCCGTTTAGCTAAAATTCTGGGGCCAGTTGCAGAAAACTTCTTAAGTTTTCTACTTAAGTATGACACTTAAGGTAGAATTTCTCCTTAGCTGAGGGAGTTACTTAAGGTTGTTGCACAGAATCTCTTAAAAGGTTTACATAGTTAAGGAAAGACATTAAGGAATTTACAGCAATTAAAGAGATTTTACAACAGTAAAATTCTACAGTTTCCATGGAGACCATCTGTTTGCTGGCATCAGCATACACCCACAGAACAATTTGTAACTGCAAAGGAGCTGGAAGAGCACAGCTGTGGAGAGTAGAGTGATCAGCTTTTGATGGTTGGACAAATCATAAACTGACTGCTGATCAAATCTATAGTGCAAAATCCTTCCAAAATCCTTCCTATCACAGACAACTCTTTTCATGATGTGTTCATTCTCTTCATTTATCACCATTAACTCAGCCATGTTGCAGTTAAGACACAATTAAAAAGGTACCTCAAGTTTTTTCCCTTAGTTTGGTCTGAGCCGACATTAGCCTGGGTTCAGACCTATGTTCCTGCCATTATTGCCGTTATTAGTAGTTCATTCTTAACTGCTATGTGCAGATGATATATTGTAATGCACTGCTGACTCAGACAGTGTTCAGAGCCCTTCACTTTTCACATTTTGTAATGTTGCAGCCTTATACTAAAATAAAATATTTCCCCCCCCCTCAACAATAATAAAACCATAATAAAGTAAAAACAGATATTTAGATATTTTTTCTTATTCAAAATGAAAAACTGAAATATCACATTGAACCCACGGTATCTGTGGAAAAAATCCTTTCACATTCTCCATCCAATTCAAGTGTACTGAATGTACAATAAACTATGTTGTGTTGTTCTCTATAGCTAGAGGTTATGGTACAAAGATTCAGTAGAATTACACAATATAAATGCCTTGATCTTTGGATAGACGTCTAATTCACATTCAACTACGTACACAATCTTGTCAAGAAATGACAGAACTTTTTTTGTATAGAAATAAAGCCACCTTCCTTATGCTTTGTAGGAAAAAGGATTGTTGAAGCCACATTCCTCTCTTATAGATTATAGTGATGTAATTTATAGTTATATGTCTGCCTCCACTCTTAAACCCTTGGATGCTTCTTATCATACTGCACTTGAGTTTATTACTGGTGACATTCATAGCACTATTCATTGCATCCATATGAAAAAGTTGGGTGGTCTTCTGTCTGATAGACATGCTGGCATATGTATCTTATCTACAAGGCCTTTAATGGGAAGCTTCCATCTTATATCACCTCTGTGCTAGACTGGTGCTCTGGGTCATATCAAACTCAGTGTAATTATTTGCTTTGACTGCAAGTCCTGCAAGTCTGTACTGAGTTTGAAAGATCTGCCTGAACTCTTTACAACGCAACCTAAACAAATTCATTCTTTGGTAACCCTTCGTCAATTCATGATCACAAATCACACAGCTTTATCTTTTGTATATGTATGCTGTATCTTTTATTAGTTGTCTTTATATACTTGTCTGAATTGATTGTTTTCTCTAACCTTGCATCTTTTATTACTTTGTACATTTTGAAGTAATTTTAAACTGTTCCTTGTATCAGTGTAAATAAGGGCTGGCCCTCAATGACTTTTCAAGTTTAAATAAAGACATTATACTATGTTGCTTTGTTTTATTTCAAATCGCTGATAAAAATTCACGCTGCAGCATAGTCTCACAGCAAAAATCAAGTACCAAAGAAGAAAGTGCTTTATTAAATCTCATTTTAGTCATAAACAGTTGTTGAGAGTTTGTCTTTTCTTCTGCTAAGATATGAAAAAAGAGGCACTAAATGTCTCAACCCTCCAGCAAGCCTGTTTCTGCACATCATGATACCTTGCTGTCTTGATGCTGGGAACAGACCTGAGGTTCAGTATTCAATGACAGTTGACTTAAGCAGTCAGGATGGTTTCAGGAAGCACAGCAAACATCAAACCAACAAGTGTTTGATGAAGTGTCTTCAACTTTCCTCTGATGTTTATCTCTGTAGCTGAGGAGACGCCAAAGTCCATTTGTCTTTACGACGGCACAGTGAAGGCAGCGCGGATGAGACTCTCATTAAAAAGCGACTTCAGTATAAACACTCGATCATCCCTAATCTCTTTGATTCTAACAAGCACCTCAGTGAGACCTCACATCACAGTTATACCATTTAAAGCTCAGCAGCTCTCTTTAGTTCCATTTAAAACAACTTATTTATTTGACAGAGCGCTCACAGGGGACCCTCCCCTCTCTGTTTCTAAGTGCCTCACTGAATTTCTTCAGCAGTGAGATACTGTTAGAAACAGCAGTCTCTACAACGTTCTAATGGTTGAAAATGCCCTTTGTAAAACTCTACAACTTGTAGTTAAGCAGAGTCTGTAATTAACCATTTGTCTTAAATTGTTTTTGGCTTCACAGAAAAAGTTCCAACGAGTACAGAAACCTACTTTAAGTATAAACACTGCTATACAAAACTACTGCACTGCAAGTAAAAGTCCTCTGATCAAATCTCAAAAGCATAATATACTTAAAAATAAATGTAATCATTATGCAGAATGGGCCTTTTCAGCATTTTGTGCATTAGTTTTTTAGCATTGCTGATGTGTGGTTTAACAGAATAATCCTACATCAGGTCCACCTACTATCTTTTTCCACAGCTTTCACTGTCATTAATCTTCCCCCTCTCTCCTCTCCCTTTTTTCCCTGCTTTGCTTCTCACGTCTCGTCCTGTCTTGTCTAAACCTTGGAAGCCTCTCGCCGCACTGCTCTCTAAATCTAAAATCATGGAATTGGTCAACTGGTCTCTCAACGCAATTGACAGGATCATCTCAACGAGAAGCCCGGGTTCGGGGGAACCTGTCTGCCCTGGCGGAACGTAAGCCGCTGGCTACATGAGGGACTCCTGGGAGCAGTGGAGGGTCGTGTGCCTGGCGATTCTTTCCGTTGAGGACATCGAAGATCTCTATATATTCGGAACTGTGATATCAGGCTTTCTGCTGATTGGATTAGGCATTGCCCTGGTGTATCGGAAAATTCGGAAGACGGTGACAGCAGTCCAAATCCCCACGCTGCCCGACATAATTGATGGAGTGAGTAAAGCTGTAAGCACTCAGACTGTGATTGTGAACCGCAACCTGGGAAACACCTTGGAAGGAGCTATTAATGCTCGAACTGTGGTCATAAATCGCAATATGGGCCACATCTTGAAGAAGCTTTCAGCTTTGCAAAGGAAAATGGATGAAGATGACCAGAATGGACTAACAGAGTAAGCCGTGTCTATTAAAATACGAATGCTTGCCCTAACCCAAACAATCATAATCTAATCTGCGTTCCGGCCCCCGCAGCACCAGCCTTGGCCAAGGCTGGTGCTGGAACAACTCCCCCACGAGATCGCTGCAGTGAGACACTTCTACTCCTAGCCCTCCCTCCCTTCCTCCACGGACACCTGTCGATTGTTGACTCCGTCCGGGACCCGATCAAGGATGTCTCCATGGCAACTTGCTGTGTTATTGCGATGACACCCTGCGAACTGAGGCACTGATTGTGAACTAGACGAAGCGACTCTCCAGGCTTATGCACACACACAGGTTTTTTTTTTTTCCCCCGAATCCCACACTGTACCCCCCCCCCCCCACCCCCCCCCCCCCACTAGGAGTATAGTTTGGGTTCTGTTATTTTTTTTTTTCTCCTCTCCACTTGTCTCTCCCCATTTCCCACCCCCCCCTTTTTTAAATGGCGCCGCGGATGGCTGCCTCGGTGTTTTGGTGCGCTCATTGCATCAATCACCAGGAAAAATTCCTTGTATGTGAAAACATACTCGGCAATAAAACTGATTCTGATTCTGATTAATAGAGTCTAAAAACTCAGAACTTTACAACATAAAATACTGATGCATGGCTGACACTGAACCTAAGATTGTTCACCTCCAGCCTTTCTGGCTAATCCTGGACAAACAATACAAGCAAGAGATTACTGATGGTGTATGCATTTATATACTGCCCGCCACTAATAAAAAGTGGAATGTATTAAGGCTCCTTGTGTCTCATCGTCCCACAGCAGCAGCTGCCCATGCAAAACAATTAGCCTACATTTCACTCATCATTTACTACAAATCAGTGACACAAGTATGTGAGCCTAAATAGGTTAGATAAACTGTTTTTAGGTCAGTTTGTACTCGCTGTTTATTGTTTTAGCCTGAACCTGTGCACTTCACTGCAGTGACAGTCTGTTGTAACAAAGGCTGCTCACACTGTCTGGCCTCCGTTTCATACATTAATGTTGATTATATTGTGCCTTGTTGTTAATCTGCATTCATGTGCTTTGTTGCTCTGTAAACCTCTGAATGAACCTATTTGTTCAAAGTAATTTAAAAATAACAGTGGGAGTAGCAGACCTGTGTGTGGCAGTGTTTTCTCAGGTGGCAGATACAGCAGGTATAATAAATCATGCAGCATGTAACATATTAAGACACTAAAAAGACTTAAGTTCTGTGGCTCACAGTCACCTGAGTATTAACTGGGTGTCTCTTCTACAAAATGGATAAAGCCTTTAAACATTCAAACGCAATATAGATTTCTGAGGTTAATTACTTAAAAGATGTTTGATTCCTTCAAATGATAAAGATAAGAGATATCCAAAACCCGACATGTTATTCCTCCGTATCAGAGCTGCATTCTTCTTCATCTGTTAAAAACACGTCTGTACAAGGCCATGTGGTGCACTGGATGACATCTTCCTTCATTACCATGACATTGGCACTGTATTCAGACACTGCCTTGCTACTGTAAAGATTCACTAGAGCACCAAATAAGTATTAATCTGCTGCTAAAAATAGTCCAACAAATGCACATTTCCTTCTGTTAGCATAAAGGTTCTTAAAAACTACAGTGCCCAGCTGTTTTAAGAATTTACCGTAAGGAATGTCAGAAGGAATCTATACATTTGTTTGGAATGAGCAGCACGCTAAAAACAGTAGCTACAGTAAGTCAGAAAATGTTAAATGAAAGTCAAAATGAAATGAAAGTTAAACACATTGTCGGCTTGGGTCTGTTCTTGGAACATATTAACGATTATGAAAAAAATATAAAAATTAAACAATAATGTCAGCTTCAACCTTTAAATTCAGAAAAAGACAGAAAAAGATTCAAAAAAGACAAAACTTAATGGCTGTAGATTCAACTTGTTGCTAATATTTGACAGTTGTCCAAGAACCTTTTGTTTCCAATTCACTGCTATGTGAGGTATAAAATTGCAGAAAACACCTTAAGTTATGAAGAAGGTAGAATTTCTCCTTAGCTGAGGGAGTTACTTAAGGTTGTTGCACAGAATCTCTTAAAAGGTTTACTTAGTTAAGGAAAGACACTGAGGCATTTACAGCAATGAAAGAGACAGGTTATCATCATCATCTCACCCGCTATCCTGCAGAAAAAAACTGTCAAAAGAGAAGAAGGCAAGAAAACCGATCTGTTCAGACTTGAACTCTGTTAACCCCAAAAATCCCACAGCATAAACTCACAGAACAATTTGTAACTGCAAAGGAGCTGGAAAAGCACAGCTGTGGAAATTGGAGTGATCAGCTCTAGATGGTCGGATCAAATCTATAGTACAAAATCAATTCCGTGCACATCGGGTTCTTCCGATCACAGAAAACTCTTCTTGGGATGGGTTCATCCTCTTCATTGAACACCATAAACTTCACCATGTTGCAGTTAAGATACAATTAGAGGTACCTTAAGTTTTTTTCCTTACTTTGGTCTGAGCTGACATTAGCCTGGGTTCAGGCCTAAGTTCCTGCCATCACTTCTGTTGTGAATGACACTGTCAGTGCCTTGGATGAAAGACAACAATTGTGCTGCCATCTCTGTGGACCTCTCCAAGGCATTTGACACAGTCGGTCATTCTTTGGGTCACTCTTTTTCTCTGTGATTTTTAGTGACTGAATGAAAACAATAACATCAATATAGTTTCTTGCAATGCAGCCGTTCCTGTGCTGTATAAGCCACATCAGCTACTGACTAAACCACCCGGCAGCTTCCGATGAGCACAGCAAGAGGCACACTGAGGACTCAGAATAACTTAGTGGTAGTTACTCATTCAACCCGTGGTTTAAATCAGATAAAAGATAAAATCCTATGTGAAATAAGTTTGACAAAAATGACAAAAAAAAAAAAAAAAATAAATATTGGTTTTGACTAAAACATTCAATATAATCTGATGACTAAAGAAAATGTCAACTGTTTTTATGGATTAAAACCAGAGAAAAAAGGTTCCGGTTTTCTTTGACTGAAATAAGACTTAAATGCGCAGGTTTAAGGTTGAATATACTTGTGATAAAAACAAATGAGGACCTTTGACACATGACTATGACTAAATAGAAAATAGCTGACAAAATGAACCCTGCTTCCATCGACACATTCCCTAGAACAAAATCTGACTTGAAGTCAGTGCGAAGTTCAGAGAGGAAACCATCTACTCACGGCAGATTTCTAAGCTCTCGTCTGACCCGTCCTCACAGTCTGGCTCTCCATCACAGTGCCACCTCTTCGGGACACACTGGCCGTTCTGACACACAAAGTCCACTTCAGCGCAAGTCTTTTTAACTGGAGTGGGAGAAAAAAGAGATGGATTCATTACAGAGAGAAGAGGAAAGAGAGACACACACAGGCTTAATGTTCTTTAATGAAACATTTCACATTAACACACATGAATAATAGGAAGGAAGGGAGGAGGAGAAAGACCAAAGCCATCACACACCTAATCAGTATGAATTGCAGTACGCGCAACACAAGCTTCTTCCTTTCACAGATGAAATGGTAACGAGTTTACAGTTTCTTGCCTCCTGATTAAGCAAAGCACAAACTCCACATTTGCATTGAAATAGCTTTTAAAATTTTCCTCTGGAGATTTGACTGCTGCATTTATTTTTCATCAATGGAGGAAGACGGCAAGAACAAATATATCTCTCAAAGATGAAGTAAAGTCACAAGTGAAGAAAGGAAACTCCGTTCTTGAAGTAAATAGTAAATGGACTGTGCTCATACAGTACAGCTTTTCTAGTAGCATCTCTTAAAACTACAAACCACGTTCACGTACACATTCGTACAACACTCTTTCTAAACATGCAGCACTTTCTCTGTGGGGTTTGTCATTTGACCAAGGACACTTGGACATGCGGTCTGGAGGAGCCAGGAATCAAACCATCGACCTTCGGAATAGTGGACTACCTCCTGAGCCACAGCTACGGTTTGTTCAGGCAATTTACAGATTTACTGGTAATTGACTATAGTTGAGTAAAAGTGCCTGTGCAACAATGCAAAACAAAATAATAATAAACTAGAGCTGGGGGAGCGGATAACATTCCAAGACAAAACATGGAATAAAATTGATTAAACTAAAGAAAAAGTTGTAAATTTACAAGAAAAAAAAAAAAATTACTTGAGTGCATCTGTGCCAGTATACAGCTGCAAAACTCCAACTAAACCTTTCAGTTCCTACAGCTTTTAAAATACTGCTAATTATCTGTTATAATTTTGGAATCAATCTATATAAATATAGATAAATAAATATATACTATTTTGATATAAAACAATCATTCAGTCTCATTGTCAGGGTTTGTTGGTCTTGTTCAAATCAAGAGAACAAAATATGGAGAGATGAAGCAAACCTACTACTACCTACTACTACATACAAACTTGACAAAGTATTCCTGATGGGCTGTCAAGAAGAGTTTCATGGATTTCAAAACAATCTGTAACACATTTACACCCATCTACCTCCATGTCCACTCAGGGCTCAAGTGTACCCTTGAGGCCTTTCCTCAGTCCCCTGACCAGAATACAAATATGTACTTGAGAAACAAGGAGCTCCAGTTTGAGCCATGACAGCAGCAAGCTGCAGCGGGCGTCATTATCAACCTTCAGCCTTCCTTTTTATAAATTAATTATGGATTCTCATCTTTCACACGTTTTGTTCTGTTGAGGCTGAAAGTTAAACTGCTCTGACCTCCCTGTGACTGACAGACAGAGACAATGTGTCTGTGAGAGGGTGAAGGGGTGAAACAGATTGAGAGGCCACTCTGTTTTAGTCCATCATCCTGTTTTGATTGGCTGAAACAAACTCAAAATCCTCCATGTTTACTTGTCTTTTTGATAAATTTAGGATAATGTACATTTTTACACCTTTCATTTGTTAATTTTCAGTTGCTTCTATTTTACCCTTTTTGGTGTAAAGAAAAGAATGAATCAGTGAAACAACACATCCTGCAGATGTTTCACATTAAAAGCCTTCCTCCTGTTAAAAAAAAAAAAAAAAAAAAACAACCAGTGATGGACTCAGCCAATCACTGACTGCCATTATCTAATCGCTCATCCCTTTTCTCCAGCTCCCTCTCTTGCTTTCTTCCTCTTCCTAACTGGGTTCTTTCACATGTTCTCCCTTCTCCCTCCCTCCCAGAACCATATGACCCAGATAAATGAGCGACAAAAGAAAATGGAGAAAGATGTGAAATTTATCACACACACTCTCTCTCACACACACACACACACACACACACACACACACACACACACTTCTGTTGTATCCATATTTGGCTCTGCTCTAACTGCTATCTTCCCATCACCAGGTCAATGTGTCCCAACGGATACTGGGAAGGTTTATGATGAGGCCAAGTTAACATGTGACATCTGTCATGTAACATCTATGTGAGTGAGTGTGAAGTGAGAACATAACCATCTATTCTACAGTCTGTGGGAAATCAAATGAAAAGAATTAATAATATGTTTGACTGTATATGCTGGTCTGGATAACAATGACTGTAAAGTATGATAATGAAAGTGTCTGCAGCACACTGATGTATGATTTCTCAGTGATGTACTGTAACATACTGGAAGCCATAGTTAAAGTCCTCAGCACCATATTCAGTGCTGCTAAAACACAGCAAAGCTGGAGATTAGATGCTTCAATAAATATTTGTATTAGTAAGTAAACTGAATGTGCTTCACAAGAAATTGTATGTGCAGACATCCACCCAAAGACACGTCATCATAAACTGAATATCTGAGTTGCGGACTGTTGTTCAGACAAATTAAGCCATTGAAAAAACAAATCGTCTTGCAGTTGTGACTTGCAATTGGCTTAAAACTTATCTTTTTTCAATTAAGACAAAATGAAAGAAAATCAATATTAGCTGCAAAATCTTTTACAGTCCTACCACAAGTCAAAAGAGTCATAGCCAACTACAGCAGTATTCAGCTAAATGTTTCTGAAGAAAATCAAAGCGCTGAGTAAAACTGGGAGTCCTGTGTGTCTACACTGATCACGCTGAAGTTAGATGAAGTTGTGAAGCAGATTATATCATGAAAACCACTTAAATTGCTTAAATTCTTTGCTGCAGCTTATTCAGTCTTAACACATTTTCATTCACTCTAGCACAGCTGGTGGCGAGGAAAGGGAGCTTAAAGACTTAAATTCCCAATTCCAAATTTAGTGCCAGAGCCAGTAACTGGAAGGAAAAAATTAATTAATTAATTAAAAATAACCTCTACTGGCACCAGTCCCACCATTGTAAAAAGTTACTCTGGCACCCTGTGTGTGACCTTTCAAGATACTACTCAGACTCTTCTTCCAGCTTGATTTACATATTGTTCACTTTGGCAGTAAAACAGTAAGAACAGCTTATTTGTAACCAAGATGGATCATCATCATCCCTCTGCCCACTCTCCATCAAAGGCTACATTAAAGTGTAAGTATGGTACATTTACAACCCACATACTGCACAAATGGAAACTGATACTTACAGCACAGACAGTCTCTAACTAGCTAACATGGACTGCCAGGACTTTTAGGAGATTAACAAGTGAATAAAGGCATTTTTGATGATGATGTGGTTCAGTGATATGTCAGTGGACCAATGGCACAGAGGAATAAGATACTCAGATAATATTTGTTCGGGAGATTTATGGTGTCATGAGATTTGTTGACATTAAGAAAAAGATAAATTATAACTAACCTTATTCACAGAGTGACAGAAATACAACAGAAGTCATGTGTGAAAAACAAAGTTCCTAATTTTAGTGGCATGAAAGGCAGTGACCTGAGTGTAGAGACTCAGCCTTAAGCTCAGAATGTAATTACTGTGTTTCTGTAAGCTACATTTGTAGACAATCTACCTCTAATTATTCACTGACTATGTTGCTTTACTGAACACAGACAGGCCTCCATACTATCCTTAATGTTGCTGGCAGCACAACAGTGATGCAGCTCTGTGCTCTGTGCGTGTGTGTGATCAGTGCGTGTTTATTTTCTCACCACAGGAGTTCTCGTCGCTGCCGTCGGTGCAGTCCTCGTCTCCGTCACACTGCCAGACGGACGGGATGCAGCGACCGTTTCCACACTGGAACTGGCTGGCCTCACATTCTGTCTTCGTACCTACAGAGGAAGAATGACACAGAGGCGCTATGAGGGGAAAATGAAGCGATTATAGTGGCAAATGGTTTCATAATCATCAGTTACCATTTGTTTAGATGTAATTAGTTTTTTTGTTTTGTCTTAGCAGGGTTCCCTGCAGAGCTGTAATTTCAAAACAAATTGTTTTAAACAGAACTAGTTGGCACTGAGAGCAGCTACCACTGAGCCACTGTGGAGACATGCCAGCTCCACATGCTGGATTTCCACAGAAAGTTTGATGTCTTCTCATTTCTCCACCAACATAGTTCTCATTTACTTTACAGCACTATAATCACAATGAACAGGAGAGAAAAACCATCACTGATACTGCCTTTGAGCACTTAGAAACACAAACACACACACACAGCTGATGTCTGGACCCACATCTGCGTTTGCATTGTAACTGAAGATGAAGTGACATGAATATTTTAGTGGAGAACTAAACTTCAGTGTCCTGAACATGTCTGCTGGGTAACATCTGTTCCATTGTCATCTGAAGGACATCAGATGTACAAAAACTCAACAGATATGACATCTGCTGAACCTTTAAGTTCAGTAACAAGCAGAAATGCCCCAAATCTGCTGGTTTCAACCTTTAATAAAGGATTTCCCACTTTAGCTTTCTAAAAAGGAGTACAGTGAAAAGCTTTGGGCTCTGAACTGATTAACTTATTAATGTGAGAAATATTTGGCAGATGAATTGCCAATTAATCAATAGCAATCTAATACTGAATCATTAAAGCTTTCTTACATAAAAGATGTAGAAAATTACCATTGAGAATCCAGAAAAAAAATGAATGAAAATGGGTTTTATTGTTGGAAGAAGTGAAAGTACAAAAATAAATAAATAAAAAAATTAAAAAAAACACCTATCCCAAGATTTATTTCCCCTTCAAGAAAAAAATGGATTCCCAGACTCTGTCCTAGAAAGTAGTGCTTGCAGTGCAATGTGCAGTTGTGCTAGAGGTGGTGACAACTCCAGGTCTTAAAATAACACTGTATGACCTTGATGATCGCTTTAGTCTGGACTGTGTGTCCAGGTGAGTAAATGGAGCACAGACAAATGATAGAAGCCCAGGAGATGTTGCAGTTCCAGCTGAATTGCTGAGCCACTGAGAGGTCGACCATTTTTCATTAAAAGGTCACAAAAAGTTTTAAGGTGTTCGCCAAAATGGGAAACATCAAATCGAAAAAAAAACAAAAAAAAAAAACAATTTGGAGACAAACAGATTGCAAGTACTTACAAAATTGTATTCTTGTCATGAAAGAAAAAGCCTCTTGAAAGTGCATTTAGTTACTGAATGCCATTATGAGGGAAACTATTTTAAGTGGGTCAGCAGCTCCTTCAGGAGAGAAACACCCCCCAATGATTTGATCTGAACCTGAGGAGCTTCTGCTATTGTGGCAGCAACATATGACTTCAGACCTGCATGAATGAAACTGTGCTCAAATTATAAACAGACATGAAGCTGTGGCTGGTTAGGAACCTACAACATATTGGCAATGTGACTGGATCATATCTGATATTCAGTTAAAAAAAAAGTGATTTGTGTTGATCAAAAACAAATCACCACGGGATGTTTCAGCCAAGAAACTGCTCAGGCAAGGTGCTTTAAAAGCTGTCACCATGAGTGATGGACATTCTTCGTTATTGAAGACCTTGAAATTTTACAGACTATTTGATGATCGATCACCAAGATAACCTTCTGTCGGCACAACCAGTCTTTAATGTTTGACAGCATTTCCTCTCATTATAAAGATGCTCTCAGACTGGGACAAAGTACAGCATCATAATGATCTTTTAGAGAAAGGTTTCAACAAAATCGTATTAGTAAGAGTAATCATTTTTCTAAACTCTACCATTCCAAATATTTCCTATAGAATTAAATTTCAAGGTGATAAAAAACACCTCAAAAGTTACAGAGATGCTGAACAGAAATACAGACAGCAAAGACTCACAGGAAAGGTCCTTGAAAAATGTTTGCATCTTCACAGCACAGGAGGTGGTAAATACACAACTAACAGTGCCAACAGCCTGCAGACTTCCATTCAACCAGGACTACACCAGCTGTACTGAGAACCACAGTGATGATACAAAAGAGTACGCTGACCTTTTATCCACATTACCATTCCAATCACCACAATCGAGGCATAATGGATAACAGCATACCTACCTGCATTTTAATCAGAACAAATGGGGCACTGCGCATCAATTCATCCAACAAATAATCACTGACGTGCAACAGCCAACAAAGAACACAGAAAACACAGCTCAAGTACATCTGAAGCCCTGCAAAACCTTTCATGCTGCTCATCATGTTACCCTCTAAGATCAGGCCGACTGTTGGCTTGCTTCGATAGCCAACAGTGCTGAAGTTAATGATGGCTGACCACGTTGTCAAATATAGATTTTTTGTTTTTTTATTTAAACCTTCGCACTATTTAAGGTTATTTACTGGATCTAAACTGTTTAAATTTCAATAAAAACTGGACAAATTTGGTTGTTCTAAAACTTGTGACGTGTGGTGTGTAACCAGACAACCACTCACAGTCACTCCTACAGAAAATTTAGAACCACCACTCCCTTACCAAAGACTAACGCTGGAGCAAAGAGGGTTACCAGGGAAATTACAAATCAGGTCAAATGAGTTTAAATATAGAGTCCAAGAAGGTATGGAAAATTTCTTCTTCCTTTTCCTCCAAATATCATGCAATGTTTTGTAAACCAGTTTAAGAGGAGCTGAGAAAAACAAAAAAACAAAACACATCTGACCATGACAGACATTTCCTGGGAAAAGAGGAAACACTCAAATGAGTCAAGGAATAGCATAAAACTTCCTTCCTGTTTTAATCAAAACAAAAAATGAAAAAAACTCATTAAATTAAGTGCTTCAAGGGACTCACTGCCATGTATGGTGTGGGTTGAGCTCAGAGCTCCTCTGGGAATTAACTGAGATGTTTAAAAATCATTGCCAAAACAAAACATTAATTGAAGTACAGTTTTGCAAGCTTTTGATCCATGTATCCCACTGTTGATGTAAGCTGAGCCTTGTCCAGCACACTGTTATGATTGCACAAGGATCTAGACTATTCAGACACAATGGACCAATTTAAAAATGTTGGTAGCTTGTAATTCTGAGAATAAAAAACTGTTTGCCATAGTGCCAGAAACATTGGTAGCCAGCCCCACTGTTTACACAAGCAGTCCACGTTTCAATTATATGCCACAATTCATCCTATGAAACCCATGAAATAACTACATTCCAAGTGCACATTTGTCAGTCACACACAGAAAATCCACACACTCTGATTGCCTCTAACAAACATTGTATATTCCCTTCATACACAGTCTGGACTTAGGGACTCGAAAACATCTACCTGGGCCTAGAAGCTGCTACTCTGGTTGGAGAATGTGGCTAAGGAGTGAACTGATCTTCTGATTTTCATAGCTCTTAGGGTGAGACAAGTAATTGGGGAATTCAGCTGTACACCATGTATGCTAAAGTAGAATGCAGTACCATTGTGAATAGGGACTGCTCTCAACTACAACATACAAACAAGCTGTTAACACCAAAGAACTACAGACAAAGTACAATCTCTGTTGAACCCTAGAGTTGACAGTTTCTACCTGGAACTCAATGTCAGCTTGTTGTCAATGTGTACACCCAGGTAAGAATCAACCTGAGCTTTGTAGTTATGGATGACAACTGGTGAGTGGTCACCATAAGATTTGGGTCAAATACCAACTCCTCTGTTTTCTTGTACAAATTTCTGGATCTCGTATTTGTGTGCAGTTTGTCTATTTTGTCTGACATGAGACCCAGGATAGCCATGTCATCAGAAAAATGATTCATGAATGTGTTGGTAGTGCTGCATGTGCATTCATTGTTGTACATGGTAACCGGGACTGGTGAGCTGACACACCCACAATGGGCGCCATCAAAGTCTTGTTCATCCTGTTGGGTAGCATGGGTCAGAAATGAATGGTGCCACTTGATAATGAATGAGCTGACGTTCATCTGGCGCAGTGTCTTCGGGAGAACATGAGGTTTCAAAGATTTAAAAGCTGAACAGAAACCTACACCACTCTAGCATAGGCCCTAGGACTATCCAGGAGTTCAATCACTAGGTGGATCAACATGCTGTTGATTGCATCATCATGATCTAGGTGAGAACCTATATCACTATATACTCACTATGAACTTCTCCACACACTTCATTACAACTGAAGTTAGAGGGATGAGTGTGAAATCATTGTTCTCCTGTGGATGTGGTTTCTTAACAGGTGTGACGATTGCCCTTTTCCACAGTGTTGGTACATTGTGGAGCTCTAAGGAAAGATGGGACACCAGGCAGGTATCAATTCCTACTTAATAGGGAAGCAGAGAAACTGTCTGGGCCTGTGTCCTTGTTGACACTGATTTGCTTAAAGACTGATCTAGACTATTACAATCCTATCAACATCATCCAAAGCAATATAGTCAAGCGCAAGGTCACAGTCAGCAGAGAAATCGCAGTTGTGAAACTGTTTGTAGAAGGCATTCAGTTCATCTGTGTCAGCCAGGTCATAGATATAAAAAGAGACATCATAAATGTATCAGTCCAATCCTGACAAAGTTTGGCTGCTGCTTTCAGCTGTGTCTGCTGTGGCAGCCACGTGGACAGGTGGCCAACCTTTATCTGGAGTCCTTTTTAAACAGCTAATCTTCTTATCAAGAAGTAAAGGTGACTGATTCTTTAAGGCTCAGATATACCTGTCTGAACTCTGTCTTGGCCTGTGCATGATGGCTACACCATGTATCCTGTGTTTTTGTGTAACTTTGATTGTGCTCCGTCCTTAGAAATCAAAGCTACACATTCATAAAGGTGCATTTAATCCAGGAACAAACCACAGGTCTGCCACTTTTTCTGCCATCACTTAAATATTAACAATACAGAAACCTTAAGGAGGTTTAAGCACATTTAAAATGAATTATGAGAAATGCAACTGTTCATCCAGTTTCTCATAAAAATCCGGGTTATTGGTGTAATTTGCTAAAAACCAGAAACAGACAAATGACATTTACATCTATGATTAGTGTAGTCAGCACTCAATATGTTCTATGTTTATGCACAGGTGCACCTAAAGATCATTTCCATTAGTGATTTTTTTTTTATTAATAAAATGATAATTTAGACTATTAAATTCACAGTGACATTGCTTGATACATGACTCATTGATTAATCACCAAAACCGAAAAAAGCAGTTGAATTTTCTTAAATTGCACAGACTAAAGCTATATGTATAATTATGGATGAAGTGTTATGGCGTAGCTATGCTATAGCTGTCATGTGTCTCCTCCAAAAATTTAACTACTGGTACATTGCTACTAGGCTACAAATGAAACATTCAATTTACAATGATATAAAATAGAAAACCAGCAGATTTTACCACATAATTAGTCAGCTTGGGCTGTTGTGTTGATACCAGTAGAGGTTGTAGAGAGTAAAGACAAGGAAGCTGAAGAAAAGGTCAGTAACACACATCTAAAAAGCCATCTCTACAACAAATCTCTCTACTCTATCGCACTGAATGAAAAAATAAGTCACACAGTTATTGCATCAAAGTGGCCTCCTACTTAGTATAGAGACAAGGCGAAGTGGTTCCCTGAGTGTAACTCCAGTTATATAAGTACACAGTAGCCTACAGTCCCGCTATATCACAATGTAAATGAAACGATATGAACACAGTTACTGTGGGGAATCTATTTAAAGCATCATACAGCCCGATCACATGATACAATTACTGTTAAATTACATAAGGAATGAAGACAGTGGAGCATCCTGGTAGCCACATTACTGCACTGTTCAGTTCCAGCCAGAGACCTTTATTATATTAGCCCCCTCTTGCTATCATACCCTCCTCTCTCCCTCATTTACCATCTGCCTCTTTACTGCCAACTGTCAAATACAAAGGTTAAAAATGCAAAAAAGAAGAAAGAAATAAAGAAAGAAATGGCACAGCATGTATTTGTTCATATTGTGTTTCCATGTAACAAGACTGGGTATAAACCTACTATATGGCTGCACCATGTATGAGTGTGCACAAAATTTGCTGTGTACAGTATCATACGAAAGCAATTCATAGTACTGTACAGAGTGACTAAACAGGGCTGAATCATGGACACAGACCAACACACACATACAAAAATATTATGACTCAAATTCTTCCAGGTATGTGTCAAATGAACTGACATAACAGCCTCAGACCATGTGATGTTAACGTTACTGTTGGTGATGATGAATTACATCATAGGGTCATAAGCTAAGCCATTACTTTACAAAGTCAAAGAAATACTTGTTACACAAAAAGTGACATTTACTTTTTATGGGGAAAAAAAGGTTGATGTACAGGTAAAATCATGAGCAACCTACGATTCAAGGCCCTGACAAATGTTCTGTTTTATTACTCCAAAATTGAAATGTATTCAAAAGGCTTCTCAGGGACAACGTGCTGTAGTGAGAAGGCACTGTGGGCTGGTCTTTTAATTTTATCATATTGGAAGGAGACCACTAAAGAGATATTGAAAACACTGTATTTGGAATAGAGGCTGATTGCTCCTTTGTCACATTAGAGCAGTGAAAAATACCACATAAACTTAATGCACTCAAATATTCCCTTAAAGTCTTTTTGGCAACCAGTAAGACTTGTGGTGACTGAAAGGCATTGTCATATTTATTTTTCCACCTAATTTACATACATAAGGGAGGGGGGCAGAATCACACCATGTCTCAGTAGAAACTACAACACCAATAACACACATGAATTAACATCATTCAACAAAAACTGAACATTATAAGTTTCATTAATGAGGAATTTCTAGCAGAGTTTTGAATTGGACTTTTCAGATATGAATGAATGTGTGCGACTATGAGATGTAATTGATTACATGTGCCATGAGGAGGGTCATGTTCAGTTCCCATTTTGTGCTGCCCATGTTAACCCACCACCACTAACAAAAAAAAGTTCAACATTTTGAAAACAAGCATTCAAAGCTGAATTTCCTTTGTGGCCCCACAAGACCCCTTACTTATATCCAGGGATTATCAGATTTCCAAAGCCTTACAAGTTTAATTCCAACACTTTTACATCCACAGCAATGCAACAACCTGCATAAAACATGATTGTTCAATTATAAGCCAGAAGTGCTCACACCAGTCGTCATCATGTGGGAAACGGTTCACATCAACAGCAGAAGTCCTGACTCATCACATCAGCCTGACCTACTGCTCACTGCTGACGTACATTTAATAGGGGGGGGGGGGGAAGAGAGCGAGAGCGAGAGAGAGAGATTTGATACATTACACAGTAATAGTTTATTATTTAACCAAAGCAGCTAAGGTTGTACAAAAACTATGCATTTATAAAATACAATCTAAAATTGGCAAATTATGTTAATAACTTTTTGAAGTGAAATACTAAAGAGGCAGATAGTAATAGGTAAATCTGGCCTGTCCGTTACATTCTGTTACTCTGTGCTATGCACATTTCATTAATTTTGGGGTCTAAAATGGAGGCCTAGCGTTGCTCATTTTGATAATGAGTTTATTCATTTATCATTTTTATGAGTCATCATTACAAACTTCATGGCAGTACAAGAAAGAAAACGATTTAAGTGGAGCGATTCATTGACTCTGATACGTTTCTATGCAATTCAAAAATCCATGATTTTAAATTTCTGTGGCATTTAGGCTGCAAAACACAAACAGGAAGCCCTCTACTGAACTGAACAGAAACCAACAGATGCCTGGATCAGTCAGAGAAACAGATCCAGAACTCTAAAAACAATAGCATGGTTTGCAAAATGGTTTACTGCAGTGTAAAGTTAACCAGAGATGTAGTTAATGGGGTGCAACATGCAAAACCACTGGAACCAAGAACACGAGTTGCAAGGAATTATATATTTTAGTGTTTTGCTTCTTTAACGGTGTATCCTCTTGGGTTACTACTCCAGTGTCTCTAGAGAATCCCATTGACTTTCTGTCTGGAAAAATGCACACCCTGCACTTTGATCCAATCAGCAAAATAACAGACTTTTGTAGAAACCTAAAGGGTTAGGGTTACCTGTATGAGAGTATTCTCCTTTTCCCTGCAGTGTCAGACTCAATTTTTAGCTGACATTTAAAGACTAAACTCTCAACAGTGTTCACTGCTGCCACATAACAAGCACAGAGGAAGCCTTCACCACTTTGTCTGCATTAGGTTCACAACGTTAAGACAAATGTCACTATTTCCGCATTTGTGTGAGAATAACTACCCTAGTGCAGTTTTGCATACTTTATGAGACAATGTCCTCATAACCCAGGGAATGCAGCCTGCCAAATGCCAAGTGTGAGTGACTACGAGAAAAAAGTTAATAAATTTTGATAAGGTCAACAATTCTCAAAATATATTTTAAACATTTTTTTCCTCATAATGACTTCTCAAAATTAACATTAGGATTTTGGTATCATGGAGCCCCAGCCCCCACCAAACAGTGTCCTAGTATGCTGTGTAAAATTCAAGTTCCTGTTATGCATGCAAATGTGTTGATCAAAGTATCAACTTAAAAAGCTATTATCCTGCTACAACTCATGACTGAAGGCATGAGCTTGAAATTACACATTATTTTGAATCATTCACCTACTCATAGTACCCGTGGGTTTGAAACCACAGATCAACAGGCGTGGAGCTACAAACGAACCGTCTCGCTCCCAAAATAGTAGCTCATTGTGCCTTATATAAACGCTGTCACACTGGAGGTCATGGTAATGCAATTTTCCCCAGTAACAGAAATGGTTGCAGTGTAGTACTCCTCCTCCTCCTCCTCCTCCTCCTCCTCCTCCTCCTCCTCCTGTCCACCACCCCGCCCACTTCAAGAACCAAGCGCACCCCCACGCAGCCCCTCCTTATATAGCTGAGGATCTGGGTCTAGCATGGTATCACAGTAACCATGGAGGAAAAATACATCCATTTTAATCAGGCCAGCGCTGATGCTCTCGCCGCTATCTAATTTGCGTGACGTCTTGTTCAAATAGGCTCATAGATTCTCAATCTGTGTGTGCATACATGTGTGTTTGGGTTTGGTTTAGAACTGAGAATAGGAAGGAGGTGGGGGCAGAGGTGGGTGTATGCTATCTGGTGTGCGTGTGCACATTTCAAGCACTACTTTTGATTCACTATTTCCCCCAAAGGCCATTTTCCACAGTAGGTGGGAATTCAAGAGACTGAAATCAGTGCTAGACAAACCAGCCAAGCAAAGCTCTCTCTGCCTCTCTGAGCTGTTATATAATTTAACTTCCCTGCAAACTACTGTTTAAATGATTAGTAACCGCATTGCTAAAATTATGCCAAAGTTATGTGCATATTTTATGTACCTGAGGCCAGAAAGAAACCACCAAAAAACTGCCCTGATCCAAAACTGTCATACTACGTATCATAGTCCTGCAAAACCTCCGACATTTCAGTCACTGAGCAGCCCATGAAATTAGTTATGGTCATAACACAGTCAATGAATTGTAACTCATGTTTTTAGCAACTTGCAAGGTGAAAGAAAAAACTATGTTAGTCAAGTGAAAAGACAATTTCACCATGCCAAGGCATGCATCTTCAATTTAGAATCAATTCAAACAATGTCTTTTGGCTTAACGCAAAATACATAGTATGATAGTCCTGGATCAGGCCTAGTTCACAACATGAAGGGCTGATGTCTGATAAGATAAGGCAAATAAAGTTTTGTATTGCGTAGTCTGTGGTATTAAAAAGCATAAGCATGTGAATCAGGGCTGAAACAATTCGTACCTAGGTGATGAAGAAAAAACATCAACTCATCAATAATCAAGCTAAAACCTAAACATTTGCTGGTTCCAGTTTCTCCAATTTTTAGGATTTGCTGTGGGGCTGCAACTACAGTTAACTCATTCAGTCTATTAGAGACAGGAAACAATGGTGTGCAATAATAAACAGAAAAACGGCAAAACATCAGACAAGCAACAGCAAATCCTCACGTTTGAGAAGCGAGAGCCAGCATTTATTTAGGAAGATTAATCTGTTATCAAAGTAGCAGTTGATAGTTTATAGACTAACCATTTTTATTCCCTTCTCTGTTTTGTATTATTGTTAATTGACAAGGTACCATTAGTTGGTGATATTAACCTTGGCCACCCTGCTCATAATGAGGCCTTCACGGGAATCACCTGCGGTCGGTAATTGGCCGCGGTCACTCCTCTCCCTTCATGCCCAGCCGCCGCTCCCCTCCAGGGACTGCGGTGCTGCTCTCTATCCCTGTTGTCGGTTTTACCGCTCCATATCAATCCACTGTAATACCCTTTTTTCTCCCTCTGTCGGCTTCCACCTCAGGAATAAATAAATAAATTACCAGCCTCGCTGGGGGCGGCGATAGCAGAGGAGAATCCCACAGTGGAAGTGAATGGGAAATCAGGACACGCAGAGACGCCAACACAGTTGAAGGAAGCGGGGCTTTATTCGTGAGGGCTGCGTGTGTCCAGGGTGAAATTAACTGACCGCGGGGCTAATTGGCCACGAGTGAGCGGCGACAAGCACTTGGCTGCACAGAAAGCAACACAAACCAAACGGGCCTCTCCATCCCCCCCCCCCCCCCCGCTTTCATTTCATCTCATCTCATTTCCAGAAACAGATACTAAGAGGAAAAAAAACACCAAGCTAAACCAGTAATTAATTTAAGAGAGACGCATACTCCTTACAATTAAATTTAAAGCACACACACACACACACACACACACACAACAGCAGTCAACGGCCCGTTTTCGCCCGACAAAACGCGTTAATTCACGGGTTTCCTTGAGAGGAAGCGGCGCAAGGTTGATTAGCCCAAGGTGTAGCCGAGCACGGTCACTCCTTCAAGGAGCAGACAACACAGGTGCACAGCCCGGTCCTGTTAGCTAACGTCACCGAGCTCAGAGCGGCAGCGCACTCACAAACACACACTCACACACACTGTGGCCCGGAGACTCACCGTGGACGTGGGCGCGGAGCTGGAGACCCAGGAGCAGCAGAAGGAGCCCGGGAGCGGACGGGACCATCTCTCGCGGTGTACCGTACGTTTTGCTAGCTGAGCGCTCGCGGGTTACCTCTCCGTGCCTGCTCGGTGTCTGCAGCTGCTGCCGGTTCTCTCTCTCTCTCACACACACACACACACACACACACACACACACTGACACGGACCCACGGTCACAGGCGACGGGGAAGCGGCCGATCAGCAGCTCGCGCCTTTTGATCTCGCTCTACAGCCACGCGCCGTGGGGGCCGCTCCCTCCGCTCGAGCTGAAATCCATTTCCTGAGAGCGTCGGTGACGGAGCGGCTCCGGTGCCCGGTGTGCTGGCGCTGCTGCACCGAGCCCGCCACAGCTGAGGAGGGTTGGGGTTTTTTTTCCTCCTCCAGTCCCTCCGTTGTTAACCCTCCACTACCCGCACCGAATAATACAGCCATGAAGAAGATTGTATTTATACATTTACAGGAATAGTTAAAAAGAAATGGCAGTAATTATATATCGAGATATTGGTAAACAATTCTGTCTATACAGCCTGGTTATTTATCTGCCTATAGATCGATTTAAAAAAATGATATAGGGGAACATGTTTAAGTGGTTTTAATTGCATTTAAGTTTATGAAATTATAAATGATGATCAACTTTCCGTCAGTTGCCCGGGATCAGTTGCAGTGTCCACCACAAACATAAGCACAGCTCAACAAACCTTTTTTTTTTTTTTTTTCATTCTTGTATTTTTATTCTGGCCAATACAGTCTGACTCCTCTGAGTAACCATCCAGCACTTTGACCGAACAGCAGCAATATACCGCACTAATGTGCAGCAGCATGCTGAAACTCCACCAGCGGGTTGTTGTCTGTTACAGCCATCACATCCCCTAATTCCTTGAGTTTATGTCCAATTTGAATTATCCGCAATTAACTGCAGCTGATCAGCGGCCACTGTGGCCACAGGTGGTCATTACAGGATAATGCAGGTCATTACATTTCCATACATTTCCATAGAGTCCCTGACTGTAGGACTGACAGCAAGGTAAACAGGACATGTGAGCACATCCTTGATTGTTTTTACAAACTGGGAATCAGTTTTTTACTTAACTGGCAATATGTTTAGATTCATTATACAGTGTATCTAAATAGGAACAACCACAATTACCTGAAGCTCATCATCAAATATGGCAAAGAAATAGAAAATTAAATGTGTTCTCATTTTGGCAACTAAAGACTGAAAGTACCTACTCCTTCAGAAGCACCATATGTTTAGTTTTGGTTTCACCACTGATCATTTTGTAAGAGCAGATGTCTCATTTTTCAGAGAGTGAATACCAAATCTTGGAACCAACCTCAGCTCCAACATTTTCTTCGCTGTCTGTCTGATGCTATTTCTCCCCATTTTGATCACCAGGTCTTTGGATTTTCCAGAGGGCTGCATGGTGCCAGGTTTCACAGGCTCCCGGAGTTCTTATCAGAGGATTGAACCTCATCTTCAGTGATGGCTGATGGCTGCTGATACACCCCAAGGCCCATTCTGTCCCAGATTTTTACATTCCATGAAAAAAACACACACACAAACCACTGTACAATTCTGTATGAGGAAGTCTTTCCGTCTCTCTGACTGTCAGCACCGCTTTCTTGCAGTCACCTTCAAACACACACTAACACACACATACCGATTGCAGATTTAAAGGCTGGAAACCCCGACTTTTATGAAATACAACTGTGGAAAATCAATATTTGCACGCTCACCAGCAGGATCCTCAATAGTAAAGATGACTTCTAAAATCTAAATCCACCTTTTTATTTCACTTGACAACCAGCTCTTTAACTGGTATAAAAAAATACAGTTTTGAAAGAACAATAGAAGAGAGAAAATTATCAGAATATATAGCATATAGTCTGGACATGTCGCCAATAGTAACCGTGAGACAATGAAATCTAGTCCGGGCAGTCCAGACGAGTAACAGATCCACAAGTTTGAAGGCTTATCAGACACCAAAGCACCGCACAGCAGTTTATTAAACTATGAAACAGGATTTTACAAAGTTCATTCAACCATTTTACTCTTGATTGTGATGATCAGCAGTGAAATAACATGTTCATATCACAAAGTAATCCACCAGGAATGTGTGTTTGCATTGCATTTCTTTGCTTTTGTTTGCTTCTTTTGTGTATCTTTTTCCAGTATTTTTTTTACTTTTTGTACAATTTTAAAGTTGACTGCTTTAAGACCAACCAAACATATAACAGAAAAATAAATAAAGAATAAAGATTTTTTGTGTCTGGTTAAAGTTTTACCAGGGGATTTGCATTTAGGGACATGTGCTCACAACCTCAGGATATGTAAATTTGTGGCAGCGGCCCTGTGGTCACCAGTGATGTCAGTTCCACAATCACCCTGAAACTGAAGGTGAAGTTAAACTGGGCTGATACAAGTTTGGTGCATCCTTAATGATGTTGTCTTGTCACATCATCGCCCCCTCTGATATGATGGATGGAAGAGTCAGAGCTATAAACCAAGCACTGATATCCATCTCCCAATAACAGCCCCAAACCCAATGGTTTCTACTGAAGACATAAATCTTAAAAATCAGTTCACAAATACATAGTTTCATTTTCAAAGAGGCTCAGTAATTTTCTGAAATGACTTGGCAGGAAAATAATGCTCTGGTTTGGGGATATTTTTAGCTGCGGATTCATCCACATTTGGTGCTTCAGTGAGTATTCATGGCAGCAGGATGGTCTATGTTTAAATGAATAAAAATAAACAGCAGTGTGTGTGGTCACGGTAATGAAGGACCATGTCTCCCAGTGCAACAGCGTGGCTCAGTGATGTGTTTTGTTAATGGAAACAATGGAGCTCTGGTAGAGAGGAACAAGCTATATCAGGCCTTGGATGTGTGGCGTATACTAAGAGAACCTGAATGCTTGAAGCCCCACAGTGAAGGGATCCACTCGCTGTGTTATACTTTCATGAGTATTGAAATGATGCAGTAGCCAGACCTTTTGGACCGACATGTTAGACAGCGCTCTCCACCACCATCATCAAAACACCAAATGAAGGAATATCTTTTGGAGGAATGATGTTCATCCCTCCAGTAAAGTTCAGAGACCTTTAGAATCAGTGCCAATGAGCAGCGAAGCTGTTGTTTTGCTTTTTCCTTTCCTTCGACACTCGTCTGTATGAGGCCTTGTTGCAAATGAATAACTGACCCTTAAGAGAATGTTTCACTAGCAAGGACCACACCATCAGCGGGGTACGTTTGAAAGATTTATTGAAATGATAGATTAATGATGTTCTTTTGGTTTCTTTCTTGATTTTGGATGCGGTGTGGGGAGGCTTCGTACAGAAACTGTTGCGACATCTGGGCAGCGGAGAACCCCCTCACGGTCCTATGAGAGAGAGAAAGAGAGGAGGCCAGAGAAATATCGGGAGGACAGAATAAGAGAGTGCCAGAGGAGAAGAGGCTTAAGTTGGTCTCAGATTGCCAGAAGAGGTGTGGTTGAGGTGTGGTCCTGCTCCTTAAACTTCATTAGATGCTTCAGTGATGAAAATCAAATCTCACGGTAACAATTCGACTAAACAGTTGTTGATTTGAATATGTTGAACTTGTTTTCTCAAGTACAGTGTTCTCAGTGAGATTTAGGCTACAATATAACACCTCATAAACACCCTCAGATTACATGGTGTTCAATGAAACATATTTACGGCGGTGAGGAGCTAATTCAGTTTTCTTATTTTTTGATTTTTTGATTATTATTATTTTTTAGATTAGCTGGTTTGCAATGTTTTACAGCACAATGTTTACAGGTGCTGAGAGTCAGACTTCAAACCACTCAGCTCCCACATAAATCAGATTTAAAGGGACACCTCTGTTACACACAGATTTAGGTTTTCACACCAAAGATCCACAGCAGAGGGGCTTAAGCCGACCATGAGGGAACTTGTGCAGACAAAAGAGGCACTTGGTCTGTGACTTCAGGGCAAGAATGGACTCTGGAGGTGCCCTGTTAGAGATACCCAGCTTAAAAATGCTTTCAAATGAAAACCTGCTGAACGCCACTGTCACTATGTGAGTCACCAGTCTGTGTTGACGGCAAGCTTAATGGTTGCTGTCAAAAATCCCTAATCAGAATTGGCAGATAGATGTCGCTGCATAGTGTCAACCTGCACAAACCCCAAGATGAACAATTACAGGCACAGATGGCTCCATTTAAGACACTTTCCCTGACATGCCTGTTAACCTGTAAATGTCCACGTCATTTGGGAACAGAGGAGAAGCTGCCTGTAAGACAGTTTGACATGTTAAGATTTCCAGAAACTACAAAGAAGAACCACAATACAAAAGAAAACAATTACAACCACCAAGATGATTCTGTCTTTGTGAATACAGTCATCTTATGCAAAGGACCAGTGAAACATTTTGCAGGATTTCAGGATTGAAACATAATTCCTTAAACATTTTGTAATGCTTGTCGTGGCTCACAGCAGGACGGCAGAGAGAGATGTGAACTAAATGTCCAGCAGTGCAGTGAAACAGCAGCTTTACAGTTGCTCATATAGAAGCAAGAAAAACAACTAAACAACTGAGATTCATCTTGAACAGAAGGGGAAAAAGTGAAGTAACTCAGCGAGAGACACTGTATAAAAATGGACCCCGGCAGGGCTTTATTTTTTTCATTTTCATCTCCTGATGGAAAAATGTGACACTGCATGTTAAAATGCAGCAGAGATATTACATTTCTCAGGCAGAGGATTCTACACAGCCTACAGATATCAACACTTCCCGAGACCAAACAGCTTTATCCTCATCTCACCAGGGAGCTGTAGGGACTCTCACCACTGGCTGAAAGCAGATATGTAATCACGTCGAGATCTGGGGTGGGGGGGGGGGTGGGGGTGGGGGGGGGGTGGGGAGGTGGGGGGGTGGGGGGGGGGGGGCTTCTTTATATCTCTGTGAAGAAGAGCTGGTTGTCCACTCTCTTTAGAATTTAAATTTTCTCTTCTTAGCTCTTAGAGAGAGGGGAGGAGGTTCTGCTGTGATTTAATGTCACACCAGACTTCTCCCTATTCTTAAAATGAGCTATAACCTTGTAAAGAATATTTGCAATGATTGGAACCACAGCACTGAAATGTACAGTAGAAATCACAACAGCAACTGCAAACTTGCCACCCCTCTGACTAAAACCAGATGTGAATGGTTTGATTTTCCACACTGTGAAATGCACCTTAAAATAACTGACATCTATCTCAATAAGTACATCACAGTTCGATTTACACTGTTCATTGACCAGTTTGGAAATGTGCTGTGACTTGTCCGTGCTCTCACTCGACCTGAAGTGCTGCTGAGCAGTGACACTCAAAGACACTCATCTGGAAATGTCAGGTTGTTACAGACACACAGGCTACATCAGGACAAATACTCCTTGAGGTATAAGCCTTCCTTGAACAGTGGGGGAAGCTTCTAAGGAACTTTAGCTGTTTATATGATGTTGAGTGCTGTTCAGTCTAATGAACAGTTAAGCCATGTGACATCATCAGCTTAATTAAAGCCACTAATCAGATGGCACACTTGGTGTTTATTATCTGCTGTGTTCTGACACCTCTCCCTGCTCCCAATGTGGGGAACTCCAGGTATCTGCTGATCCTGAGGAAGCTGCTTGAGTTACAGGGACGTCAAGTGTCTTCCAGGCTCCCAGAGCAGACTCCTGGACAGCTGTCTTGATTTGAAGGTCAAAGTTAACCCTTGGATTGTTTTCATGTCATGTTCCCAGACAGATCTGAATGACTCTTTATAACTGTCAAACCTATAATCATATACGGTTAAAGGTCCCATATTGTATAAAGTGACATTTCTATGTCATCTTTGATTATAAATCAGGTCTAGTTTCTATATTAATACTGTGAAAGTATCAAAGCCTCAGTTCACAGAGAAATGCACACAGCCTGTATTCACAAACTGAGCCTTAAAACCAGCCGTCAAGACTTTTGTAACTTTGTGATGTCACATCAAAGCAGTCACTGCTCTCATCCACACGGCAAGCCCCATTCACATGGACCCACTATCCAACTTTGCAGGATTTGGTTTCTCTAAGTGTTTACCTGAAATCTGCTATATTTTCATTTGATCACTCAGAAAACAGTCAGCCAATCGGACTCAGATCCTATTGGCTGTCCAAGCTGTTGTTACTTGAGCTCCAGAGAGAAGCCTGAGAGAGAAGATGTAAAACTACACTGAGATGGTTTTTGGTTCTTAAAACCACGAATATGTCTTGTAATATATCTAGATATCAAAACTTCAAAAAAACTCAGGAAAAATGTAAAATACTGGATCTTTAACACTTGATGTTGTGTTAGATGTTTAAACTAAGATTATTTCTACCAACTAAGAAGACTTCTTCTTCTCTTTGGAACGTGTAGTTTTGAAGTCCTCACTGAGTAAAAATAAACATCAATGTAGGATTATTTTGACTATAGTAAATACAAGAGGAAACCGTGCAATTTATCACAGTCAACTTAATGTCAAAGTGTAGACAGCACCTTTATTTTGAAAACCCTTCCCATTTTTAAACAGTTGGACAAAATGGCATCAGCAGTGTTCCTGGTCTTAGTTTTATTAATCCAGAGAGGACACATGGCCAAACTGTGAACACATGAAAACTCAAATCAGTTATGACATAAAACTCTGAACATTATGCACGAACCGAGACAACAGCAGTGTCACAAAAAAAATATAACACAGTGCATTAGGGTTCACAGTCAGCCAACCATTACTTGGTGGTCATGTTATGTATGTATGTGCTTTTGTCTGTGAGGGCTGTAGAGTTTGGTTGGGGCACTCGCATTTTGTCAATCCGGCAAACGCAGGAATTTGAGGAAAGTGTTTGGGTGTTTTAATGAGAGGCATCACCATGGTCTTCTGCAGCTCCTCCAGGAAAAGACTGGATTCACCTCCATCCATGCTACAAAAGCACTGCAGAAAAACAGCAACACAGATGCAGCCATTCCTTACAGGAGTATGTGCCAGTAACCTGGAAGGTATTGTGTGTGACAGCCAAGTCATGTATCGCTACTGTCAGAACTGATCAACTTTCATAAGAAATGTCTGCAATGACATGGTAGCATGTCTGTCTGGTCTACTTGCTACTGTTCTCTTTGAAAACCTGTGCCCCCAGTTGGTCATATTTAGATCTGTTTCAACTGGCTCTGTCAGGAACAGTTCCAAGCAGGATTTGATGTGATCACTCTGGGATATGGTGTATCTTGTTAGCCCTGGTGACATATTGATAACATTCTCGCTTGCCTCTTGAAGACCTGGATCATATTCTGTGCTGATATCCATGCAAGAAGAATTACAACACATTTGGTTGCCTCTGTATTCTTTTAAAGATGAATTGTGGAGGTGAGTCTAGTGCCAGTCATCACTTAGCCTCTCTTCAAACTCAGCAGCCATGTTTGTTTTCCAGCTCATTCACAGTTGGTATCCTTGGCTTAGTGGCAGTGGGTAAGTGGATGTCTGCACCAGACCAATGACAAAATTCACATCACGTGGACCCAGGCAGACCCTCGTGGAGACTGACTTACTTCAGATGCAAAAAGTATAACACTGGCTTTAGTTGAATAAAAGGCTTCAAGGATGAAATGTTACTTGATTGGTTTGCTGCTGGTCGGTCTCCACCTAAAATATCACTGCTGTTATATATATAGTTTGTATCAGTACAGTACATAGTAACTGTATACAGCATGTATTATTCATAATAGTATACAGGTTTGTAGCTAAATTGAAAAAACAACAACAAACAAAATCAACAGAATTCACCGTTTTGAAGGCTACTCACTAGAAATGATGACATCTGAGGCAGGAAAGAAGGAATCACAAATCAATTTGATTCTGAAACAATTTGCCTTTTAATTGATTAGTTGATCAGAACCATTGTAACAGTCACATAAACTCATTCTCTGGTTCCATTGTAAATGTGATGATTGTAAATTTATAATTTGAATATCTTTGGGCTTTGGTCTGTTTCGTTGTCACCTTGGGCTCTGGGATATTTTCAGTTTTACACACTAAATAAAATGAACAGTTTAATCATTATTCATAATAATCATCTACCTGCCCATCCTTTGACATTAGGTGAACAACTCATGGTGTCTTATTGAAGTCTTACAGATGTTGATTTGTGTAAAGATGCTCAAACGTAAGACTTTTTCTTTATACATGAAGCCTTAAAGTTCAGATATGGAACTTTAAAAAGAGGACAAAACACCCAGAGGCTCTAAGTCATCCTTTATACACACATATATTTCTGTAGAAAACAATATATTTACATTTATTACACAGGTTTTTCTTTACAGTACATACAGCATTTACATATAAATATAGAGTGATTTATAGCATTAAAGTCAGTGCTGTACAGACTGTACATACAGAATGTCAACATATTTGCAGTTTAGGACAAAATCCTTTTTTTGATTTCTTCATGTTCAACCGAACACACTACACAAGTGATGTCTGGTTTTATTTCATGTTAATAAGTAGATGCTTTCTACCTTTCAAGGATTTGCAACTGATTTGCAGCAGAATGATACTTTTAACATTTCTGTTTTACATGAGGAAAAGTACAACATTTTCAAAAAGCTCAGAGACCTGATTAAGAGCCAGTTTGAGTGGAAAATGTTTTACTGCTTCTATAAAATGGAAATTTTTTCAAGGAGTGTTTTACAGTGATTCAGCTTCTTGGGAAGCATCAGTCATGGTTACAGTGTTTGGACACTGCACCTGGACAAGAAAGATGTGTATTCATTTCTCACACTAGGTAAGAGAGATGCTGCCTGTTAATTACCCTGATAATAGAGGTACAAAGTCTGTTTGGGATAATTTGGTCCTGAAATTGTGCAGATTTGATTTGTCTTGGGGCAGAAGATGAGAAGATAAGAGACAGTGGATCTGTCCCTGTGCTTACACTTGCAGTCCTGAACACTTAATCAGATGGTTTGCGCCATGAGGAAGGTGTCTGATGTCTGGAAAAACGTCAACATGTAGTTCAGTTGATGCACACGCTTTCTAACGCCACCTCAGAGTCAACACCAAGTTCACCACAGTCTCACACCAGCCCAGCTATTGGCACTAATGCAATTACTGTTAGTTTTAATAATAAACAGACAGGTTGGATTCGGTTCATGTTCAAACAATAAGCACTTATGGCAGATGCTCCATAGAAATGATCACTAAATATCAAAGATCTATTCATCTTGATGAGACTGAGCAGGAACATTAGTATCCTTCATCAGACATAAACCATGCAAAATAAGAGCTTGTTATGTGTCTTGTGTTCAGTTGGCAGAATGCATTGGTACTGTGATGCTGCATGGTTGATCCTTCCTGCTTAAATGTTCTACATCTTCCAAGTGGGAACTTGGCTTCTTGGAAACACTGCAAGTGTGAGCATTAGGATTGACCCACAGGAACCACAGGTGATTATAACACAGACAGAGCAGCAGGATCAACTGTGTCATTTTGTGTCGCAGCGCCCCTCTGTGGACGGAATACATCACATCCATCTGACGGTCTCTTGGAATTTGCTTTGTAATTTTAACATCTTCTTTGCACCGGTTCCTCACACTTTATATAAAGCAGCAGGAATGTTTCACAAAAAGATTTGATTAAGATTTTTCAGTCCATTAGCAAATATTCTGTTAAGTCTATAGAAGTCTAGTTTGTCTTAAAGTTAAATAATGTTCTATATGCACACACAGCACCTGGTGTCTTAGACCACTGGTTCTGAAAGTGGGGTCCAGGGACCCCAAAGGGGTTCTTGAGGGGGTTCGAGGGGCAAAAGGGGGAATTATTTATTTTCACCATAATTCCATCCATAAGTAACACAGTTTTGGTCCTGGGTTTCAAACACTTTATGTAATAAAACATCTAAAAGCAAAAATCTTATCAGATGGGGGAGTGTGGTCTAATTAGTGTCAGTTTAGGGTCCTCGGTGTGAAAAAGTTTGACAACCATTGTCTCAGACGTCAGAATTTTAGAAAATGCACTGTCCTTCCTGTTTCATAGGAAGCTTTGTGGTGCATTCAGGTGCAACAACAGGTGAAAGGCGATCTGTTGTTTTGTCCACTGAACACTGAGAGGTACGATCAGTGCTGATACACTGTGACAGTTATTTCATCTGTGTGAGTTTATCTCCACGTGTCATTGACAGGGATGGATTTCAGCTGCAGAGACGCCCTGTATTATTTGACTGCGTTGCTCAGATGTCTGTTGTCTTTGTGAAGGGCTTCTGCAGGCAGAGCGAGCCATGGTGAGGAAGAGGATGGCCGTGGTAGTGTTCAATCAGGGCTGACAGAGTGGGGAAGGTCAATTCACTTTCCAGAAAGATCGAGTTCACCTGTCAACACACCCACAGTGAACAGGAGACCTTATTATTTATTAGTCACATTGTCATTACACCTCATCCTTACACATAATTATAATTCTTTCATATACAAAGTCAAAATATGATGAAGAGCAGCAGGTTTCTCACCTCTTGAAACAGTCGGTAGTTCCTGGCTTTGCCTATACTGACATCCCAGACCACCAGCACCTGGTTAACACACGTCATTTAGTTCAGACTGTGATGTGAATATCAAACAGCAGGTAGACACAGCTCTAGTACAATACTGATTTAGACATGAGATGAAATACTGTCTAAGATGTTAGTATTGATATAACTTTATTTTCCCATAAGGCTGCAGTGTAGTTACGTGAAAGTCTTAATTGTTGTTTTTATTTTTCACGTCACAGACTACTGCAGCTGTTTGTTAGAGACTGTCCTGTAAAAAAAGACGAGCCCACAGGTCGTCTGTGCAGCAGGTTATTATGACCCATAGTTAGGTTTTGTTCCTAGGCAACATCTAGCAGCCACAGTAATTATGACAGGAGCAAAGAGAAAAGTGCAGTGATATAGTATATAGAGCGTCAAAGTCCATGTTAGGAGCAGGTTGTGGTGGATGGATGAGTCAACAAAACACAGGAATATGACACAGGAGAGCAGTGTTTATATGCTTTCTATTATCCATGACTGTTCATTGTTACTATTGTAACCATGACAACAAAGATCGTCTAATGTTGAGGAAGTATTTATTTTTACCCAAATCACCATCTTTTCCTAAACCTAACCAAGCCATGACCGCTATTATAGTAACCATGGCAACGAAGGTAGGTACACCGCTGTTGGTACAGTCATCATGCTTATTAATGTAACCATGATGAACAAGGTCTGGTACACCTGCCACTGAAGAGGCGCTACTTCAGGAGACGCTCCTATGGGTCGCAGCAGAGGGTTGAAAAATGACCTGTGTGGTTGTTCAGGTTGGAGAACGGGTTGGTTAATTTTTTACCTTTGAGGTTTTGGTTCCAGAGTTTCTGATGCCGTACAGTCCGTCCTGTGGAGGGACGGGGCCCTCTCTGAATAACCTGCAGGTACAAACATCATCACAGGGTTAAAGGTTATAAATGGAGCTGGTCAGAGACGCATTAAGAAATGCAATGACAGACAAATATTGTGGCAAATACAACTGATAAAATGTATTTATGTCTCTTTGTCTCAACTTATTTTTATTCAAATTACTTGAATACTTTATTGGTCTGAACTGTAATAAGCTGCTGCTGCATGAGAAACTGGTGTTAATGAAACACATATTAGAAAAACAGTTTGATAAATAATGAAGATAATGTCAATAAAATAATTGAACGAAATAAAACATAAAGAAAAGGCTGTTTTATTTTTTTGCCACTAGAGGGCAGACACAAACAAAGTGCACATGTCTTACCTTTCTACAATGCTGGTTTCAGTTGTGTCGATGAAAACAGAGTCTGGCAGCTGCATCTGTGGACAGAAACATTTGGTTAAACAACATATAAACAAGATGTTTTTTGAAGGACTGATATAAGCTCCGATGATAATGCAAATACGGTAAAAATCTGCATGAGAGACTCACGTTTGTTCATGTGTAGAGAAGAAAAATAGAAGAAGCAAAATTGATCAAATTGATCATTAAATCAATATAAAATATCAAAATTGACATAAAGAAACCGAGTAAAAATAATTGAACATATGACTACAGTTTCAATGAAAAGAAATGTGTGAAACTCAAAGTTCCCACAGGGAGAGTGACAGTGAACTGACACTAAAAACATGAACACACATGTTGAAGTTACAGGTAGGCCTGTAATCTAATAACCTGTACTGTGGTTTACATGTATTCCTACAGTTGGGGAGAATTGGAAAGAGTTTCATAAAGCCTGAAGGAGTGACTCGTGAAAAAAAGACTGTCAGTGGTTAGAACAGACAGGAGGCGAGTGAGAGTAGAGTTTAACTGAGCAGCAAAACTGGTCTGTGTTATGACATGGTGTCTAAAGCAACTTCATTTCGCTCTCTCTTACGTTCTCGTAGTCGTCATCAGCATTGTCTCCTCCACCATGTTTGTCGCGTTTCACCCTGAACTCTGAGGGCACCTCGTCTCCTGATGAGCGGAAACTCTGGCCTTCTGGAGATGCTCTTCTGGTGGGAAAACATGTCTCAGTGGAGCAGCTTGAGACAACATGTTCCTGCCCCTTGAAGTGATTCTCACTCCAAAAGTAATATACTTTTGTTGTGTTGATGCTGTGGTTTGTCTTAGTTGACAGTTTTTCCTACTGCTTTTCAACATTTCTATATCTAGGCTGTTGAATAAATAACACACAACGTAAACATCAGACAGATGTGAAGATGCTGGAGCTAGGCTAGCCGTTTCCCCCTGATTCAAGTCTTTGTGCTAAGCTAGGCTAAACACTCATCTCTGTAGTGAATGCAGAGAAGAATCTGATCTATTGATCTTCTTATTTGACTTGTAAGGTGATAAGACAAACAACAGGATTTCCTTAAAATGCTGAATTATTCTGAAGACTATATTGTGTATATATTGTGTGTCTGAGTCCAGCTTACTGAAGTGGGGTTCCTTGCTGCTTGGACTTGGATGCAGGAAGCGGAGGTTTGACGGCTGGCGGAGGAGGTTTGGACTTATTGTTTGGTCCAGTCTTGAGTAGAGGAGAGAGGGGAGGGTGGATGGCAGACCCTCCAGAAGGAGTCAGTAGAGTTGGCTTGCTGCGGAGGTTGCTTATTACCGTGAGGTGGTTGTTGCCCAGCGACTGGCTCCCTCCAGGATTAAGGACAGAGTGGGCGGGACCATTTAGGACCATCCTGGTCTCTAATTGGTCACAGATGGGCAGAGTGGCGGGGGATTGACCTGAATTGACCAGCAAAGGCCTCCAGTCTCTCTTGTCGCCCGCAGGTTCCACAGTGGATGTTGTCCTGTTCTGAGGAGTTCTCTTTGGGTTGGGGGGAGGAGGCGGAGGGGCAGGATATGAGGGCTTTTGCAGATGGGGAGCAAAGGGGAGAGGAGGTGGCAGGCCTTTGTTGGGGTCCTTCAGTATGGAGGGTGGGGGGACAGATGGCAGGGGTTTTTTGGGGAGCGGGGAGGTGGGGATTCTGTGTTGTGATGGGATTGGAGGAGGTGGGCCTTTGTGGAAACCTGCACTGGAGTCTTGACGGAGCTGGGACGGCACTGGGGGAGGAGGGTAGGAGGGAGGTGGTCCTGTAGGTCGACCTGAGGAGGTAAGACAAAGAGAAATCAGACCGGTTTCTTGTTTTAAGTAAAGTTAATAAAGCGTGTTTTGTGTGTGTTTGTTTCTCTAGACATTTTCCCTCAAATATAACAACATATGAAATAATCTTATGCAACTATTCTCTAAATAAGAACAAACAAGGCTCAGAAAGTTTATATTCATTGAAAAATATCGTAATTGTTGAAAAGGGGATCACTTTGACCTGATTGTCATATGGATTTAATGTCCCCATGCAATTAGGTTTCCTGTATTTCAGTTTTACAGTGGACGAGGTCCTCTGCTGGTGAGGATTGCTTGTGTCCCTCAAAGTAAAATAAATCATCAAATAAATAAATGAATAAATGTTGAAATAAATGTAAATGATAATTGTAAATAAATATAGTTTATATTAATTAATATTAAGTCTATATTTGTAAATATGATGCAATTCAGAATTTTGTATTTCTAAATAATTTTTTCACCATTAAAAAAACAATTTTAATGAATCAAAATAAATTCTTGGTTGTATTTTTTTATTATAAAGAAAAAATTATGAACCATTAAAATCTGGATGGATGGATCTGTGCATGTGACCTTTGACCTCATTATTATCAGTTTTGATATCAGTGATGTTGCACTTGAAGTTTATTCTGCTGTTGTCTTTATTAAATTTACTCAGGTCAGGTAAAATGGTGTGTGTGGCAGGTGGCGTCACCTGTAGACGTTGGGGAACAGTCGTTGTCTGGCTTCAGATAGTCTTCCTCATCGTCATCATCATCCTCCTCAACATAATCTACACACACAGGAGGAAGAGTTACAGCAGTTTAAAAACACACAACTATCTCATGTGTGCTTTGTGAATTAATTCATTAAGGTGGTCTTACCGTCGTCTGCGTTTCTTTCAGTGTGCTTAATATCCATGGGCTTCTCAATTGTACCATAGAAACTGTCGGCATCTGAATCTGAGTCACTATGGCAACAAAGAAAAAGTTATCATGAGTTATTATTAGTTCTACATTCTGTTGGATAGATAGATAGATAGATAGATAGATAGATAGATAGATAGATCGAAGTGCATGCTTCTGGCTAAAAATTTGCAGCTGACACATTTGAAGTGGTTTCAGTGTTTTTGAATTTTATATAAGCTAATTTTTAAGCTAGCCAGTTAGCTGAAATTATTATTATTATTATTATTAATTATAACATTATAACTACCATCATTTAAATTAATTTACACAAGATGTTACTGTGACTGTGTATACTGTGTATTTATTCTTTAGTAGTCTATTTTTTATATCATTACTTCTTTACTGTCCCAGTTTTTAGCCCAAAGCTAACATGTCCTTCAGCTCTGACATGTTTAACACAACCAATGACTCTGCCTCCAGAAATCTCACAGTCGTTAATATGGGTTAGGCTATAATACAAAATAGAGAAATGTTGGCACTTTTGTTACATAACTACAACAACCTTGTATTTTTGGCAAATTACAATAACTTCAAATAAAATTATTTTCTCTATGATTAGAGGACGAAACCAGACTTTGTTTTTATTTAAGTAAGCACAAATTTCCAGTGAGTTCAGGCTCTAAGAGGAGCGGCGACACTCACAAAAGCTATTAAATTAGCTTTTCATGTCCTCAGTCCCAATAAGAAGATGTGGTCTGAATAAAAACAATTACAGGCTGGTAACTTACTAATCAAAAAAAACAACAGCCCCTTTTCATTGCCCACATAAATTATAAATGAACCTGCAGAATTAGCTTCTGGCTGGAAAAGTAGCTTCCGTTAGTCTGCTGGGAGTTGCAAAGGGCTGTTGCAACCGACACTGTTTGGTTCACACTCTGACAGTAAAGGTTACCGAGGTCACATTGTTGGCTGTGAGAAAGCAGAAGTGTGTGTAGTGGAACAGTAAAGAATGACGTGAGCTCACTCAAATATTGTTCTTCCATAGCATTTTTGTCAGTTAAACTGTGCTTTGGGTTTTGTAGTTCTGCTGTTCATTTTTTTAAATAAATAATTTATTATGTATATATTAAAGCTATTCTGTGCTCTGTACAGGTTATAGGGTATTTTGTTGTGAAATATGATCAGTGATGTGAGGTTACCTGGGAATCTGGGACTCTTTCCGGTCATTATAGTGATCTATCTCCCTCCGCAGGTATCGCATCCATTTCTGTAAGACAAAAAACAATATGTAGCAGGTGTCTGAGTGTATGTGAAATTTAAGTGTCGGGTCTGAGTCCACATTCCTTTTTGATCCCTGCTGTGAGCAGCTGGCTAACAGAACCAAATCAAACCTTATCCAGAGTTCCTGAAAACAATACTCTGACATTTTTAGATTTTTTTTGTTGGATGAGGAGACTGATATCAAGTTCATGTCTGTATGTTCAGTATAGCGTTATCTCCATGTGGTGGTTAGCCTTTTAGCATCAAGACTGAAAGATGAGCAAAAATGCTAGCCTAGCTCCATCTAATGTGTCTTCCAGCAACTCCAAAAGTGTCTTTACATGTTGCATGTTTTTTACATGAAATAAAACAACAAAACAGCCTGTTTATTGTAATTCAAATCCAATTTCATGAATGAAATTGACAAAAAAATCATACAAATCGCATATTAATATTAAAATGTATTTTGATCATCAAAACTGTTCTCACCCTCCTCTCGTCCTCACTGGCTGCAGAGAATAACCATGTCCTGTGTTTCTTACTGAAGTGGACGATCTTAAAAGGAAAAACATTACTGGACGTCGTCTCCTCTGCGGCTCTCATCACTCTGTGGAAGAGGATAAATGTAAGAGTCACGCTGGAAGAAAATTACCTTAATAAACAACGTGAACTGGAACTATGGTACCCTCTGATAAATGCATTTACACCCACAGTGTGGTCAATGAGGAGGTATTTGCCGTTGGTTTGTTCTGAGTATTTTCTTTTAATGTCATTGGTACCAATACATCTGTGATATCTATCTGTGCTACGATGAGACACAACCCTCTTTAAAGCCCCATTCACTCATATGAACTTAACATTAGAGGTGCCAACATGCCATTCATTGTGAATGGAAGCTTGAAAAATATTTTGGTGTTTCGCACCATTATTTGAGGACTCAAAAGTGCCTCTGATGCATGGGAGCAACAACCTGGTAACAGCCAATAGCACTAATTTAAATGTAAAATAACAAAATGGGGGCTAAGGCTAAAGCTAACTGTCGTGGTCTTTGCTTCCCAATTCTCTACAACAGACTGTAACAAGCTGCTGCTACTTGAATAAATAAAACCCTGCATGTAATCACATCACTCTGGAAAGTATTGGCGGTGTGAGGAAATAACAGCCCACATGAAGCTGTGTGTGTAAATGATGTGCTATTCAGGAAGTGGAGCGGTCATCCACTAATTGCCAGTTCCATCTGTCAATCCAGTGAGACCAGCAGAGAATGCTGGTCTCACTGGATTGGAAAAACTAAATATACAAGGTGTCTTATTAGACAGTGGTATTTTAAATGTCTCTTTCCATGTGTGGGAGCGTACAGTTGGGGCCAAACTTACACTGATTTTTATTTTATTTTATTTATTTTTTTTATTTTTGGTTAGATTGCTATAAAGACTAATCTGCTGTGATTGGGACATTCAACTATTTTTAGTGCACCCACTGGCAGAAACATAAATCAGGGCCTATGACTCTAAGTCAGGTCAATGTAATATGTGTTGACTGTGTGCATAGTTGCAAACAAGGTTTCTCAGCACATCCTACATAAACAAAAGATTATCAATACAAACAAAATATGCGTTTTTTATGTATTTATATGAAAAACTGACTGAGGACTCAGTAGCTGAAGAATTTCCACTGACCTGTTGTAGCCATTGAGAGAAAACGCCCCCTGTGGTGCAGGAGAGGTACTGCTCTTAAAGTAGTACACACAGCCTTTGTGGATGATGATGTACCTCAGTGGCCCTGTGAGGCAGGTAATAGATGTTAATACACTGAGAATTGGCACAAAAACACTTAAAATTACACTTAACTGATAAGAATTTTATTGGAGATTACAATATGTACTCAAATGTTCCTCTTGTCCTGTTCACCCACGCTTAAATCTTTTTATCAGTAACTCACATTTCATGAGGCTGAACTGGCTGCCTCCCTTCTTGTGGAGGTATCCTGAGGTGGAAACGCCTCCTGGCATGGTGAGGAGGTTCTGAGCCCCGATGGCTCGCATCGGCACAGGCCAGGACACCTCTGGAGACGACATGGTTCTACAGTGGAGGGATGAGAGAACGAGGACGTTATTATTGCGCCATCATTTGACAGATAATCAGATAAAGTGAGGGTCCATCTCAGGAGTTGTGCAAAATCATGGAAATGTGGGCTGGAATCCCAGCAGAAACAAACAAATGAACAAAAAATGTTCTTGTTCAGAGTCCGTGTGTGAACAGAAATTTTGTCGTACTTTGAGGAGAGAAGAAGACAGACACGATACTTGAGGATTCAGAAAGGATTTAAAGCCACAACCTCCCTGTTTCCAAACCTGCTTCCTAACTAGCGAAGCTTCAGAGCTTTTTAAGACCCTGGTACCTTCACCTGCCTCACCCTCTACATCAAAACCCACCCAATGTCACTCAACACTTTACACAACTTCAGGAGAAAGTAGTAAAAACCTTGAAAAAAGCCCCATCTTATAATGTTTTTTTTTTTTTTTAATGATCTGCACCTGGATTCACGTCAGCAGTAAAAATCACCTTGTTGCTTGTTCAGCACCCACCATTAAATATAAATTAAATAAATGAATTAAATGTCAGTCAGCTCCAAAATGCTGTATTTCTGGTCTTATAGGTTCAAAATGTAAATCCTGTGTCCTACTGCAGCCTGTAGTTGCCAAAACTGGATGTTTCATTAAAGTAGTGAAACAAAAACAAAGAGCAGTTAACAATCCCTGTGGTTTGAGAAGCTCCGCATGTATTATGACCTACAGAAAATGACATGTTTTAATATGAAGTTCTGTGTGAGTGAGGGTGCAGGCAGGACTCTCTAATTCCCCCTGTACACTGTGCCATGTTGGGACGTCCCACATGGAAGTTAAAGACAACTGAACGAGGTTTCTTACTGGGAGCGGCGTAGCTTTGCACCTCTGGAGGCAGCTGTTGGTGAGTACAGGAATGAAGTTTGATGCCGAACTTGCAAAATGTCTTCTAGACCGGTAAGTAAACTGTTAATGCTAAAGATGGCTGCATAGCAATAGCAAAACTTACAAATAGCTCCTTTAAGTGTGACTAGAACTTGGTGAAACCTTCGACTGTCAGTGCAGAATCCAAGATCTGAGATCACAGCACGAGACACATCTGCCGACGGCCAAGACCAAACACAGCCTGCATCAAAATTCTGCCATTGTACATCATCGTCATCATCACCATCATCATCATCTTCTTTATATTATCTTAAAAGTGGAGGAGTAAGCCATCCTTCTAACACCGTCTGTGACAGTCAGGTGTTGCCTACCTCCTCCTGAGCCTCCTGCTGATGCTCTGAACAGCAGCACTCTCCCTCAGCAGGCTGACTGTGGAGGCTAATGCCGGCAGGAGGTCCATCACTGAGAAGCTGAAACTGGAAACTCAACCGACCGGACACCCACTGCCCCTCTCTCTCTCCTTCTCTCTCTCCTTCTCTCTCTCTGTGGCTGCCTTTGTTGATTTCTATCTCGCTTGCTCTCTCTCGCACATAAATACACCGAAACTGAGATATATTTCTGCTTGAACACATAAAGCCCTCAGCCCTTCTTCTGGGGTTCAAGGCTTCCTGTGGTAGGTGTGTGTACGAGAGAGAGCAGTGGTCAAAATAAACATCCCTTCATCCTCTAATCTGTTTATATGTAACTTCCAGTTTATCAAGAGTATCTACAGACCTCAGAGGGAGAGAGAGGGAGTGTGTGTGTGTGTGTGTGTGTGTGTGTGTGTGTGTGTGTGTGTGTGTGTGCCTAGAAATTAAGGACTTTAGTCAGTATAAGATCTCTTGCCAAAATCCACTCCCTTTCAGTCAGATAAAACTTGCAGAAATGGTAGCGTGTCTGCTCATTGCACTTAAACAAAACCTCCTCCTGCACACCTGTTATAAATATGTCAAGAATGCCTTTGAAATGCAGTTACTGGCATTAAGTGGCACCTTACTGCTTTTTCATGTCAATGTCAATTTACTGTCATGGTTAAAGTCATGGCGCAACGCGATGACTCGTGAGACAACCCACAGTTTAGGACAGTATTTCCTCGAAGGCATTCGTGATGAGGTGAAAGTACTTTTGTGAAGAACGGAAAAAGTGAGAGCTTGGAAGAGAAGTTCAACGCCTGCCTACTCTGTTGATCAGTTTGGGACAGTTACAAAAACTGCCATGATTCCACTGTCGGAGAAGTTGTTTTTCAGACGCTGTTAGAAGATCTGACAAACACGTTGTCTGAGGCTGTACCACCCAGCCTGTGTAAACAGGTGTATACTGTCAGAACTCTGTCAAGTCTGAGGAAATAAATTGCGTGACAGGCGACCTTCATTACAGACTGGAGGGGTGGAGTTTGGGGTTAATGGGGTTGTTTTGTTTTGTTTTCCTTTTTTATTTACTGTAATAGTTTTTTCTTTATGTTCTTATTATTACTTATAATTACTATTATTATTATCATTTAGTAATTTTCCTTCATTCTATAATTTCTATCTTACTTTGTGTTATGTTTTTTGTGTTGTGTTTTGTATTTCCTAATTTTATACAATAAATGATTGAGTTTGACTGGCATGTGTATTAACCAGGCAGGGAGGCTTTAATGAAAAGTGTAGGATGTAGTGTTAGTGTTTTACACAATACAATTCATGATTGAATTTTACCTACTGAAGTTCTCAGGAGCGAAAAGTTGAAATAAAAGTAAATATCAGAGACTGACAGTGTGACAGTTGTGAGTTTTTAATGCAGCGCACTGATCAGTCAGGCCACCTGCTGTGCAAGACGTGTGTTGATTTTGTTCCACACAAAAGGAACTAAAAATTACGATATCGCTGCCTCTGCTGCTGCTTTTTTTCTTTCTTTCTTTTTTTTTTTTTAAATCTGTCTTTCTCAAGTTTCCCAACTTTATGAAAGTGTAAGTCTCAGCTAAATCTGAGCAAGCGCAAGTCATTCACCAAAGTGATCTGCTGAGAGAACAAATATTCACAACTGACTTAGAGGAAATGAGTCCATTACTGTAACAAAGAAGCGACCAAAAATAATTATCTACAATAATCTTTAGGCTGAAAAAAAAAATCTATGAAATTTCATGGAAATCTGACCAGTTGTCCTGTGGGTCACATAGTAGATGAACTACGTCACCATCCTGACATCCTGCTTAAATAGTTTTAACCAGAGCACATTCACTTGAACATCTACAGTCACAATGTTAACACCCTGTTGGAAAAATGAGTCTCATTATGTCAGGCTTCAAGCATAAAAAAAAAAAAAAAAAAAAACCCAAGCAAAAAAAATGTGTCTGGACTGAGAGAGGGAGGGAAATGGAGAGCTGATAAAACATGGAGGGGAAAAACCAGCCTGAGACACAATATATCAGCAGGGCTGGGCTGCTGTGTGTGTGTGTGTGTGATGATCTACAAAGCCTATCATGTGGTTTGTTTCTCTGACTGTCCGGTGTGATGTTTACTGATAACCAGCCGACACAGATATGCTGCGACCGTTCAGCAGTTAACTAAACCTTATCTCAGTCGGGGTCAGGTCAAAGTTCACCAGCTGCTTATCATCCACACGAGGATTTCCTGAAGGCCTGGCTCAGCTACAGCAGCACAGACACACAACTGACAGACAAAACTGAAACAACATGATGGCGCCCTGACTGTACACTCAGCATTTTGATGCTTTCTACAGGAAGTGGCCTGAAAGTGAAGTTTTCACTGTAATTTCTTTTCCACTGACGGAGGAGGAAGATGTGGATCAGGAAAACCCAGCAGGCTCAGCTGACACTTCAACTACTCACGGTGCATACACTTAAAGTTCACTTCGACTGCTTTCATCTCTTACTGTTTACATCTGACACTGCAACTGCCAACTGGCCTTAAGCTTGAAATTCAAATTCCTAATGTGTTCAGTGGCTGCACTTCAGCTGCTTTTAAAAGACACTTCAAACTCTTTCAGTGCTTCAACAAAAACTATTTGTATGTTTTTCTTTCTAGAGTTGCTGTTTGAAAAGAAAATACGTTTTGCAAATAACTTAAGATAAAAAGTATTTTACAAGAATATTGTTTTAATTTTGCAAGAAAAAGTCAATATATTTTGTGCAATATGTAACATTACAACATTGCAACTTTGTTCTTGAAATCTTAATTTTTCCCCCTCAACAGTGGCACTGTGTCGTAGTTTTGTGCAATTTCTCGAGTTTCACAACACTCAGCACTTGGTTTGATCAAAGAAATATTTTTTGCTACTGAGTTTTGTTTCTCAAAATGTCTGGTATCATTTGCAAAAATATACACAATTATAAATAATTAAACAACAACAGAGTCATGTCTTTAAAGAAATTCTTCACCCTGTTCGCCCAAATAAATTTCTGCTGTCCAATCGCTGATGAAAATAGAAATACAAATACAGTCTATCTCTCTCAGCAGGGACACAAGATTTCTGGATATTGAAGATTAGTTTCCTCTCATGGCCACATGCAGCCATGGACACAAGAAGCAGCAGAGTGAAAGATCACATTTACTGCTCCTAACATGTGGCTCTTACATCATAAATGTCACAAGGATGTTACTGTTGATATGCTTAAAAACACAGGCGACAAGATCACAAACTAAGAAATGACTCTTCTACCGCACGCTCTCCTTATCCCATCCAACACGGTCGGGTTTGTTGAGGTTTATCTGAGAAGAACAAGGGTCTGCTGCAGCTTTCAACCCTCTCACCCTGTTACTGGTTTTCAACTTCTCCATCCTGATGGTTGAGAGCCAGAGATGCTAATCAGAGAGCAGCTGTTTGACAGGAAGGGAAGCACAGGAGCTGCTTACATACCAGACTCATTCAAACATATTTCCTTCCTGGACACACACACACACACACACACACACACACACACACACACACACATACACACATACACACAAAATACAATGTGATTTTAACCGGAGTTCATTTTGGAAAAATGAGCTTTCTGCTTATAGAGCCGTCAGTTAGCGGTAAAATGAAACCACATCAGAAAAACTTCAAAGTGTGTTAAAAAAAAACCACTGTGGACCTTCACTGTCTGCTCTCAGATTGTAAAAGGAAGATTTAAGAACGCAGATTACTGTAACTTCAGAGTAGCTGACGACACATCAATGGTGTCTGATGAGTAGGAATTTGACCAACATGAGAACATACTCTGCTGGGCTTTTAAAATAACGCTGTGATCATCAGAACCAAACTGAAAACCAAACCCCGTCTCTGACAGTGTTTCTGAAAGGCAACAGAACCTGCAAGATCCTGCAAACAGCCTCTGTATGTAGCTTTGAAATGATCCATACTCGCACTTTGATATTCTGAGTGCACAAGTGTGTTCACACTGACGCAATGGCAGCATGCACTATGAATGGTGCACTCACAACAGTCAAAAAATTCAGTCTGGAACACTTGACACGTCTTAACCTCTACAGTCGCCATCTTGGCTACGTAGCGGAAGGGGAGGAGCCACTGATGTATTTTCATCTTGTGAAAACAGGGGAAATAGACATAGGAGAGTAAAACGTTTTCAAGTCAAGTGAGCAGATATGCTGGAGGACGACAATTGTGGCCACAAATAAAACAATCATTGTTACCAGAGAGTATTTGATTTGGGACAACACTGCCAGAGGTGGACAAAGCACACAGCTCTGTTAGTGTTTATGACTCCAATGCAAGCAAAGGTTGTTGAGTCACATTTTACTTGAGTTAAAGTACTACTAAAATTGCAGACATGGACTTCAGTTAAAGCTGTGGTCTCTGGTGGAAAATCCACTGCCTCATCGCTATCTGATGTGGTCATGTACAGCAGCACATGACTGACAGTGTAGGAGTTGGCTGTGATTGGTTTTTCTCCTGTGAGGAACACAGTGCATGGTTTATCATGTTTTTCAAAATAAAATAGAATTTATATCACTCCCGGTCAAACTCAAAGCTCTGCTTCACAATGACGAGTGCTTCATAGAAATGCAGTGGAATCTTTTAGGTTTAGTGGAATAGAAATCACAAGTTTCCCAAAAAAACAAAACAAAAACCTAAAGTACAGATACTTAAATATACTTAAGTATAGTACTAAAATAAATGTACCTCTTTACTGTCCACCCCTGAACACTACCCTGTCAGAATACACACACTACATGTGAATGTACTCGCTGATCTGACACAACCTGAGTCTCTTTAGAGGAAAAGTGTGTAAATCTCTTATCAGCGACAAGTGTGCGAACTCCTTATCTCCAAGTGAGAAGAGGGAGGGAGGGCTGTACTTGACTTACAAGAACCGACTGACGACAGCAGCCTGACCAAAGTCACAGTCAGTTTAGAGAAACCGAAACTGAAACTAGTGCAGCAGTGAGATGGAAAAACCCTGATCAATGACATCAATGGATGGTATTTTTAAAAAAATATTTCTTCATGACAGAGGCAGGGGACGCTATATGCAATGTGGTTTTACTGCAAATTTCAGGGAATATTTATTTTTATTTGTCTCCATCAACAACCACTTTGAGGTTTAAGCCCCGACCTTCAACTTTAATTTGAGTGAGTTAACCTTGATATATACACTCCTCAATTTTATAGGACACACTGCATTAACATTAACTTTAATTACATAAAGTCATTATACTTAATATTGTCTGCAACCCACAGACATCAGCAGACTCTTTATCTCTTCCCAGTCATCTTCAGTTCCTGCGTGTTTTTGGAGGCTGTGTACCTCCAGTCTGCTTTGCCACCATATTTAAAATGCAGCAGGAAAATCAGAAAAGATTCTGCAGACTGTCCTTCCCAAGCTGCACCAATCTGAGGGTTATGGCAGCCTGTATGTAGCCTGAAAGGCGACTCCCAGGGAAAAAAAAAAAAATGTGTACAAAAACACAAACTGCTGCTCACAATGCTTTTAGCTGGGAGGTTGAAGAGAGTTCTTCGCTGTTTAACAAATATGGATGTGAAAACCCTCAAATTGAAGCTGAAAATCAGCACTTCCTCATACTTATTTCACACATTATTTCAGTGTGTGTGAGTGTGTTTGTGTGTGTTGGTGGTTGACTGGGCAGAGGATGTTTAGGTATTTGGTTTAAAATCATTCATAATTTTTAGAAAGACATTTAGGTTACATATAAATATTAATATTTATTATTATACACCGTTAATATTATGTTAATTCATGAAGGCCTATGGTCAATGCAAAGGCTCTACTGAAAATCCCACTGAGTCGCACTCATAAAGACCAAACATATAACAATAGATAATGATTCTACTTTTCTATCTTTAATGAAACATAAATTCTGGCATCAAGACAGCAGGCTCTTACCATATTGTTTATGACTGATGTTTGTAGCACTACTTTACACACAGTACCTTAAACTTCAGTTAATAGCCCAGGCTTTTATTTGCTTCAGTCACTGAATTCAACCCGCTTGTGTTTGGGACAGGCCTGTAATTCCTTTTGCACAAAACTCCACAGCAACGATGGGAAATGTTATCAAATTGATTATTTAAACCAGTATAAATATTACTTGTATAAAAATGACCAGGCTATCAAATCGAATCATTCATTTGATTTAGCTCAGGGAGACAGTGCATTTAGGCTAAACCCTATGCACAGAGAGAGAGAGAGAGACCTGTATCAAAATACCGGCAGCCTACTTTAGAAAGGATGAAAGCCGAAGGTTACCACAGTTATTTAAACTTCTATCTGCATGAGCAAATTTGATAACTGACAGTTTGAATTTCACGTCGTACCTTTCTCCCTCTGCCGCCATGATTTTTGAACATCAGCGTTGTTCACTCTTGTGACAATATATCCAAAGAACCAGACGTCTAATTGAGACCTGCGTTTATTTGACAAAATGTGCAGCCACACTGGGCCAGTAAAAGGGACTCAATGTTTAACTGGGACTTGGCTTCTAATGTAAGTTTTACAGTATATATAGTGAAGGGAGTGCCAAGAGAGAGTCTGCAGACTTTCCTTCACAGGCTCCACCAATCAGAGGGTTCAATTAGCCTGAGTGTAGTTTAACCTCTGGTCATAAAAAGTTTATCAAAAAACCTCTCTGCTCCTCATAAAGCTTATTGCTGTGGGTGCAGGGCAGCAGCTGACTGTGAAGTGGGTTTACCAGAAACTCAGAGAGGGACAGTAACTGTGGACATGATGAGGGACACATCATCACGGTCGAGATGTGACGACTGAAGAACTAATGTAGAACTAACCCATGATCTCCTCAGAAACCATGAGGTCATCGGATTTATTTCTGAAATACCATGTAACCACAAGCAGAATCACCAAGCAACATATCCATCTCCATGGCAACAGAGCAAACTCCATCCCCTGACGAAGACCATGTGAAATGGCCGAAAGCTTTTAGGTGGACAGTATAGGAGATCAGGTTTACGTGTCTACATGTCACCACCTGCGATTGTACAGCACAAGCTGCCAGGTGTCGGCTGCAGACATTTGTGCGGCTAACCGAAGCCCCTGCTGTGCCGTGAGCAAAATGTGTGTTTTAAGTTTCAGATGTGATTGTCAGGCCCCCAACTGCTTCCCGAAGACCCACACACAGACACAAAACCCCCGACAGATGCAAAGGTTATAGGTAAACCGCTGTTCCAGCTGCAGCAGATGCAGAGAAGCGTCTGTCCTGCGCAGGAAACGGTTACTGTCATTCAGTGCTGCATTACCTACGGAGACGCTTCCTGTCTCCCCCCGCCCCCCGAGGACCGACCGCAACGGTTCTTCCACTGGTTCAGTTTCACATTTTCATTGCACTTTTTTTTCTTGTCCAGATGAATGATTAACAAAGCTTTAAAAGGGTGTGTTTTCATGGTATTAAAGGTCACCCCCTCAGGGAGGAGATCTGGACTGAAAAGATGAGCTGTTTTGGAATCATACTTCGACTACTTATTTTTTTACTTAATCACTTATTTTATTATTGATTTTGACTGTTCTCATTCATATATCTATAATCATCAATAACCTGTCTTTCTATTGTTTTGTTGCTTTAGCTGATTCGTGCAGTTTTCAGTAACATAATGTCCTTGAATTCTTCCATTGTGGCGTACCTGCTTGGCTCATGCTGTGACATTTGAAAACATGCTCCATCAGTTTGACGAGCTCCTTGACCTTAAAACCAAAATCCAGATGTGAAAATGCATAAAAATTCTGTCTAGAAATTTTCCACAGGAAGTTGGTTCATCAAGTGACACCAGAACAAAACAAACTTTTTTTGTGTAGTGTTTGTGCCACTGGTCAGTAATGTCTAAGCTCTAGCACTTTACAAAATACCCCAGATTCCAGAGAACTATGACTCACATAGGATGAAATCCGGACCGGACGTGCTCCGATCACGGGATTGTAAGATGTCACGTCAAAAAAATCTCCAGATAAGTTCCAGATTCTTGCAAGAAGCTAAAAAGGATATCTGCAGACCCTTGGGGTTTTGGTGCAGTGTACATGTTTCCATTACATTCAGACCTGACTGCTGTAATCACTTTCTTTATGTTACATCATTTATTAAAAGCATTAATAAACTCGCTGCTCAAACTCCTGCTAACACATCACTCCTCATAAGAACCTGTCTCATATGGATTCAGTTCAAACTCCTTCACTACACTCACGGCAGCTCTAGGTTGAAGAACTTACTCAAAACCTTTTCAAAGCTGCTTTTAACCCTAGAACACTAACGTCGGGTGATTTTCACCCACACGATTCTTGTCATGTGATTTTCATTATGTTGCTGCTGTCTGAGTTGCATGGGTCCTTGGGTAGCTTCAGACTGCTCATTGATGTCATTAATGGTATGTTTGTTTCTGATGGTGTTACTAATTTTAACGTTAGTGTTCTAGGGTTAATGTCCTGTGCTACCATGGGCCCACTTTCCAGGATAATTTTTAACTTATCATGTAAAACATCCTGAAAAAGACAATGTATTATTATGATTATTTTGCCTTTCAGGCTTCTCAGCAAAAGAAAAACATGTGATGAGGAGTTTTAATGATTTGATGAAAGATCCTAATGTGTTTATTTGTTTACTGGGTCACCAAGTCTTTGTTGTACTGTATATGAGCAAAAAAGCTCTTGTCAGTTTGACTTATCTGACAGCTGATGTCATTACAGGAGACCTTAGCCTGTGGCGATGACTCAGATGATTCACAAAATGAGATATGAACCATTTAGGAGAGATTTGAGAGGCAAAAGTCATCACACAGATATGGATTTCATTGGTAAAATGCACAAAAATCATGACTGGTGTGCAACAAACCACATACATTGCATTGCCACAAATTTGGATTTGGTGTGGAAATATCTTTAATTTATCTGTTGCTGCTGGTGTCTTCTGATTGGTGGAACTTCCTGTGTGAGATGTAAACATGTACAGTGCGTTGCTGGTGCTAATTGACTAAATTTTACCTGATGGAGGTCCAAGAACCATTAATAAAGTCAATACAGTAAACAAGCAGTGTGATTCCTGCTCACTACACAAAAATACAAAAACAGAACAGAAACAGTTTCACACACACACACACACACACACACACTCACACACACACTCACACCTGCAGCAGTGGACTAATAGAAAGCTGAAATAGTAAAACCATGTCCTCTTTCTCTACCTGTGACTTCTCCTATGCATCATCACATCCTGTGTCCAAATATGGCAATGCCACTCCACAGGAACTGTGCCGCCATCACAAAACAGCTACAGGAAGGATTCCTCTCAGACTGATGCACACACACAACTGTGACTTTTCAAAGATTAAAAACCATGTATCTGTGTTTCCTCTCTGAATTAGAAACACAAAGACAAGGAAAACACACTGATAGTGAGCTAAAGGGAAAAACAACGAGGCAGAGAGAGAGAGAGAGCGCTGAGATTTTGCTCTGGCTACATGCCCGGCCTCCTCCCTCCCCTTGACACAGGGCTGAAAATTTGAAGACATTTCCTGTAAACGAAGCCTTTTCTCTTCTCTGTGACACAAACCCGGCTGAGGAATTACTGTGGCAACAGCTGATGTGATGGGAGCACTATCTTATCTGTCACTGAAATATAATCTCTTTGTCTCTGAGGAGGAATGTGATTTGTTTTTGGCGCCTGCATCAGGCTTTTTTTAGAGTCGAGTCTAAAATAACCAAAAACTGATAAAAACAACTGGATTTGTTCCCATAGTATTCTCTATGCAAATTTTAATTGTAAAGATATTTTTATGGTCTCTCAGATGTCTACTCTGTGATTTTCTCTAAAATAGATTCAGCATTTTCTCTTAGTTACACTGCTGCTGTAACAAAGTATAGGAATATTCAAGTATTATACTTAGATTCAGATTCAGGTACCTGAACTTTATTTATTCATGCCTCTTTATACTTCTTCTCCAAAACTGTCCTCCTGAAAAAAAGTCCCCGTTGATCGTCTGTGCAAGCAGCTTATTATGATCCATAGTTAGGTTGTATTTTTAGTCAACCTCTAGCGGGTGTAGGTGTAGACAGGAGCAGAGGAGGAGGTCAGGTGACGTAGTGTAAATTCTGTGGTGGGGTGCACGGACAGGTCAACAAAATACAGGACGTCTTGTCACTTGTTTCCTGTGTGAAGCTGAGGTCACATTGTTTCTTATGTCCATGACCTTTCCACAGCCTCAGTGTTTTTATCATAACCAAGATGACTGGTACGCCCGCAGCTGGTGCGCTCCCATGGGGCGTATCTGAGGGTAGGAACAAGTGACCTATATGGTTATTTAAATTGGAAGACTTGTCACTGTAGTTTTTCCATCACTACATTTATCTCACAGCTATAGTTACTCATTACCTTACAGATTAATAAACATATTGAAAAAAAAAACATTTAATGAGCTTAAAAAGTACAACAAATTTATAAGTTGTTAGCACCTCCCTCTCAGATGGTTTCATATAAACAACTGTTCCAGGGTCAAAAAGCTCAGACTATGAAGTATTTAAAAAAAAAACTAAAATTTGTGAAAACTGTGTACGCTCGCTCTTTAATCATCTCATGACCCCTCAGATTTACTTTGTGACCCTTTGGAGGGGACCCATCCCCTAGGTTGGGAACCTCTGGACTAAAGTGTATATAAAGTAAAACTAGCTCCACCTTCAACAATATAACATGTTTCTTATGCACAGATGGATGACAAAGCAACATGCAGTGTCTCAGTGAGGTGTTGGACCACCACGTGTCTCCAGAACAGAGTCTCTGGACTCTACTGGAGGGATGAACAACATTCACCTGAAAGATGTTCCCTCATTTAGTGTTTGATGATGAACCCTACAGGGTTGAGATCCGAGGGCTGTGAATGCCATAGAATATCATTTACATCATTTTCATACCACCCCCTCATGCCCCATGGAGGGAGCATTTTCAGTCTGGTCCTGCACTCATTCTTCAGGTTTTTCCTTTAATTTCTCACCCGTCTGTATCTGATACTGTGATGACAGATGAGTCATAGGGGACATTTTACTGTGTAACGAGTCCACATCTTAAAGGTCTTTCGTGTCTTTGGATAAAACTGGGCAGAACTCTGCAAAAATTATGATAGGTCATGTCATGAAATATGCGCCCTAACATTTGACATGTCCTAAAACAGGACATGATTCCTACTTGTATGTGTATATGTGTGTACAATAACACTTTTTTGCACTGTTGTTACATCATATTCAGCCTCTGTTATCAAGCGCTATTAAGTTTACTGTAGCAACATAATACACATATTTAATGCTGTCAAACCTTCCTGTTTTTGTTTGTGTTGCCCTGCTTCATTCTGCTTTCTGCTCTGCTACAGTGGAGACTGTATCAATGGTGTTTTATTAATCAGGCACATTTAGCACTTGGGACACTAATGTTTTCTGTGAGAGAGGTTGAATAAGGTACGCTTCACTTCACTCCACCTTGCTGGACTTTCACTGCAGCTTGTCACGCTTTCTGACACCACGGAGATGTTGGTGAGGGTTTTAGGTACAGTATGTGTCGCTGCTCCTGCAGTGTAGGTGTTGCTCATCAGCCTGCCTAAAATGGACATTGCATAAATCTATTTTGAACAAAGTTTCACACCTGACCAAAGCTGTTGTCAGCTGTTACTATGTATCATGAGAAAATACGTACGTGGTTACTTCTGACGTTCTGACTTCCTTACAGTCTTAATGTGTTCTCAACACTATAAACTGAAAGTTGCTACGATACAAATGGGGGCCACCAAATGAACAACACTGGGTAAAAGCGTCAGCAAAAATATTCAAATGTAAATAAAAGTGTAGCATAAAAAGATTGAAAAATAACTTTAATTTGCAGCTTTCACAAGTGAATCAATGAGCAAAGATAAAGTGGACGTGAAATCCCTCATTGCTCCACTCTCAACTTGTAATGGGGAAGAGACTTTACCAAATCAAACAATAACCAATGACGTAAACCTACTGAGTGGTTTTGCAAAGTGCATCTCACACACAAGTAAAGAAAAACAACTACTAAATACCAGATATCTGAAACCAGATAAAGACAGAAACCAACCTATGAAGTGGTCACCAAACCGAGGCAGGTAAGTAAAACCTCCAGCCAACTTGTCTGGGAATACATCCATGTAATAAGTAACACAACGTGGACATTAAGCAACAAGATGAAAACCAAAAATGAAGTAAATGACACAAGGCATGCCCATGTCAGCAGCTCAAACTTACATGAAATCCCTTTGTTCCCGAAAACACATCCTGACGCTTGGCTTGGAGCTCCGCGCAAACGACTTCTTCCTCACAGATGGAGCGGACATGTCGGTGGACATGACGGCAGCAGCTCAGCACAATGTACCAGCATACTTTAAAACCGCGTGGAGCGACGGTGGACGGATGTACGGTCGGATGGGCCGAGTGTAGATTGGATTGAGTCACAGATTTGAGATTAGAGGAGTGGTAAGATTTGAAGGAACAGAATCAGGACACAGACGAATGAAAGAAAAGATGTCGCAACAAATGGGATCAACGGAGAATAGAAATATAATTCAAAGGAGCAGATAGAACAATCAGTCTTGTCGATTAGAAAGTCTTTTGGGTGGTCTGCACCCCTGATACTCCACCAGTTGTTTCCTGAAGGGGCCTCCTCCTCCAGCCCCGGCTTCTCATTGGTCGACCGGCTGCGGTATGTTCCTTCCTGCTTCCTCAGAGCTAGTGTGTGATTGGCTGCCGGATGCAACCCACACCATTACACACAAATGCCTAACACACTTGGACAGACGGGACCTGAGAAAGAGGCTGGGGGACTTTCCATCCCCTAAGGCTGGAACAATACAGGGCAAACGTGCACAAACACACACACACACACACACACACACACACACACACTTACGTATATGTTCATTTCTACAAATATGACTCGACACGTAGCTGTCCCTGTGTGAGGTGGCAGGTGAACTTTCATGTTATTGTCATGTCTGTAATTGTGCTGCAAGTGACTTCAACTATCTGGACAACTTCCCTGTGCCCTGTTGTCTGCTACTGAAATATCTTGTATCATCTTTTAGTCCAAAAACACATCTTGTGTTACAGATTGAACAGGGTACATCCTGGAGAGTTGTGAACTGGAAGGAGCAGTTGATATGTTAAATATTTTTCCCCACTCTAAATTTCCATTTGAAAGATTTCTTTTAATATTTACCTCAGTGTTTCTCAATCAACCCAATTGACAGGTGAGAAAACTGATATTGGATGATTCTACAAAAACCTTAAGATTAAGATTGAGTCCAGTTACTGGTGGGTTTTTTTAACACCAAATAAAATGTTTTTCTATTCACTACCTGTGCATGGCAGCTGCAGTTTGGTTAAGGTTAGGGAAAGATCATCAAAATGGCTAATGAGAGGATGTGAATATCGATTTCCAGAATAAAAGTCAGATTCACCACATGCCCGTCCACCACCTTGGACCACACACACCCTTCCTTTGCAGCTCTCTGTATACATGGCACACTACTTTGCACTAGTGCTGAATGTTGACATTGGATGTAAATTGTAAAGTGACTGAGCTGCCTCAACAGTGAAACACAGGGGTCTCCTGAATGCGTCCAACAATAACCTAGAATCCCAAACTGAATGATTATCAGATTTCTGTAAAGCTTCATCTCTAGCATCAGCTCACCTGTGTTCAGCAGCAATTTCAAGCTCAGTGGACTGGATGTGAAGCGCTTCTTTGGAGTTGTAGTTAACTTCTTCCCTTAAGTTTTCATGTCCACCGATGCAATTTTATACCAAACTAGAATTAACAGCTCGTGGTTTTATGACTTGGCCAATACGGAGATATTGTGTCCATGAGAGTGGGGCGGACACCTGAAAACAATGTGCCTCTGTCTCTGGCTGTCGCTGGTGTGGAGGCATATATACTGTTGCCTGCCACAGTTGATGTTTTCTAACACGGTTGTTCATCTTTTGTACGGATGATTGATGTCCAGTGTCATGTCTACTGAAACTGTCAGTCACCTAACATTGTTCATGTAGGAGTTTTATTTTTACAACCATGAACGCCTGAAATAACTCTTCCCACTTCCCACTCTAGAAATCTTATCTCCACACATTTTAAATACCCCACTGATTTAATATTGCGCTCCTTTAACATCCTGACATTCTGGTGCCTGCATTACCCATAATGCATCACAACCACCAACGTTTTGGTTGGAGATTAAGGTGTGTTATGTTCCTACCAGCTAGCAGCTAATAGCGGCTAATAGCTAATCTGCAGAGCACTATTTTTACTTTAACTACATTCTGCTGATAATCTTTTATACTTTTACATACATATAATCTGTATACATCTGCAATGGAATGGAGATTGCTGTATTGAATTGTAAGTATCTGAGTCACTGTCTCAGATCCACCACTGCTACATATCTGCACACCATATACGTTTCTGTCCTATATATCTATCCACTGTCAACCTGATACATCTTACATAAACCTTCTACATTTTATATCCATCCTACAGTTTGTACACATCCTGTACACACTCTATACACCTCAGTGTGCCATGTACACCTCCTAATAATATGTTCTACATACAATGTATGTAAATATGTACATGTCATATACACCTGGTGTCGAGAGGCTGGTAGAGCCGTGGTTTTACTCCCAGACCCTCACAAACTACTGATGTTAAGACATGAAATTTCTAGAAAATCTCCCAACACCAAGCCCAGTTTGTCTGTTTTATTCTTTAATTTTACATTTTCTTTACTTCAAACAATACATTTGTAATGTTTTCTTTCTTTGGGTCACGATCACATATACACAATGCATCTGTAATGTTTCTCCTTATCTTTAAGTCATGGTTACATCCCAGCTTTTGGCTGCTTTGCATCGTGTGAATTGACCTTTGCTGTAATTTACAATGAACAACACAGCTGCACAACTTCGGTCTAACTTTGGCTGCAGGACCTCTTACCACGGTCTGCAGCAGCTAAAACAGTGATGTATAAAAATCAGCCCCACTAAAGTTAGAATATGAAACCAACTAAAGAGCAGCTTCTCTTGCTGCTGCACCATCAGCTTTAAGATAAAAGGTGAGCAGACTGTATCAGATACAGTGTACAGTCGCCTGTACTCACCAACACCTACCATGGTTGTAGGCAAGAGAGAGAGAGAGAAACCCAATGTGGAGGCAGCAAAGATGAACAGTTGTATGGTCATCAAGTTACAGATAATAAATCTAGTCTTGGAGGATTTTCTTTGAGGCCAAATTTTAGTTTGTTTTAAAAGTGTGATTAAGTAATTTATCTGAACTGAGACAGAGAATCTCTTACCTTGTGAGGATTTAGCACATGAAGCTTTTTTGATGATTCTGTTCTCTGCTATGGAAACTTAATTACAGAAAGAGGAATTAACTCATCAGTCCAATGTTATCCTTATTTCCGTTCAGATTCCCCAACATGCAATCAAGCATGATGTTGATGGCAGTGATGTCGAGTCAATCTGCCCGTGTTTTCATCAGGGCACTGCTGGTCATCGAGTAACATCGCTGAACCTTCTAATTCTATGTCTATGATAAGTCTCTTCTGTGTCCACCTTTGTGTATGTTTTTAATCAGGGTCACCCCCCCCCCCCCAACATGTTGCTGCAGCTGGTGAATCAGGTTATGGTTGGCTCGTGTTGTGTGTAGGTGTATGATGTGGTCATTTATGGTAACACCTGGGAGAGATACTCTTGAGTTTGTTTTGCACATGGCTGCTGATCAACCAGACCAAATTTAAGTTTGCAAAAGCCGCTGTGATAAATTTGTGTTAAGTGGTTGACCGAGAGGAAGTTTGACTAGTAAATGCTAAAGTATTCTCACTGCATCTTGTCCTGATCACCAAGTTCAACCCCAGTTCATTAAGGCTGGACCTAGAGCTGGAGTGGGTCAGCCAGTCAGTTCTTTTTTCTAAGAAGTTATGATTGTTTAAATTATTCCACATCTGAAAGAAGTGCTGACTCACTTTTAAACATTACGACATTTTGATGTTTCATGTCAGGAGTGTGGAGTGTAATCATTCAAATCTAAGGAGGAAATGATTAAACCCCTTCCAGCTATTTATGACATAGACAGTATCTCAACCATATGACCGTGTTTAGTGCACAGGTGTAAAATATGAGAATGCAGCTTAAGAAAACACATGCAAATAGACACAACACAGCCAAATACACAAACATGCTGCAAATACACACAACACAACGGAAGTGTTTACAAGGGACACTTAAAAGTGATGAACCTGGCTGAGACGCATTTGTTGTTGACTGACTTTTGAAATTAAAAACAGTGAACAACAAGTGCACATGGATGTATGATAGTACATGTATTATAATATATTTATGATAATTCATTCATTAAGGTTCATCACTTTTTTTCACACTTCCGTTGTGTTGTGAGTATTTGCAGCACGTGTTGCCAAATTGATGAATTTGCTTGCTTTCTTAAGTTGCATTGAGCTCTCAGGGCAACCGTAGAATTACATAAAAGTCACAAAGGTTTTTTAAGCTCCATCAAGTGGAAAAATAAATACAGAATATTTTTTGCAGGATTTTCACGTTTAACTTTTTTTAAGACCTTAACTGAGGATGTGTTACTGCAATGCCAGGCAAGCGTCTGGTTAACCACAGAAATTGTTACGGCAGCTCCACATCGCCTCTCATCAAACTGATAAAGATAAGTTAACTTCAGTTCAAACTACAGACTGCACATGAGCCATCTACGAAGATTTGTAAAGATGTAGCTGTGCTACAGTGATGCAGTGAAACATGTGGTGTGACATATGATATTCATATTAGTGAGACCCACTGGTTCCTGTTACACTGAGGCATCCACCCAGACTGAAACCACCAGCCTTTGTCAGCAAGCAACGCAGCCAGAATGAGTCAAAACAAAACTCTCTTCAACCCAACCAAGCAGGCTCAACTCAGTTACCAAACATCAGGCTGCTGCTCATTCCCCAGCTCATTAATTCAGCGACTGCTACCGTGTATTATTAAATGTAACTGGAATCTAAAATCAGTGACAACTGCAGTGATGTCAGTGATGTTGCAGATAAGGAAGCACAACTTTATCTTGTCCTGTTGGTGGCACACACAGTGTTCAGTTAACATTTATCACTACTCATTGAAAACTCAACCCAGTAAAAACAGTCCACTCATAACCTTTAGCGATTTTGTAATTTTGCATTTGTTCTACAACAAAAATGGAAAATAAACTGTGAACATCTGCGTTGTTGTAACAACAATGGCAGAAAGTGAGTTTCACATGACCGACTCAGTTTCTTTGTCTTTGCCTCTGTTTTTTTTTCTTTTCTTTTTCTTCTCTGTTCCACCTCACCTGACCAGTCTCTTTATTTACATTTCCCTCTTTCTCTTTACACCCTCCTCTCTTTTCCTTGGCTACATGCACACTACTACATTTTCACTTTAAAACGGCATTCTTAAATGAAACGATCTCTGTCTAGACAACAGTTTAAGCTCTGTATCAGAAACGATCTCTGTCCATACTAACACACCTGGAAACACATACATACATGACCATTCACTCGTCATGTGTGACCCGATGTAAACAGGAAGTAGGTTGTCTACTCTGCAGTTGATTAGTCTGACAAAATACTACAAACAAGGAACAGTAAAGGCAGTTGTAGCGTTAAAATGCTGAATTTCATTGCACAACAGCTGCTGGCAAAAACAACAAGGTAATGCTTGTATTATCAGTGTTGATCTCACCACTGGTAGTCGAGGCTGATAAGACTCAATCAGGCAGTGATGATGGGCGGCGATGCCTTTTTTTCCAAAGTTTTAAAATGTGAGAACATAGTAGTGAGGCCGTAGCCTTACTAGTCTGTCTTAGAATCAGACACAAAATCTTTAGTCTTTTGAGATATTGAGATATAGATGAGCCATAAATCCTCGTTGTGACTTGGGTGAGGGACATGACTGACTACTTGTACCCTGACCAATCATAGTTTACCATTTTTCATGACCTGCATGACGTACTGTAATCAAGATATAGGTGCCAAGGACTGACCTTGCTGTTGCACCTGACAGCGCTATCAAAACATGTCACATTGTCAAACATTCACAGAAATGAAATAATAAATTGCTTCTCTTTGCTTCACCATGTTTACATTATGCATGGAAGACGCTCACATCTCAGAATAAGTATTAGAGGTTGTAAAACAAGGGTCTGATAAGGTAAAAGATTCACTAGAAGACTACACTAGAGAACATTGGATAAAACATGCAGTTGTAATGCCCCAGCATATACTGATGTATATGTATGTGTGGAATAACTCTGCTTATGCAAATCATTTAAAAATACTAATCCTTTTTAATCTGACACTGTGTTTCTGATAGTTGGAATGACCAAATTAAAGTTTAATTAAGCTTCACATGCAGAGTGCATGAACCTACAGCTTAACAACAAGCTGAGCTACAGGATGCTAAAGTACCAGTGCTGCTCACCATGTTGTACACACTCTTTAGTGTAGTCATGGCCAGATCCCAGAATATATTGCAGATCTCCTTCATCCCTACACCATGAGTCGGGCTCTTAGGTTCTCACAACTGGACTTAATCAGCAGCTTTATATTACCACAGCAGAGTTTAAAGAGTTAAATCCACTGAAAGTTCACATGAAGTAATTTATAATGAGACAACAAGAAAAGCATCTGCACAAAAAACACATCTCAATGTGCTCTAATTACTTCACATGGCTCCTCATAAACCAGAAGTTGTGTGTTCAAACTGGATAAACAAAGTTTATAACTTTCTTACCACAAACTAGTTCTTAAAAAAAACTAAAAAAACATGAAAGAATGGAAAACAGACCCACACACTACTGTAACATCACAGTGGTGCAACCACTAGCACAGTTTAGCATGACTTAAAACAGATATACGTAAAGAAAGCCTGCATGCTTTTAGTTTAATATTGCAGTAACTGGTGCAACAAAGAAGCTGTTTTCAGTGGCACCTCAGACAGTTGGGTGAGACAGGTGAAACCATGGTGAAACTATTAATAAGGATATTTTCTGATATCCATAGAAGTCACACTACAGAAATATGTGCAAAATCTCATATACAGTCCATTATTTTATTGCCTTTACATAGGAGTATAAGCAATAGATTTACTGTGTTTACCTCCAACATAAGACACTAGGTTAATACCTACGAGGTAAGTAGTACGAAGAGTAAGAATGTGAACTTGTTAGCTGACTATGTTTTCATGTTAAGTTACAGGTTACATGAGTAAAAGCCCCTTTCAGGACTCACACATCCACTGTTTGGGCTTCCAGATACTACACCAAGGATACTCCTCTGTATTTAGATTTGAAGTGCACCTGAGATGACTTTGCCAAACTTAAAGTTTGTCCCCAAATTCTTGTGTCATGCAGAAGTTAAACATTAAACATTCCACTGCTCCTTTAACTCCCACATAAAACAAACTTCAAAGAAGTTTTTCTCCTCTGTAACATCCAGGCACATCCTCTTTCAAAAAGATGAAGAAAAACTAGTCCATACATTTGTTAGTTCTAGACTGGATTATTGCAGTTCCTTATTATCAGGCTGCTGCAACAAGTTTCTAAAGACTATCACTTTAATCCAAAATGCTGCAGCATGAGTACTGACAGCAACTAGGAAAAAAGATAATTTCTCTCCATTATTAGCTTCTCTGCACTGTCTCCATGTGAAATACAGAATAGAATTTAAAATCCTGCTAATCACCTATAAAGCCCTTAACCGTCAGGCACCATTGTATCTTAAAGAGTTTATTCTTCCCCATTACCCCACTAGAGCAGTGTGTTCCCAGAATGCACGGTTACTTGTGGTTCTTAAAGCGTCCACAAGTACAGGGCGAAGCAGAGGCTTCAGCTGCAGGGGGCTCTGCAGTGGAACCATGTCTCGTTTGGGGCAGACACCCTCTCCATGTTTAGAGTAAGCTTAAAACTTTCCTTTCTGGTTTCCCCAGTTGGAATTGTGGCTGGCCAGACTCTATCCTGCATGTCATCCCCCTTGTCACTGTCTCATTTCCTGTCTCTCTACACTTGTCCTATCATATAATAAAGAAATAAAAAATAAAAACTTTCCTCTGTGATAAAGCTTACAGTTAGGACCGACTCAGGCTTGCTTTAAACCATAACCTAGTTATACTATACAGGGGAACTTCCCTTGGTGCACCCAGCCCCTCTCTTCTCCTCTCCCTCCCCATCTGTATGCATTCATGTCCCATTCATGCATGTTACTAACTTCTAACTTTTGTGCTTTCTCATCTCTCTGCTATCTCCTGATATTTCTGCCTCCAACTTCCCCCATGATCCTGCTGAACACCCACTGCTATAAATAGCATTATTATTATTAGCAATAATAGTATTATTGTTGTACATCTCTATGTGGAACTCGCATTGTACTATGTTCTCTTTTCTCCTGCTCTCTCGACACTTTGTCACTCAACCCCCACCCCCCCACCCCCCACCCTGTTGCTCTCGACCCAGAGCCTGGTTCTGGTTGAGGTTTCTTCCTCTTAAAAGGCAGTTTTTCCTCACCACTGTCGCCAAGTGCTTGCTCATGGAGGAATGTTGGGTCTGTGTAATTATATTGTACAGAGTACGGTCTAGACCTTCCCTATATGAGAGGTGCCCTGAGACAATGTCTGCTATGTTTGGTATAAAAAAATATAATTGACTTAGCTTAAAAAGGCAACATCCTGTTATAGTATGAACTGTACCAGCATACAAACCAGAAAAAGTTATCTGAATGACTTGCATATCTGTAGCTGCACTTGCTGTGTGTAGCACTGTGTCCTTCTGGTTAAACAAACCTAGCAGCACTTGCAGCCATTTTTTTCTAACGTGGTCTTTGAAAAGCAAAACAGTCCATAAAGTGCACATCTCGAATAAACTGTTGTTAAAGTTGAATCAAACTTACCCATGGAGCGCTGCATCAGCTGTGTAGCTCCTCTGACTGTATCTGTGTCATCAGGGCTTTGAGTCCTGCAGAGCTCTGCTTCAGCCCCGTTCACTTCCTGGCGTGGCGTTTCAGAGCTACTGTATGAAGTGTCATGACACCCTCCCTTCAACCACAAGAGAAATTGGCTGCAGTGCTCATTCACAGACACACACACCAGTAAGCCAGGATAAAAACAAGAAACACTACTTACAGCATGAAAGCACTCCTCAGCGGTTTTATGGTGCTATAGTAAACTTAATTTGCAGGATTTTGGCAGTTTGAGTTCCTTGAATCTGCACCAGAAATAACGAAACTGTGACAACATTGTTTATATGTATACATGTATCAAGTTGCTCAGGCTGTATGACTGCAACCAGAACTTCATGAATAACTTCCCCCTCACAGTGTAGACGGATCCTAACGTCTGGTCAGCAGTTATGTCATTAACAAACGCCTGTACACTAGTTAGCCTGAAGCCTGCTGGTATAAAAAAAATAGTGCAAACCAAAATTATGCAAGTGTTGCAGAGAATATAGTTGCAGATGTGTTATTTATCATATAGCCTTATTAGTGGCAGGGATAAAAATGTGATATTAGCTTTAAAGTCAAACTGAAATTAAATAACATGTTTTTTGTCTGCTGTAGCCTTCATATCTGCTCAGTAAATTAATTGTCCTGAGTTTTTCTTTGAGAAAATTAGAAATTAGAAGGAAGAAATTGATATTTTATATATTTTGGTTTCATTATAGCACTCTCTACTTCACCCTTAACGTGCCATGTGAAGTTGTCTTGTGAGCAAAAGTTATTTTTACACTCAGTGTTACTCGGTGAAACATGATGAGTGTATGCTTGATCTTTAACAAACAAGCTGAATGTGTTTCCTTCCTCCTAAAACACTTGCGGTACTGTTTAAAAAAAAAAAAAAAGTATTTTAAATTGAGCATTGCCCACAACCAGCAAGTCATCTTCTTCCTCCATGTCTTAGCAGCATATTTTAACGTGCTACGTCCACATGTGGATCAGAACAATGTTTTGACTCATTTTCATTCCTCTTAATGATAAAAAAAAAGAATTGCCTTCAAAGCACAATGCAGCCTGATTATATCCATCAAATGTTGTATCAGCACAATCAAAACCTGCTGTGTGGTGCAGGTGTCCATGGAGAGACTCCTGTTAACCAGTCCAACCTTTAGCAACGTAAAATCATCTCACCTGTTTCATCTCATGTCTTGTCAACCATTCTGATTGTGTGAAAGGCGAACTGCACCTCCCTCAGTAGCATTTATGGGTGTAATTATTTTTGTCACTCTACTGTCTGAACCTCAGTCATTTGAAAGGAAGACTAAATTCACTGCGGCTTTCCTTTGTCAGCACACAGGCAGTAATCACAGTGTCTCTGGGAGCTGTAGAGGAGCGACGATGAACGCTCTCCTCCACCACAGCTCCTCTGCCTGCAGTGTCTGTGTAGTCTGGGCTTTGTGCTGGTTTGGAGAAGTTGGAACTCTTTCCCACAAGATAAACAATCCCTCCACTAAAACCAAGGTTTAACACACCCGGTCTTTGTGTTGAGAGTTAAACAAACACACCCTCCCTTGAAGTATCTTGTGTAATGTAGACACAGAATAAATCCTTTTAATATTGACTTAACTGCGTTTAACCTGACTTTCTGAACACGCACACAAATACACGCCTACTTGTGCTTCTATTTTTATGAGGATACTCTGAAACGATGCATTCACTAACCCCTGACCCATCGACTGTATGTAAAGATGGATGTCCATGATGTCAACCATATGTTTCTGAAGAGCAGTCCTGAAGTTCAGAGTGGGCTGCTCCGCTGTTGCCGAGGCAGGGCCTGATGTCCGGACAAAGAGGTGGGGCATGTGTGGAGCTGAGACTTCAGTGAATGCCGGTTTGCAGCAAACATACACTCACCCACCTGTCACTCAAAGCAGCCACACCCTCAGTTATGCAGAACTTTAAGCCTTAATAAAAACGTGAGTTATATAAAAATTCACCCCCATACATTTACTATAAAGGAGGAAATTGGCTCTAGAGACCAAAACTGTTTTTTTTGTTCCAGGCTGTGAACATGTTTTTTTCTGCTGTGAAGTAACACGGGAGTCTATAGGGATTGACTCACATTTGGAGTCAGCCATTCGAGGAACTGCAGTGTGCAGCACTGTCGTGTTGGCTTCATTTTTCAGCCCTGGAGGGTGCCCTTACCCTAACCTCAGGCATCACAACTGAATGCCTAACGCCAACCCCAAACCCCAACCCTGATGTCCTCCCTCCCAGTGTCTAAAAGTGAAACTTGGTCCTCACAAAGATAGACACACATTCAGAATTCCTAAATGTAATGAAACTAAAATGAAAGATTTAAATACTTTGGTTTGGCTATACTGTCAGGTCAGATAAGGTACTTGCTGTGTCTTAACTTCTACCCTTCTGTAGCTGCTGTTTAACAGAAAGCCAGAGACTTTTAGAGAAAACCATACTCACGCCCATGCAGCACATCAACCACAACTGTTTCAGAAATGTTTGAGCAACAAAATGAGGACAAAAATGGCAGAATTAAGAGCAGTGTGAACCTTAAAATTTTATACATTATCTCACTATATTACAGAGGCAGCTCACCTGTTTGGGCTCGTCCGGTCCTGTGTGTGGGAGAATACTGATAAGTCAGCAGCACAGATGATCCCTGTAAAATGTTGTGGTTTGAGATCTGTTTTAGTTTCTCCATTTCCAAAATAGCTTCCCAGCTACACAGCAGAAGCAGCCAGAGTTAACATGGATTTCTAACCAGTCATTATATTTCCTACAGCTGCACAGTAATATCTGCCTGTGTGTGTGTTCAACTGTATGAACCTCACCGCCACAGAATTAGAGTGGGAACCCACAAGACCCTTAGTTTCATGTAGTTTCCCCATCTTTGGAGGAAAGCTCTTGCTGCTGTGGCAGTGGATGGGAAAACAAGAAAAGATTTGTGCCCACTTTCACCCTCATTCTGGGAAATTCCAAATATGCAAACCGAACCTTCTTCTTTGCTGGGTTGTCAACTATTTTTAATGTAATCTCCTCACACAGGAGTCCTATTTATGTCACACAAATACAGCAAAGCACAATTTACTATGTTGTTGATGTTAATATAATTACATTGGAACACCTTAAATTTGTGAATTGCTATTTATTACTATTGACACTATTTTTGTAACTGCATCCAACAAGGAGACATACATTTCAGTAGATTGGAAATAATAAAATGATGTGATGACTGGTTAAATTCCTTAAGTAAATCCAAATTAGATATTTAGTGAATATATTTGAACAATTTATTCAATACATTTTACTTTTAGTTCTTTAACTCTATTAAATATTGTATCACTATGTTTCCATAGCACATTTCTCACTAACACAAAACTATTGGCCTGACAGAGTAAATGTGCAGATGAGAGTTGATCCAAATTACGAACAGATACATTCATGGTAAATTACTCACCAGTTTATTATCAATATCGTGGGATTTTTTCATGCTAATAATCGAGCTTGTCTCATTGCCCAGCCCTAGACCGAAGCATGGAAACAATTTACCCAGAGGAAAGGAAAATTCAAAAATTAGATCTCTTCTTTGTCTAGCCTATTTCCTCTTGACACAATTAAGCTCAATTTAAGATCAATATAAGATTTTGACCATTTCTTTGTATTTCTTTATCTCAGCTCCTAAGAACTTAAGTTGGTCTGTTTTTCTCACACTGCTCTGATCTTTACTGGTCTGAAATAATCAGCTCTTAAGACAACAGTAAGATCCTAAAGAAAACTTGACTGGCTTATCAATGAGGCTGCACAACGCCTGAAGTTGTGACTGTGATCAATTGAAGGCCTGTAAGCATAAGATCTTCTCCTTTTCTTGTTTTTCTCCTGTTATTCTCAAACTGGACAGGATTGATTCATCAGATCTTGATCTCTTCTTTTGTTGAGAGGAGAAACAGGTCAGAATTCAGTGATCTCCAGACAAGATCTTATTTACTTCTGTGAGACTAAGACAGCAACATTTTCCCCTGGGTTGTGGTCAACTCTGGTGGACTGCTAACTGCTAATTGGCTACAAAAGTCCCAACAACCTGTAACTGAAGCGGTGAATTACAGATTTGAGATAATAAATGAATTTCTGATCACCATAATCAAAATTTCACCTGCAGGCGACAGGTTATGAGTTTGATGAATCTCAAACCTCCAGCACATCTTCCTGTCTCTCTGAGTCACCTAACTTGAACATTTATCACCCAAAGTAATGGAGCCTTGGGCCTCAAGCTTCAAGCATAGATATGAGCTTGTTTCTTTTTGACACCAAACACTAAATTTGGAGCCTTCAGACTCCTGAGTGACGCTGACTCAAGTGACATCACTTGAGGAGGATTAGACGACCTTTTTGAAAAACAAATCCATACGAATGAGAACAAGTCAGTAATGCATTTGAATGTATTTGGAAGCAATCCATAGTCTTAAATTATGTTATGGAAGCCATCATTTGTGGTCATCTTCACATCACCACAGCCAGTTGCATTGTTCATGATAGCTCACCAGTTTCCTCCATCAATAATGGCTGGATTCCATGTAGCTGCTGCAGTTTCAGGGTCATGGTGTTGTTCTTTGCAACACGTTTGACTACAACAGAGCCATTGCTGATGTGCTTTTCCTTCTATGACAAATCAAAATGTGTGCTGTGAAAAAAGCCTGTTGCATCTGTTATTTATATTAAGTCCAAGCTACTGCCTGCTGCAATTAAACATTGTGAATTTTCGATTTTAACAAATGAAATAATTTCTTTTTTTTTCATGTTTGAACAGTTGACATTCTGCACGTGCCCATATAGTCTTTACTAAGCTTTAAGGTGTATTATAAGAGTCCATCCAACGGTATAATGTCCAAACCCTGTGGAAATTTGGCATGAGACAGTCCATCTTTGACCTCAGTTACTGTAGCTATTGGTACACATGACTGTTAAGCGCGACTGCCATCAGAACAAGGTCAGTGTGCACCACTTCCTTCCCTGTCAGGGGAGCTATGGGGGCACCGTTGCTGCTGTGATGAAGGTTTCTAAGATTTGACAAAACAATATGCAAATACATTGTTGCCTGAAATTATTTCTGCGTGGGAATTACCATGCAATGAGTGATTTGCATGTTGCAGTTTTCTTCTGAAAAAGGGGACTTGGGGAGGTAGACAGAACAAAGGTGTAGGCGTATGTGCAATTGTGTGGTAGGTATGTGGGGAGGTGGGTATGTGTGCAGAGGTACTGTAGGTAGGAGGAAAGATGGAGATAGAAACTGCTCGAGTTTCTCATAGTTAAGCAAATGGTGAGAACACTGACATTTTACAGATGCCATTTTTATGTTTGTGGACTGCCTACACGTTTATGATTTATGCTTTTTTTCATTCATCTATGGCATAATTTAGTTGTAAACCATTTAACAGTACAGTCATACTATAAAAGCTTTTTCTATATATTTTTCCCTCCTGGGCTGAAGGCAGAATGCAGGAATGATTGTCTTTTGTTTTCTTTGACTGAACACTTTTACAATTCCTCTTGTTTGCAGGTTTGACAAATCAAAATGCTGAAAAGAACTAAAAGTGCCAGATTATTGAGTACCTTATCTAATAGAGCTTGATCTTAGCTTGTGTGAATGATTCTTTTAATACTGTAATTAGTCTCTCAACTACTTGTTGAGAAATCAGGTATTTTGTAGATTTATATTCTCAAGGCCTGAGCTCTGCTTCAGTGGTCTAGTGAAGATGGTTCTGTACTGAAGCAAACTGTTTGTTGACCCTTGTTGACGCAGTTTAATGCACAGTAATCACAAATGCTGACATGACAACATCTTGTGCACAGAGTGGATTAATGCAGAGTCATAGTCTTTAATTAAAAGTATTTTAGTGAGCACCAGTTTGGCATCAGATTGAACCAACACAAAAAGACAAAGTTAGAGTGAAGGAAAAACTGACAGCATGTTTTAAGACCACCTCCCAGGTCCGCAGTCAGCGATTTCTCATGGCTGGAAGTGATGACATCTGAGGTTTTAAAATTTTGAAGATATATTTAGTGAGGATGTTGTCTCCAGGGTCATTTAAGTGGGTGGGGGGAGTCATTCTGTTATAAATAAATATATATGTGAGTGTCTGTGTTTGTTTCCATTTACACCAGAAGACACACAGCATCAAACTAACCACACAAGTGACAACTTCCTGTGTTTGAAGAATGACTGCTGTGTCCCATTCAGACCACTGAGGTCCTTATCAATCTGTCCATCTGCACAGTGTTTTGTCAGAGGGACATGTAGAGTCATGCATGTGTGTGTCTGTGTGTACCATAGGGAACAGCTGTCAAAGCCAAAAACTTTAGTTTAAAACTTTAGTTTTTGTTTATTACTCACAAAAAACTTGTACATATGTACATATGTAACTTATCCCTGCGCTGTGCCTTACCAAGTAAATGATGTCCAGAAATATGGACATTCATACTAAAATGACAGTCACTGGGAGATAATGGATTTGTTTAGTTTGCACATTGTGCTTTGACACCTTTTGACTTAACCTTGGAATATGTTTTTGGCTGGACTGCAGCAGCAGGACCCAGCCCTATAATCTGGAATATCACTGACTGACTGGCTGAGTGATCATATTTCCAAACACGTTCTATTAGGGGGGTGTTTATAGCTTGCAGTGTTGCCAACTTAGTGCATTGTTGCGACATTTACAGACATTTTTCAAACAAGACATGAGTATAAACCTGGTGCATGGCTGAACCATGTATGGATGCTAACTGTGGGCAGAGGGTTACACCTGTCGTTACAGGCAGTCTACCATGTCGCTCTGGTTTCCTGGCTGCTAAAACACTAAGCCTTGCCACCATTACGGTTCATAAAATACTTTCATTACATGTGTCATTATTAATAAAGGAGGCAGAGGAACTAAACTAAACATAAGACACACCGAGCAGAGAGAGCAGGAGAGAGGGAGGGAGAGAGAGAAGTCATCGGTAACTGCTAAAGAAACTAGCAGATCTGATTAGCATGTAAGTAACAGAAACAACAGCAACCGGAAATTAGACAATACACTTACTGCAGCACAGCAATAAAAGCCCTGTTAAGAATTAAAAGGTTTCTTCCCACTGAAACATTAGAGGGCATTAAATTTGAAATGATTACAGGAAGTGTTGAGTTTGTATTAACATGTAATGCAGTAACTTTAACATGGCAAATGGGAACAACTGAAATCAAGGCTTCATACTAAAACACCACTATGACCAATTCTACATATCTAACAGAGGGAGGTAGAAATAAAGACCTGTCTCTAATGAAAGTCTCTTACGTCTGTTGAGGTAAATAAAGGCAAAACTGTTGTGGATCCCAGAGGCTGTGCTCTGTGTGTAACTTTCTCTCTGAGTGATACAGTCGAAATCACAGCACAGTTCTTGTCTGTATGTGTTTGGTGACTTTGTCAGACAATGATGACGTTATAAAATGAGGATTTTATATCAGGTCCAGTGATGTACTAGGTTTTGACCTAGTCCTGTTACACAGAAGGAGGAAGTGTCTGTCATTTGTCTCTCATTTCTTACAGTGTAGTCAGTGGATCTATGAAGGGTTCTCTTCACAACCAGTGTGGAGAGGAGGAATGATTACAGAGCACTCACCCGTATGTGTTGCATTAAAGGTGCTGTAAACAATTGTCACTGCTTCTAGATATCGCACTAGACAACCAGCATCTCAGATCAAAGCAAATGTGCCGTCAGCCACACCTCCAGCCTCTGTTTGGCCACAGGCTGTTATGGAGCCAAGTGAAAGCATCTGCTCTACACACAACATGAAGCACAACTGCACAAAGTTACCCTGTGGATATGTCAGCTGACAAAAAACAATCTAACTACAACCATTAACCCGCGCTAACATTGCTGTGATACGCTCCACAGCTGTGCTGACAGCCAGCCAGCTAGGGACAGCAACATTTGCTGAACAAATTCATAATATCAATAACAGCAAGTTAGCTAATGTTATAATGCTACAGTAGCTGGTCACTAATGAAAACAGAAATATATCATTATGTAGCATCAAGTTACTTACACAACAAGGAGAAAAAAAAAAAAAAAAAATCAGAGGTAAGTCGGAGCCCTTCAGCAGCTCGTAGGGTTCTCCCTCTTGGTAGAGCCAGTTTTATGTGAATTCACAGTAAAATCATCTTTGTCTCACAGAAGTAAATAAGCTCTTATTCGGAGATCACTGAATACTGACCTGTTTCTCCTAAACCCACCATCAGGAGAAATAATCAAGATCTGACAAATCAATCCTAGTTTGAGAATAACAGGAGGAACACAGGAGAAGCAGGAGGTCTTATGCTTACAGGCCTTAATTTGATCACAATCACAACTTCAGGCGTTGTGCAGCCTCATTGATAAGCCAGTCAAGTTTTCTTTAGGATACTTACTGTTGTCTTAACAGCTGATTATTTCAGACCAGTAAAGATCAGAGCAGTGTGAGAAAAGGAATTGAATTCTTAGGATTGGAGATAAAGAAATAAGAAGAAATGGTCCAAATCCTATATTGATCTTAAATTGAGCTCAATTGTGTCAAAGAGAAAATAGGTTGGACAAAGAAGAGATTTTAGTTTTTGAAGTTTCCTTTCCTCTGGGATAAACTAAGTGCAGTAGCTCTTTTCAGGTATTCTCAGTCCAGGTGAGACTGACCCAGCCTAAATGTACGGAACCAATGATATTTCACCCTGGACTTTCCTTGCCTTCTACCACAACTGACATGATGCTGGTCTAAGGCTTTGTCTGTAATTCCACCTGATGGCCTAAGAATTCATAAAATTATGTACCATTGTTCACTCTCCTCTCGTTTTTTTCTTCTTTGACCCTTTGCAGGTTGATTTGTTTCTCTTGTGACTCTTTCTTGTGGTATAACCATGATCTTTCACTTTTGGCTTGATAGCCAGCTGCAAACATGTTACAAGTGTAACTAGCAACAAGTTTAGCTCTTCTTCTGCAGTGACCACATTTTCACACGGTTTAAATATGGCCAAATTCACAGGCCTCAATAAAAACTTGTTCTAAACTCACAGAACATTTACAGCCTCGATGTGGCTGTTAACTCTAGAAAATATTAAATGACATGTCATTTTTGAATTCATTTTATGTTCATTTTACTTCACGTTATCACACTATTGTGTATTGGTCCATTAATTGACTTCTCTTGAATCTTAAAAAAAATAGAGCATAGTGGAAGAACATACACACAAAAATAAATGTGTCTGTTTTTGTGTCAGAACAGAGAACCAGTGTGTCTATATGTGTGTAGTGTATGTGTCAAAGGGGATGTTGCTGTTTCCCCTGTGGCGACAGTAAGAAGTGGCCGTCCCACGTGTCACATCACAGCTCCTCCTCCCACGCTTCTCAAAGAGAGGAACAGGCAGCTCTATTATTATCACTGACAGGAAACATGTTGAACCACACCAGCAAACGGAGTCGACTCTCACTCAATCTCTTGTCTCTTTGTCTCTGACTCATCTCTTCCTTTCTGTTGTTTGGCTGATGCTCTTTTCTTTCAGCTCGCTTTCTGTCTCTCTGCTTCACTAACTTTCATTTTTCTGAGCGTTTTTTTTGTTTTTTTTTCCATCTCTCAGTATCTCGCTCAATGCATCCCGTTGTTCTCGTTTCCTTGTCTTGCTGATTTTTACTGTACATGACCTGAAATGACCCACAATTCACCCACATTCCTTGATTTTCTCGAGTACCTCTACTTAAGCAGAAAGTTTTGGTTTTTGTTTCTTGAGGGTTAAGTATGTCTGCTCCTGTGAACTGCTTACCTTGCAAAAAAAGGGGGAATTAATTTTGTTTGTGGAGCTTAGAGCATGAAAACGTCATTTCAAACATTCAACAGCAGCGTCTCTTTCCAGCCTGTGTTATTCTCTGAAAAGTTCTGATAAGAATCAGAATCAGAATCAGAATCAGAATCAGTTTTATTGCCAAGTATGTTTTCACATACAAGGAATTTTTTCTGGTGATTGGTGCAATTGATCAGCAACAGTGGGGCTCTCTAGCCTTGTTGATGAGGCTAATAGCAGATGGGAAGAAGCTATTTTTGTGGCGAGAGGTTTTGGTCCTGAAGGACCGCAGCCTCCTGCCAGAGGGGAGTGTCTCAAAGAGTTTGTGTCCAGGGTGGGAGGAGTCAGCTACAATCTTCCCTGCACGCCTCAGAGTCCTTGAGGCGTACAGGTCCTGGAGGGACGGAAGATTGCAGCCAATCACCTTCTCAGCAGAGTGGATGATACGCTGCAGTCTGTTATTGTCCCTCTCCGTGGCAGCAGCGTACCAGATGGTGATGGAGGAGGTGAGGATGGACTCAATGATGGAGGTGTAGAAGTTCACCATCATAGTCCTTGGCAGGTTGAACTTCTTCAATTGCCTCAGGAAATACATCCTCTGCTGAGCTTTTTTGATGAGGGAGCTGATGTTTAGCTCCCATTTGAGATCCTGTGTGATGGTGGTTCCCAAGAAGCGAAAATGCTCCACGGTAGCCACGGGGGAGTCGCACAGGGAGATGGGGGTGGGTGGGGCTGGGCTCTTCCTGAAGTCCACTATCATTTCCACTGTCTTCAGAGCGTTTAGCTCTAGGTTGTTCTGCCTGCACCAGGTCACCAGACGGTCAGTCTCCCACCTGTAGGCAGACTCATCGCCATCAGAGATGATGGGATAAGGAGATAAGGGACTACTTTCTATCAAAATGGTTTTAAACATTTATTTCACATCTTCAACTGACTTGCATCAGCAAATACACGTTGCAGGAAAAATAATGTTTTATCAACATAAACATTAATGTGGAACTCAAATGCAAAAGTGTCAACGTATTTTATTTTAAGGCCCTCATATGTAAGATTTACTATCGCCACATTGCCAACGTTAGCATTAACAGCTGTTTACTTACCAGTCTAGAAGAAACTTTGGTAGTTCAGCATCAAACTTCATTCCTTCACTTGCAGAGAGCTTTTCTCCAGAGGTGGAGCGGAACACGTCTTTACTCCTATTGAAGTTAGCATGCTAACAGCTAGCCCTGGCCCATCTTGTCACTTTCCGATAGCGACTCACTGTAGCCTCCAATCTGCCCCGCAGACGTGGCTCTGCTATGAGGATGTATTATAACTTCATTTTGTAAATGCAACAGTGGTTGCAAGCTCACCCCCACCCGCTCCCAGCAAGAAACCATGTTTAGCAGCAGGGAAAACTTACAGATATCCCCTTTAACAATATTTGCTCCTGGTCCCTAAATCATGATACATTTTTATGGCCCTGTTTACTAGTGGGGTAGTCTACTTGATATAAAGGTAAATGCCATACACCCACTGAGAAAGCTCCAGAATTCCCTGTGTGACCACTTAAAAATGCACAAGGATACAAAACCACATGATTTTGTGACAGAACTTGAACTTCAGCAATTTGTTCATGTAAAAACAGGTGCTGTGAATCATGTAATCATGTTAAGTGAAAAGTATATCAATGAGCAATCAATTGGCCAATCCACAGTATTTCCACTAAAAGAAAGTACACTACACCACTGCTGTTTACATCAGCACCTCCCAACCTTTGATCTCCAAGTACTCATGTGATTAACTGTTATTTAAACTAGCTTTAAACACAAGTTGATGATTTGAAGCAGAAGACAATATGTGTTGACTTTTTAATATTTACCTGAAACCACCCTCTTTCCCTCAGCTTAACCAAGTGTAAATCTAGCAGCATGTGAGATGTGGGACCTTGGACCTTCTTTGTGAATCATCTTTACTGTAACTGCCCACATGTCAGTTCAGTTCATTCTCATTTATTTATTTATGTATTTATTTTTGGTTCCTACCTGCTTTCAGTTTGAGGTGAGCGCATTGTTTTGTTTTTGTTTCTACACGGTGCCCCTTTAGCGACCCACCACCTGGCAAGCATGGCAAGGGAGAAACAACAGAGTCCGTTGTCTCCACGCTCGTTAAAGTTGAAAGATTAAGAGTTACGACATTACATGTAAAAAGAAGACGAAGACAGAAAAAAAAGACAAGATTCAGCCCCCTTTGGTAGTGTGCAGCCTACGAGGTGCGTTTATTGGTGCATTATGTGTAGTAACATTAAGTTCTAAGCTCTGACTGTTGTTTACTCTCATTTTCTTTAGTTCTCACGGGTCGGTCGGTGACCGAGAATAAACCCTGTTTTTTAAACGAGCTCGGGTCTCATGCTTACTACCGGGAGGAGCTACATTTACTGTTGGATGTGTGGATGTCACACCTGTTGGACTGGAGGAAAAGGTGTTACCAGTGAACAGAATTCAGGCAGCAATAACTTCTCCTACAAGGTGGAAAACATATTTAGTTATATTTGTGTGTGTGTATATATATATATATATATATATATATATATATAAATATGTACACACACACACACAAGCCACTTTATTAGGTACACCTGTTCAACTGCTCAGTAACACAAATATCTAATCAGCCAATCACATGGTAGAAACTAAATGCATTTAGGCATGTAGACATGGTCCAGACGACCTGCTGAAGTTCAAGCTGAGCATCAGAACAGGGAAGAAAGGTGATTTAAGTGACCTTGAACGTGACATGGTTGCTGGTGCCAGACTGCTTTGAGCTGATAGGAAGGTAACTCAAATAACCACTCACTATAACCAAGGTCTGCAGAAGAGCATCTCTGAACGCACAACATGTCAAACCTTGAAGCAGATGAGCTACAGCAGCAGAAGACCACACCAGGTACCACTCCTGTCAGCTAAGAACAGGAAACTGAGGCTACAGTTCACACAGGCTCAACAAAACTGGACAATAGAAGATTGGAAAAACGTTGCCTGGTCTGATGAGATGCTGCAACATTCAGATGGTAGGGTCAGAGGTCAACAACATGAAAGCATGGATCCATCCTGCCTTGTATCAATGGCTCAGGTTGTTGGTGGTGGTGTAATGGTGTGGGGGATATTTTCTTGCACACTTTGGGCCCCTTAGTACCAACTGAGCATCATTTTAACACCACAGCCTACCTGAGTATTGTTGCTGACCGTGTCCATCCCTTTATGACCACAGTGAACCATCTTCTGATGCTGCTTCCAGCAGGATAACGCTCCATGTCACGAAGCTCAGATCATCTCAAACTGGTTTCTTGAACATGACAATGAGTTCACTGTACTCAAATGACCTCCAAAGTCACCAGATCTCAATCCAATAGAGAACCTTTGGGATGTGGTGGAACGGGAGATTTGCATCATGGATGTGCAGCCAACAAATCTGCAGCAACTGCGTGATGCTATCGTGAACATGGACCAAAATCTCTGAGGAATGTTTCCAGCACCTTGTTGAATCTATGTCACAAAGAATTAAGACAGTTCTAAAGGCAAAAAGAGTCCAACCTGGTACTAGCAAGGTGTACCTAATAAAGTGGTGTATAAAGTATATGTATGTATATATTAGGACTGACGATTAACTTTTTCTTAATTGTGATTAATTGCTGAATTTCAATAGTTAATTGTGATTAATCACATTTTATCACATGATTAAAATTCTTTTATTTCACATTTCAGAACTGTCTTCTCTTGCTTGATGGTGCAAAATAAAGAATCTTTGGCGGCACGCGATCAACAAGATTTTAAAAAAATAACGTGTCATGCTCGGTCCTTAATCTCATCGCGGTTAAGGCATTAATGCTGACAGCACTAATAAATATTCTGTAGGAGACAGGGTTGAGGCTGGATCTTTGGATATTTTTGCTTTATCAACCAGATCCAGTCATACTGAGCTCTGCAGACTGCTCTCTTTCACAGTCAAAAAGCATATTATTTACATTTTAATTTGACACTGCATTGGCTGGTTCCTCAAACCTCTCAAAAAAATGATAAGGAAATTGTTTTTTTTCTTCTTCTTTTTTCCAGTGAGTTGTTAATGTGGTTGGGACGATGTCTTCAGATCTTCTAAAAGATTTGTCATGTCTTCAATTCAAAACTACAAATACTAGACCACTTCTTTTACATGTGAGTCCATGATCTTCAGATGCTTCAAATGTCATTTGAATTTGAGTTTGTATCAGTAGAGTCCAGTGTTTATTCTATATCCTTGCATTGGCTCTTTATTCTGCTTTCCTGTCTTCTTACTGTTTCTGTTTGGTTACCAGACATGGCAGCAGGGAAGGCTTGATTTCACTTTGTGAGTTTTTTTTTCTATGTGTGTGTGAGTTATCATGGTAAAATGTGGTCCTTGAGACACCTACTGTAGTCGGACCCACCACAGAGATGGTTTTGAGTGCAGGTGTTTATATGTCTGTGGGCAGCATCATAGCTGTGCAAGCTACAGTCACAAAACTTTACAGGTGTGTAGTTGAGATCACAGTGAAGGTTGAATTCGAAGATGGGTGTGGTCCGACCCCATGAGAACTGAGTGGTCATGTAATAATGTAGTAATGACTACTCAGTACTCATGGGTTGCAGCTGGTGTGATCCCAAGATGGTCTCTAGTTTGCTGAAGTGTTTGCTTTGTCTTTGCATTTATCTTGTTTTGTCTTCACACCTTATGTCTTATGCTTTGTTTTCACTGCTTAAATAAAATGTAGCACTATGGGCCATAGAGAAATAAAATTTCATCCCTAATTGTATGAGGATGGTTTGACATCCTAATGTTTCAGTTGCTAAATGAAAGCTACAGTACCTGTACATTACACTTTCTCTGTCTGTCTGAGGGATTGGATCCCTCATTTAAAAGTTCTTGCTCAGTGCTCTTCTTAAAGGTGCTTTCCAAGAATTCTCTGCAGCACTGATGATCAAAAACAAACAAAAAAAAAGAGGAAGATCAGATGGACGGAGGAAAATTCACCTTAGAGAAAAAAAAATTCCAGTTAAGTCAAAAAGTCCCTTGACTTTTTTTAAAAGAAATTCTGTGAGTCTGAGTCTGAAACATGTTTGTAATGGAAACATGGCAAAAGTAAACAAAGTTACTGTCTTTAGAGATAAATGATGTTTTTGAATCATCATCTTGACTGCATCATTTATTAAACCTAAATGTACCATGTTGTGTTTGAGAGCTGTGGCTGAAGAGGAGGATGCTGCTCTCTGGTGGCAAATATAGTGAAGAGCCAAAACAATGAGGATTTCCACTCAGTCATGAGCACCATCTAGTAGTGAAGTGTATACACTACATAGTATGTGTGCACAACTTCAACAGAACTTACAGATCTCTGTCAATGTTAACCTTACAGTAAAACAAATAATAAAAGTTTATGTATCACAAACAAAGCACTAAGATAAATGAACAAATTATTATTATTATTTTTAAGAGATGTAATCAAAATGTAATATAGTCAAATAAAGTAAAAGAGTAAAATGATAAAAGATCCATCCATCCATTATCCATACCACTTATCTGTACAGGGTCACTGAGGGTGGGGGGTGGGGGGCTGGAGCCAATCTCAGCTGACAGTGGGCGATGGTGGGGTACACCCTGGACAGGACGCCATTCTGTCACAGGGCTGAGATCAGAGACAAACAACCATTCACACTCACATTCACACACCTATGGACAATTCAAAGTCACCAATTAACCTAATGTGCATGTCTTTGGACTGTGGGAGGAGGCTGGAGTACCCGGAGGGAACCCACGCAGACACGGGGAGAACATGCAAACCAAGAACATTTGTGCTGTGAGGCACCACTGCACCACCATGCACCCCACTGTAAAGATATTTTCTGATTATTTTGTTTTTGCACTTTTATTTAGGTAATACAATAATTTAAAAATACGCTGTTACAAGTCCAGCACTGAAAATTTTACAGGTCCATAATCACTACCAGCAAAATGCACATTATGTAAAATGACCCAAGCTCCGAAAAGGTGATATGTGTTTATTTGATGTGTACCTGATATTAATTTGTTATTATCAAGCATGTTAAGTATATTAAGTTGTCAGGACAACAAGTTGTTATCTTATCTTATTATCTGACAAAAAAATCTAATAACTTTTTGAGAATGCAGTTGCTTCAGTTGCTCTCCTGTTAGTTTTGTTGCAGGATTACAACTATACCGACATCCAGCATACACCTGGAGGAGGCGTCATCAGTCACATCACTCAAAACACTTGTCTCCGTATGCAGGACCGTTAATTATTAATAATGCATTGTCATTTATAGGTAGGTTTCGCATGTGAAATAAATGTAATGAATAACTATTGCTGTTAAAAATGTATTTAAGTAAAAAGTGCAACATTTTCCTCTGAAATATAGTAGAAGTATAAAGATTGGACATACTCATGGAAAGAACAAGTACTTCAAAAGTGCACTTAGGTACAGTACCTGAGAAAACAATCCATCATTCTCTCCTCTTTTTCGCATGTCTCCTGCCCTTTTGTCACCCTCACTGTTTCTTCTCTCCGTCTCTCTCTCTCTCTCTCTCTCCTTGGATCATCTTGAGCTCCTTGAAACAAATTTTTACAAGCTTTGCTAAAACTTTTCAGGAAATGGAACAAAGTCCAACTAGAAAGCCATCAGTGATTAAAATAGTAGCTTTGTGGAGCCAGTATAGCATCAAATAAAATGGAAAAACGCAATAAAATCCACCAAGAAAAGACAGTGTTTCCTTGAATAAAACTTTTACATGCTGAGTTTATTCTGTAAACACCATTACTGTGTAACCAAGAAATACGTCTGTGTCTAGTATTAAGGAGGACTAATCCCTGAAAAGCTCTCACTCTGCACCACATAAAGCACTTAATAATATAAATGACAGAATTATAAATTAACAGATTAATGTGATGGAAAATAGAGACAGAATGACTCATAACTGTTGATTTGAAAGGGATTTTGCACAAGTTCCTCCAAGTTATCTGCACCTTAATTGATGTGTTAGTTTAATGTTTAAGACCAGATCTTAAACACTAAAATAGAACAATGTTAATTACACTTCACCTCAGCCTGCATGAAGTCTCATCAAGCCAGGATACCACACAAACACAGAATAATTGTAGCTGGCAGACGTACGTGGCATCCACCTAACCCCTCCTGTGGCTGTTCACAGGTCCAGACTCAGACCTGACACTAAAGAGTGTTTATTGAGCTGCCTCTCTCTCTCTCTCTCTCTCTCTCTCTCTCTCTCTCTCTCTCTCTCTATTGCTTATGTCAACTCCTGCAGGTAGCATCTTGCTCCTCAATAGGAAAGCTCATACTGGACTTTTACACACCAGTGTCACTGTCTATCAGTGTGTAAATGGAAATATTAGATGGAGCACACTGCTCCCCCAGTGCAGCAGCACATTATAAAACACCAGGACACAAACTCAATCTGACGCATCAGCAACACCAAACATCATATATGGAGCCCTGAAAAAAAAAAAAACTGAATACGTCAATAAATGAAACTGTTAGTTAAGAAATAAATCTGTTAAGACCTAAAATGCTTTATGCTTTATTTTTAACTCCAATCAGATGATGAAATAAACATTATTTAATAATTAATTTAATTTATCTTTCTTTAGCTAATTTATTTTTTTGTTTTTCACACCATATTACCCAATTTTCATTATGCATCTATAATTATGTGTCCATGTATGTCAGTACATCCAAGGTAACATCAGTGAAGCAGATGAGAGGACTGTGTGGAACGCTAGCTAACTGTTAGCCTAGCTGAAGCTAACTTTCATCTTAAATTATCTGCCTTCTGCTGTAACATCACTGTATAAACTCTTGTAACAGTAACTAAAGCCTTTTAGTCAGCAATCTAAAGCTCAGACAGCTTAGATAATTATAATGAATGAATGGAAAGTGTTTTACCCTGGATGAAGTGCAGTGTAAACACCCGTTCTGCTGAATGAAAATGGAATGACTCAATTATGTAGATCACAACCACCTCAGTGTGTTTGTGTATAGACTGTGTATTGCTTATTCTGCTTTATGATGTGTGTTTCGCAACGGAAATGCTGTAAATTAGAAAAAATATTGAAATATTGTGAAAACTTTTAACTTTTGACTGGATAGTCTCTTGACAAAAGCAAAATGCTAAAATAATTGCAATGGAAACAGACATAGGTCAAATTAATACATGAAACAAACCTAAATGCCATATTTCCTCCTTGTTTGCTTCATTGTTTTTTCACCTTTTGAGGTTTTGACTGGAGCTCTTTAAATTATATCATCCTGTTGCATGCTCTACTTGTGTGGTTTACTAGAGCTGTTTGTAAGTTTTGCTATTGCTACATAACCAACGTTAGCATTGACAGCTGTTTACTTAACAGTCTTGTCAAGTGCTTCGCCCATCGTTGCTTTCAGTACAAGAGGTTATAATGCGCCTTCTGAACAGTGCTACTTCTCCAGGTTTAGACTAAACACTACAGTGACTCAGTATCGGAAAGTGATGAATCCAACAGCCAGGCTGGGGATGTTAGGATGTTAACTTTGGTAGAAAAAGAGAAGTAATAGAAACAGAAGCAAAGCAAAAATGTTCCTTTTCACCGCTGGAGACAGCTCTTGGTGAATATAGTAATTTAGTTTGATGATTAACTGAAACGTTTCTTTTAGACTGAGTAAGTGAACAGCTGTTAATGCTTATGTTGGCTATGTAGCAAAAGCAAGACTTACAAACAGCTCTTTTAATGGGAGCAGACTGGAAAATGACACCAGCTGTTTATCTCAAGAATGAACTCATCATATTTGCATAACAGTAGGTGATGGAGAGGCGTACTAATTGAATCATTTGAAAATCGAACCACTGCTGCCAAATATACCTCATGCCCATTTGATTAGTTCATACTGAGGCTCTGACGTAGTTGTGGTCAAAACTTTGTGTTGGAACTGAGAGTGTGTGACCAATGTCTATGTCTCCACATAGCCCTGTAAGAAAGCCCTCCAGCCCTGGCTGTCCACAGCGACAGCCAGGGCTGGAGGCATTATGTTTTTGAGTTGTCTGTCTGTCTGTCCTATTATTGTGAACATGATATCTCAGTAATGCACAGAGGAACTGATTAGAATTCAGTGGTCAAAGGTCAAAGGTCACTGAGATATCACAAAACTCAAAATCCATATACTATGACCCAATTTGACTCAAATGTCTACAAGGATAAAAGGAAGTGATGACATTTTATATCCAAAAGGTCAAAGGTCAACATCACTGTGACATCAATGTCCTGCAAAAACACTTGGCTGGTTGGCAGAGGAATACAACCACAAGGTGGTAAGTCTAGTTTCCTATAATTTTGACTTTCTTCACCTACGACTTGTTTACCCAGACTCTACAACATTAAGTACTGGACAGATACTCCCTATACTACTGCTGTTATGTGTCCATGAGCAACAGAGATGGAACTAAATATAAATTTCCTTTAATGGCTGCATTTATTTGACTGATCTATAAATGTTTACACCCTTATTACTGTACCCTCCTCTCTCTTCTTTACTCCAACTTTCTCCTGCTGCCTGGAAAGATTCACATTTAATGACTTCAGGAGTATAAATAGACTTGCCTGGGAATTTTATTTCAGCTGCAGACTAGTGCATTTACTCACATAATGATGACATTCACAATAATGTAATTACCTGTGACTTCATAAAAATAAGAAGCGAGACATGAAGTGACATCTTGAAGAAAATGTTTATTTAGTGGAGTATTTTTGGGAGGAAACTCTTCCCCCGAGTCTGACCCAAACCTCTGCTGACGACACCGAGTCGCCCACTCACATAAACAAAGGTGAGGATTTAAAACATGGAGCTCATTCCAGTTAATGGAAAACATCTCATCATCTGTGCAGCAATATGACAAAACATGGAAAATGTGGAAAAAATAGATTGCCCGCTGTCTGTTTTTTCTCCCCATGTTTCCTTTTCTTTCTTACGTTTTTTCTGTCTTCCTCTTTCACCCTCTTTTCCCCTCCTTTCCCCTCTCTCCTCTCCTCCGTCTCCCCACATACTGTTGATTCTCTCTGTTCCACATCGGAGTGGAAAAGTTGACTTTTTTGTTTGTTTTTGGTCGTTTAATGTTCTCACATGCCCAGCTTGCTAACCTGCTGCCAAGTCAGAGGTTTTGGAGGTTGTATGATGGTTTTCCTAGAAACCAGTTAGAAATAAGTTAATATATTAATACCCAAAAACTCTTGTCATGGAGTTTACCCATGCAACGATGCCCATGATTTGCTTTGATACACTCATGGACAGAGATGTTACCAGCACCAGTGACTGTACCAAAATGAATCTGTGTTTTGCTTCTAGCCCTCTTTGAGCAGCCACAGAACTAAATGGTCTCCATCTCCACTGAGAGTTTGTCTGACCGTGGCCCGATGAACATCTAAACTCTTTGAGATGACTCTAAAAATGTATTTGTATAGCACATTATCATACACAGAGGTCATTCAATGGTCTTAACAGAAATAAAAGAAGTATAAAATAGAAGTAAAAAGTATAATAAGAAAACAGTATAAAAACACAGATTACAGAAACAGGTAGTATCTAATTTAAGTGTAAGATTAAAAGACTAAAGGAAGGCAGTTGAGAACAGAGCAGTTTTTAGCTTCGCTTTAAAGCCAGTTACGGTTTGGGCAGATTTGATCTCCACTAGGAGCTGGTTCCAGCAGGGTAGAGGCTCTAAGGCAAGAGAAAGACCAACACCAACATTTCCCTGCTGAAACTTGTCTTAAAAACTCTGTGCACTGTCTGCTGCATCTCACCTGTTCCCGTCTGTCTCAAAGCAGACAACACATGCTCATCTTGATTCAGCACACCGTGTATGACACTCATGTGAACTGTCCACCATTTGGGACAAAGAGGTCTAAAAGCCTGTTGTGGCCCCTCTTTCGTTTTTTTATTTAAAGATATCCCTCAGCTTGCCTGACTGAACAAATGAAATTGCCAACTCATGAACCCAGTCCAAGGAGCAGCTGAAGCGTTTGCTCTCTCTGAATGATGGCCTGTGCTGCTGAATATTTACCTGCTCCATCACATGCCCGGCCACGTAACCCTGTGGTGGGCAAATTTAGGTGTAGCAATACATCCTAAACCATCCTTATTAGACTGATAAATTTCTCATGCACAACCAAATCATGGCCAACACACATTAAGCACGTTGCTCTTGCGCTCTAGTGCCTCCATCACTATGGAAAACTGCACATGTAGAAGTGACTGAATCTTGTCAGCAATGTCCCTAACAATGGAGGTGCTGGTCAAGTTAAGGAACTTGTTTTGAATTGTTCCTCATGTGTAAACATCCTTTTTACTTGCCAACCACTTGGCAGGCCATGGGTCTTCAGTAGTTGATCAAGATTTCCCTCACTCGAATCGTGGCCCCTTAACCACTGTTACCTGTCATCATTATTATTGATAACACCATTACCTACACAGCTGTTCCTGGTCTCTCTCTCTCTCTCTCTCTCTTCTCTCCCCTCTCCTCCCCCTCCCCCTCTTTCTATCTTCTCCTAAACCCAACCGGTCGAGGCAGACGGCCGCCCACCCTGAGCCCGGTTCTGTTGGAGGTTTCTTCCTGTTAAAAGGGAGTTTTTCCTCCCCCCTGTCGCCAAGCGCTTGCTCGTTGTGGGAACTGTTGGGTTTTTCTCTGTAACAAAGTAAGGTCTTGACCTTACCCTGTAAAGTGCCTTGAGATAATGTATATTATGATTTGGCGCTATACAAATAAAATTGAATTGAATTGAATTGAATTGTCTTGCCGACAACTGCACAGTACCAATAATTTTAAGATCTATGCCCTTGTTTCCATTTGCTGTGATGCACCCACACTGGCCAGCTGACACTGAACTGACCTGTCTTTATGGGATGGGTAGATATTATTGTTATCTTGAGATCAGACTTTTCATGTAAACCGAGTCACTCTGTCGTCTTTCTCCAGCTCTTGAGGCCTGCAGATTCTGCATTATTTGCCAGTGGTGGGGTATCTGTGTGAAATGCTTTGCAACAGTAAAAGCACAGCACACCTTCCACACCAGGATTAAAATTTCACATTTTCAGAAATTCAGATATGCTTGATTTGATTTACTTGCTGAGAATGGTTGGTTGGAGGATGCGACAGCAGACATGTCCAACATGTGTGTGACCTGCATCATACTGTCCTCTTCCTCACCATATCCCTCTCCTCACCTGTGCCCCCACCCTCTCCTCTGCTTTCTCCCTCTTCTTCTTCCCCCTGCTCTTCTTTGTCCACCTGACTCCTGGACCCTACTTCCTAACTGACTGCAGTATAATCATTTAACTGTGCAATACTGACTTAACAGTACAGTAACTCATGCAGCATTTCAAACTTAAATTTTTTTTCTGTGCAACAACCTGGACAATTGTTGTATAGTTCAAATATTATCCACACAGAGTTACATAGCATGCTTTTATATATTGCTATTATTTTCTATTTCCATTTATATTTTTGTGGTATATAATATACATATTTTTTATATCGTGCATATTGTGCATATTTCTACATACATTGTGCACCTGCGCAATGTTAACTTCATCCTCTCTCATTGGGATTGATGCCTGATGTGATTTCCATACCCTAAACAAGAAGCAGTAGTAGGGGTGAGATGATGTAGGAAAAGTTTGGTTTTTTTTAGGTCAGAAAAGCACAAACAAACAGCTTTAAGTTACGTAGATGAACACCTACATAGCATTAATGCAAAAACAAAATTAATGCCTTCCTATTTCCAAAGCAAAGACCTAGCAAGGCAGTGTCACTGTAACTCCACTTACATGGCTACTTGACTTGAAAAAGTAGGAAGCCTTCTGCCTTTTCCCTTTCTGCAAGAACAATGAAAATGCTGAACAATGTCAAACTCATTGAATGTAGCTAATGCTGGCATATACTGGTACTACCAGGCTAGCCAAAAATTTGCCTGCTGAAGATAACTAGCTAATTAGCAGCTTGCTGAGAAAAGAGACATTTTAAACCAAAGGTGCAAGAGAGGTCCCCAAATGTGGGGGGCATTCAGGCTTTAACTTGCTACCTAGCTCTGACAATGCTCCATAGCTAAACAACGTCAGCTACAATTAGCTTGCATTAAGTTAGTTTGACACCTGGCTTGCATTTGTAATGATAGCAGTAGCTAGCTAACTCACTAGCACAACTTCTAGGACAGCCTGTCATCATATGTTTAATGCTACATAATACGTCACACAAGACAAAGTTACAAAAAAAATGAATACATTACTAGCTAGTTAAATGGCTGCATCATAGCTCTGAGCTCTGACAGCCACAGGTGAGTGATGACAGAAGCCGCACTGATCAAATGGCTCAGATAAGCTCAACAGTGTTGACCAATAGGTTTTCATGTACGGGGAACTAGTTTCATTTCATCAATGACCGCAGTAAAAAGTGTGGGGGTGGTGGAATCATGTTTCTGTAGAACTGCAGGTGTTGCAACACCTGTAACACCTATGGGTGCGACAAGTCTGGCTGAACAAATAAGTGCTTTAGAAAATTAATCAATTGTGTCATGAAGTTTAGTGTTGTGTGTGACAAGTGAATAACAGGGTAGCCAGGGCAGCACTGCTCTCACCTTCTCCTCATCTCCATTACTCATTGTACTTTCTGTCTCTGTTCTTCACATAGCCTATGCACAAAGCACAATCCATACCTGTGTGTTCACAGCGTCACAGTTAAGGTTACTATAGGTCGGCAGCTCCAGTGAACCACACAGGCGGACTTCAGGCTACAGGTCCAGAAGAGTGCCCATGTAAGGTCACTTCCACCCCCAGAAACAGGGCCTCTTGGTTGGGCTCGCCAACTGGGAGTGCCAGCCTCCTCTGCTTGGTAGTCTGTAATTACTGTAGGTTGGTCCAATAAGGGCTGGAGCCTCAGAGAGCCACGTTAGTGTTAGTTCAGATGTAGAGGAACTTCCTCCAACCATGTTTCAAATTAGAGCTGAAACACATGTGTGTAAACATGTAATCACATGTTCATACATGTACAGGAAGACCATGTTTAGACAAAATATATGCTTACACTTGCCCATGCCCATGTATGCGTATGTGTGGGCATAGAAATGTGTAAAAAACATGCATACACTTAATACATTCACACATGTACACACGTGTTTTTCATAGTATAACAACTGGATGAAGTTTAATGTATTAGATGTGAGATAAGCTTCATTTAAGCAGAGGATATTGGACATTTTTCAGTGTTTTGTCTCCTGTAGTCTTGAGTTGCCCTAAAATTATAAACTGTGTATAAAACGAGTCCTACGCCGTTCACTCTATGTGAATGTGTGCACCCACAAATTAAAGCCTGCAACCCTCATTATTTCATAAATTTTAATTGAATTTAGAGTCATGTCCTGCATCCCTGCGTATTAGATTTAGGTTATTAAAACACTTGGGCAAATGTCGGTTCTCAGTTAAAGGTCCCATATTATATAAAGTGGGATTTCCATGTATTTTTTTTATTATAAAGCAGGTCTAGGTTCTATATTAATACTGTGAAAGTATCAAAGCCTCAGTCCACAGAGAAATGCACACAGTCTGTATTCAGAAACTGAGCATTAAAACGAGCCATCAGGACTTCTGTAACTTTGTGATGTCACAACAAAACAGTCACTGCTCTCAGCCATGTCCCAAGACCCGCCCACCGGAAGCCACCATCCAACCTTGTAGGATTTGGTTTCTCTGAGCGTTTACCTGAAATCTGCTATATTTTTGTTCAATCACTCAGAAAACAGTCAGCCAATCAGAAGAGAAGCTCAGATCCTCTCTTCTGATTGGCCTGTTGTTACTAGAGCTCCAGAGAGAAGCCTGAGAGCCATTCAGTTGGTTTTTTAAAGTTATTATTTTTTATGCCTTTATTATAGTTCAGTGGAGACTGACTGGAAAGGGGGTAGAGAGGGGAATGACATGCAGGCGGTGCCCGCCTGCTAAGAGCGTCTTTGCGCCCAAATGGTATGCGCCCTAACCACTCAACTACCGGGCCACCCCCATTCAGTTGGTTTTTGATTCTTAAAACCCCAAATCTTCTTATAGATATCAAGTCTTCAAATAAAACATTGGATAAGTGTAAAATATGGGCCCTTTAATCAAATGCTATTATCTTGTTCGTCACTATTTGCAGGTAACAACTAAAAGCATATCTGAATTTTGTAAAACTTAGCAGGGACAATGGTTTATTTTTGCTTTTAAGTTTCCATCACCTGATTGTGTACGAGTGATTCAAAGAAACATGATGCACAAGATTAACTGTAACTTTGAAATGACTCAACCAAGACTTTGTTTTTTCCAGTGTAGGAGAGGCAGCACAGCAGACTGTTATTCAGCTCACAAAATCCAAATATGTACAGTCAAAGCTGAAGTTACATCAGAAGAAACAATCCCACTCATGTCTGTCACATCTGGATTATGATTGTTTTTACGTCAAGAGTATTTCCCGATAAACTGACGAAAATGTTGAAAATGCCCATCTTGCAATGTTGAAGAAAGTGATTAAGAAAAAAATCCTGGATCCGTGTTCTTCCTTGGCTCATCCCCCATCCCTCCATTAAGTTTTGCATAAATTAGTTCAGTTCTTTTTGCGTAATCCTGCTGACAAATAAACAAACAGACACAAGAGAGAACATGATCTCCTTGGCGGACGTCAAAATGAATCCAGTGAGTGTAGTTTGTTCTTTTATGTCCTGTTCATTGATGATTGCATAACATTAAGTTGTAACATTAAGAGTCTTTTTAGACAATAAGTTTTCATGAACTATACTATATGGTATACCTGATGGTATGCAGTCTTGGTAGTTGTGTGCTTCATTCAGTAGATTTTTTATTCATAAGAACAAAATAAAAATAAACAAAAGTAAACAAAGATTAAATATTGCACACACCAACATCATAGTCCACCTACAAGACTCTCTACTTAAGAAACTGGGAAACTGCCCCATCCTCAGAAGGTCTCAACATTGGGACAATGTTGGCTGGCAGTGTACACTGGAACAGGGAAGCCAATGACATTGGGGGTCTTGTACTGAATTTTTGTGCCTTACCTTTTCTCAATCACACTTTGGAAAAGTGAATCAGTCAACGCAGAATATTCAGATTCAGACACTGTCCTAAAAAGCCACTATCAGTTACTGGATGTATAATAGTTGCAGAGTTTACATAAATATAAAAACACACCTTTCATGATCGTGGCCTTCTGCCTCTCCTTCACAATGTTCTCACTGCTCTCAAGATGTTTGCAAATGACCTATGAATAAAATAGGTAAATAGTGTCACAATGTCACAAAGTCTGATACACACTACAAAATCTGTGGTCTTTGTGCCTGCCTCAATAAACACCAAACACCCACCTCCACCATGAAACCAGTGTCTCAGATCCACTTTTTTCCCCTTTAGTCATCATCTTCTTCTGAAGACCTGAGAAGAAAAATGCTTTTGATATATTGATTTTGATGCAACTGACTTCTTGACTGATGCGTGCATTTTCTAAACACACCTCCGTTGAAGCGCTTGCGTAGCCTATCCAAAAGGACAGAAGATACTGGGCGCTATGCATTCTGGATGTTGTAGGATTTTCATTTTCCAAGTGATAAAAAATACAACCTGCCAACCAATTTCAAACATACTTATTATATAATTATATTTATATATATTATATTTATTAACCAGGGGCTGTATCAGTTTACAGAGACATTATGAGTATACTGTAGATGTTTCCACAATATGCAGATAAATGTTTGCTACAGAACTTATTTGATAATGTATATGAGCTCGGGCTGTCAGCGTTAAAGCGTTAATCGTGATGAGATTAAGGACCGAGCATAATACGTTATTTTTTAAAAATCGTTTGCCTCCAAAGATTCTTTATGTGACACCGTCGCTGCTGCTGTTACCAAAGACTCTACAGCACTACGTTCTAGAATCTTTGCTGCTACTATTTTGACCCTTTGACGCACCCTTACTTGTTCTCAAGCTGCCATAGACACTTCTTAAAAAGATTTTACATGGCGGAGCAAGATATTTCATGGCAATTTATGTCTATGGGAGCAAAAGGGGGAGGGTTCCGGTCTGCATAAAGGGGCGTGTCAGGAGACCTCAAGTGTTTAAATCCAATGTCTGAATCGTCGTTGGTGAAGATCAAATGAGTTGGAAAATAAATATATAACTTACTCAGAGCTCGTCTACGGATAAATAAATGATCAGACATCTTCATAATTACACTTCAGACTGAAGGTTATGTGTTGTCAAGCAAGAGAAAACAGTTCTTAAATACTAAATAATAGAATTTTAATTGTGTGATAAAACATGATTAATCACGATTAACTATTGAAATTCAGTGATTAGTCGTGATTAAGAAAAAAATTAATAGTTTGACAGCCCTAATACAAACGTAACTTTTAGGAGACAAGGTCTAGAAACAAAATCTGATTTTGAGACATGAATACTATGTATATACAGCACAAAATAATTGCTTTGCTAAGCAGCATTTATATTGGTATGATCTGTATCGTCAATACCTCAGTGAATCGTTATTGAAGGGCAAGAAATGGCTCATAAATTTGTGAAAAACTATTATCTTACATCAAAGAAATAGAATACAAATACAGCAGCACTCTGCCATACTGGAAATGTGCTGACTGGTCCGTGGAGGCACAGTTCAGCAGCGCTGTAGTGGTCGGTGGTCAGTGACAAAGCATGTATGTGTATTCCTCCTCTTCTGAATCTCACTGATGAATTTATAATATGTCTGACAATGTGTAACCTCCCAAACCATGGGACAGTACAGAGACCAGTCAGGGGTGAATGGGGTTACAGCTGAGTCAGTTGCCAACTGTATCAGTGGTTTTACAGTCATTTCCCAGAACAGATGGCTCTCTAGTTGACAGGGGTGAGGTGAATACTGTAAGTCTGAGGTACAGTTCATTTAGTTGGAAACCTACAGGAAACAAAGAAACACACTCGGCAATCTTTGTAGCTTATTATCAGACATATCTGACACAAGAAATCGCTGTGCAGACATTTAAGGTCTCACTCATAAGGCTGAAAAATATTATACTACCTCAGAGCAGTGGTGGACACTAACTTGTATGTAGGTTTACTCAAGTGCAGTTTGTAAGTTCCTGTTCTTTACTTTTTTATTATATAATTTATATAATTAATAATTTACATCATACTTCAAATCAAATGTATTTATAGTCACTTCGAATGAAAGTAGAGTGGTCATAGAGGCCAGAGACGCAATATTGTTTGAAAACAGGTGCACATTTTCAGACAGCCTGGAGCAAAGCCTGTGGAACAGTCAGACGTGACGAAGCTTTGTTTCCTTTGTGTATGATTTTTTGAACAACTCTTTCAGCTCTTTTGTCTCCTGTCGACTTTTTTTTGTGCCTCTTTATCCTAAAAGACCAAATAATTTATTAACTTCTAGTATTTAGTCCGTGTGTGAGTTTTCCACAGTAACAACCTGTCTGATTTCCTGTATTTCCGCTGGTTTGCATCAGTGTGTAGCGGTTAGCCGTACATATTTTTACCAACCTGAAAGCTGTTTGGCAGCACAGGGTTGTTGCTGGACCGGTCTCATGAGTGACTGAAACATGAGGTTTATGTGAGGTCACTTGCAGGTCTAGAGGCAACGGCTCCTTCACTTCCTGCATTATTCTGGGATGATGCATACACATCCAAGTGTACGGAGGCCCTCTGTGGTCACAACACAAATTCTTGAGGCCACACTGAGCTGCACTGGATGTACAGTGTGCTTTTGAGTCTGCATGAGATGCCGTGATTATGTCTGCTGTGTTTCCTCTGCTTTTCAGTGAACAGTGCAAAAATGCCAGGCCTCAGCCTAACCCTACTATGGTATGGAATCTCACTGTGACCGCGAAACATATTTTTATTCATATATCAAACCCATGATTTATAGTTCTGACTGAGTGTAACACTGCTGTGTCCACACAAGCTGCTGTAAGAACCGGAAGGGTCGGGTCAAGATAGGTGAAGATGTTACGTAACTGTCCACCAACCTGAAATCAATCTGATTAGACAGACTGAAAGATGATACCAAATATCTGTAGAATCCAGTGATGATTGCAGAAGAATACCCAGCTCATATTTTGTTAGATCCAAAATGATAAATAAGTTTCATTTAAATAATTTGGTGGGGCTCATTCGGTCTGTAATTTTTTGTGTAGTAGCCACCACAGCTTTATTAAATCAATTTGCAGTGCATCTCTTCAGTCAGACAGATGTTCGAAAATGCGACTGAAACACATTAAATGTAGAAAGGCTGTTACCATTGGCAACAAGAGGAGAGCCAGAGCAGGTGAATCAGAGGGCAACAAGGTTTCATGTCTAAACAACAAATAGGTTGTTTGTCAGAAGCTCTTCAGGGTCACAAGAAAGAGCAGCCTGGATTTCGGCTGAGACCAGGAAGTAGACTCTAAGGCCCTGTTCAGGCCTGGCATTAACATCAGTTTTGGGTCTGCACAGGTACGAAGGCACCCATGATGCACTGAGGAGGCATTTGAGAGCCGGTCACTCAGACCACATTCAGAGGTGGTCTGATCCACATGTGGCCACATTGTTCTAGCAGTGTGAATGCAAATGCATCCTGGGCCACACTGAAGGACCACTTCCTCTACTGACATCCTCTTTCACAGTCGAATTAGTCCCAACACAGTTTCATAATGAACTGAAAATATTTCACTGTTTCAAATGGATAAAACCTGATTTCACTGTAGAGCTGTGAGCGGCGCATTGATTCGCTCAGCCCCTCCTTTCCTCTCGCGTGCTCTTTCCCTAAAACATGACACACTGACAAAACACACCCATCTGTCATAGTCAAACTGGCTGAAAACAACAACACATACCTGTTTATTTGCAGAAAGAGCAGGGAGGCGAGATCACAATCACAGGTGGTCACTGGAGACGTCTGTGAATGTCAGGTCAGGTCAGGTCACTTTTAGGTCAGTTCAAAGTTAAGACAATATGAAAAATGCATTGTGTCAGTAAATATGGCCTGTGACTTCAAACCTGTGACTTCAAACCCTCACGGAGTTGGGGCTAAAGGATAAATGTTTGTCGCAAACACAGACACTTATCTGCTTGATTTTCAACTTCAACATTTTTGCTGGATTTAGATTTGTTTCATATATTCATATATTCCTATATGTCTCAGTAACAAACTGTGTGACACTGTCGCAGTTTTAAATAGATTCAATTTTCAGCAACAAAATATGAGACAAAACCTCATAAAATGATAGTCATGCAGGCTGTGTCATGTCTGGTGGCGAAGAATAAAGACACAAGTAACCACACACACAAATACACACGTGATATCTACAGCGCACATACCTACATGCACTCACACACACACACACACACACCCACACAAACACACACACTTCAAACTCTTATGTGCTCACACACTGAAGGCAAACATCTTAAGGTTCACAAAAACACATTTGACATTTACAGTTTTTTTGCAGTTTGGGAACATGAAAGAGGATGAGTCTGCTGTCATGTGTCACTGACCACACCGCTGCCCACACACACACACACACACACACACACACACACACACACACACACCACACACAAACACATGCCACTTGAAATCCTTTTGTATTATTACCACAAGAGCTGAACATTGAACCACAGAGACAATGATGCTGTTTAAAATATCTCCACACTCACACACAGGCAAACACGCCACATCACCCACGTTCACGCAGATTTCAAACTGGAGAATCAAGAGCTCATTACACTAATAAGAGCTGAGTATTAGGAAGCTCATGCAGACTAAGTGAAATATATATGAATGTAATACTGTCAGACAAGGTGGAAAAAGGAGACAGCCAGAGTTAAAGAAACGTGCGATTCCACTGTGACAGTGACCATCTGTTAACAAGAGGCCTTAACCACCCTCACACACATAACAACTGAGTCACATCAAGGACCCTGGATTCTATTAAAGTTTCTCCCGTGTGACTTTCTGTCTTTATGTCTGTCGTATTTATGACCTTTGCACAAGCTGCCTCTTTTCTCCTGATCTACAGTGAAGCGAGTGTTATGCTCTGCTGCAACCTCTCCCTTGTGTTTCTGTTTGTTTCCTTGTCCTCCCTTATGTCTCATCCTCCTCTTCTGTGTGTATGTGTGTGTAGGTGCGACTTCCGGGTCCTGGCTTCACTCCACACCTGCAACTCAACCCAGCTACACTCCACAGCGGGAGCTATACTCTTGTCCACTCTCGTTTCTAGAGTAAACTCTAGTGTTAATCAGTTCCTCTCATCGAGATCTTCTCCTAACCTGTTTCTTCTTGTGCTGAGTGTAGCTCTGTTCACGGCAACACAGACGCAGGTTGGTTCTATGAAATGGGCGTTTATTGCTTTGGCACGTCTCGTCTCTCTCTGATGTCTCCGCACCTTCATTATGTCTTCATAACACCGTGAAAACTATACAAACATAATACATAACACAAAGATACATCAACGTTATCCCATATATAGCATGAAAATAAAAAGCTTGGAGCTTGGAAAGAACATGAAACACTGGCTTATTACAAGTGAAATAAAATACCTCATTGGCTGCTTGTCATGAAAAGAAGTTCTTAAGTTCTTTAGAGTCTTTCAGAAAGTCTCTTTGACTGTCTGCCTTGGCTTCAGACATTGCTAATCCTTACTTTAATGCAAACACCGGAGCCTCTCACGAGGTATCTGCTCGTGTACAGTCCGTGGGAAAGAGAAACCTCACCTTTTATTGTATTTTAACTGTAGCAAATGAATTTACTATACATCAATCAACTCAGATTTAAGTTTCATCCTTACATGAAATATATTATTCATTAATTTGCTTATTTATTTATTTATAACATAGAATTATGAAATGCATTATGAATTAAATACACATCATGGACACAGAGTGTTTATGCAACAACACTCAGAATACCAGTGCCGGCCTTCAGTCAGCCTACACTCCCCACACTGCCACCACTACAACCCTCTCTGCCTTCACCTACAGCCAGTCTCTGCCATTCCCTCCAGCTTATCTTCTGCTTTACCCTTTTTGACATTAAAATACCTTTAATCAGCTCCACCTTGTCTGTTTCTGGGTGTGTTTCTGGGCCAAAACTCAAATATAACAAAGCTGTAACAGTGCGGCTGTAATTGGCAATTAATAAACTCATAGTTTCACAAAGCAGGAGAGGGAAAAACAACAAAGATTTTTTTATATTTGTAGCTGACAGTAGAGTTATAGCAGTTATACAGGAGATCACCACAAAGTAGCAAACATTATTTTAATGATCATGACTTAAAGCAAAATGTACATTTTAATGAACAGTTGTTGAACAGTTGCATCCCATTTTGCTGTCCCAGTTTCAGGGTGTTTTTATTGTGCTTGCTCACTCACCATTAGTAAAATGAAACTGATCCATTGTTACTGGTAGTTATGACAGGTCAAATGTCAGCTGTAAAACAGACCTATATAAAACACTTAACTGGATCAGATGCTACTGTTGCAGGTTTATGTCTGCACTGAAGTCAAAAAGATGATTAGTTAGCTGGTTTTGTTTAGTATTGCACTTAACATACCCATAAACACCTACATCAGTTCTACTGTAATTCAGGAATCACATATTGCACTTCCATAGAGGAACTTATTGCTGTTATTTATTACATGAGCCTTATATGCAGAGATAAAGTACAAGCGTACTGTAGAAATACTAATAAAATAAATCAGTTCCAGCAACAAATTTAAACAGATTATTTTATGACCATGAATGTTTAAGGAATTCTGAAACCCATTTGTCTACTATTAGGCCAAAAAGTTTATTTTGGGCTGTGTTTATATGACTTAAAATAAGTTCACACCGTTGTCGTCATTGAAATTGTGACACACACTTTGTAATAAAGACACGTGTATATCAGTGTGTGTGTGTGTGTGTGTGTGTGTGTGTGTGTGTGTGTACGTGTCTGTGTGTGATGTCTCTGTGCGTGGGGGTTTAATAGTAGGTACAATAAATGAAGATGCAGCTGAAAGCAATAAGGTTGCACATGTTCTGGGAGCCTGTAAAGTTGTAAATAGAAGCACTGGCTCAGCACAGAGTTCAACTCTCAGTGGTGTGTGTTAATATTAGATACACTGTTAAAATGGTTGCGTCACAGGACAGAATCACCCACCAGGTTAATTCTCAATGTGAAAATCTTTTTTTTATGAAAAATATTCCTCTTTGTGTTTGGTGGGACTACATTTCCACACCGTGGTGGAGGGATACTCACTGGTAGCTGCATGTAAGTTGTAAGTTGTATCCACCAGCAGCAACACAGTAATGGAAATAGTCCTGGTAAACATAGAGAAGGGTTGTATTAAAATCAATGTAACATTAGACAATGCTTCTATTAACTAACTAACTGCAAAATGAACTAGCTTTTAAGACTTTATAAACTCAGACTTCATGTTATCTAGACATTCAGTAACTCAGTTTTTGCTTTATTTTTTGCTAAATCAAACTTTAAATCAGACTGTTGTGTAAAATGTTGTTTTGTAAAATCATGTTAATGTGCGTATATTCGTCTATAAACATTTTTGTAAAGAATTTCAAGAAGTTTAATGTGGATTAGCACTGCCTTCTGCTTCTAAACAAAGCAAGCTACAGGAGCTAATTGTAAGTCTTGCTATTGCTACATAGCCAACATTAGCATTAAAAGTTCTTCACGTACAAGTCTTGCCAAGAGCTTCAACCGTCACTGTGTTTGAAGACAACAGTTTATAAGACGGCCTCTGAGCAACGCTTCTTCCTCTGGACAGACTTGACACTTGATTAACTTGAAAAGTGATGCCATGATCCGAACAGGCCCCAGCTAGCTGGTTAGCATGCTTACTTCAGTAGAAGAAACAAAGTGATAGAAGTAGAAACAAAACTTAAGGGTTGTTTTCCACCGCTGGAAATGTGAATAAAGGAATGAAGTTTGACACTGAACTTGCAATGTTTCTCCTTAACAGCAGTTAATGCGAGTGCTAGCGATTTAGCATCAGTAAAACTTACAAATAGCTCCTTTAGGGCAACAAATGTTATTACTTGCACATTGTGTGAATCCTGTTGCCTGCATTTCTGGAAGACAGTGTTTCTTATTTTGACTTTTTAAAAAAATCACAGTGCGTAGTTTGTTAGGTTTTTGCATCACTTTACATTTCTGCACATTACAGCTCTACTACATTGGAAATTGTTGGATTTGGATTTTCCTTTTCTTAGTTTCAAAGTAGATATTTTGAAAAACAATAATCTGACCACATTGGGAGTTAGTCCTGTTATAAAAGTGTATGTCTGGGTGCCCTGGTGGATCACCTACTGAAGTGTCTACCATTAAGACAGGTATTTGATTGAATAATATATATTTATTTATAATATCTGTAATTTACCTGCAAAAATCTTTGTAGTTTAAAAAAAAAAGTTTTTATCGTCAGCAGTCAAAGAGAGAGCTGTTTCTGAAAAACACCATCTCTCATAAAACATATTTGTCAAATCTGAGTTTGTTTCTGTCTCTCCACATCTCAGACATTTCCAAACAAATTACTTGGTAATGATATAAAAGCAGGCCCTGTGCCTTTTTTTCATCCTCTTCTTCAAGGAATCGACTGCAAGATGTAAACACATGGGAAGCTCAGCCCACTCACTTTGGTTTCCGAGGGCTGGGTCACAGCTGCTGTTGTGCTTTTGTTCTATTCTCCACTTTTCTGTCTGCATGCTGCCGTGGCCACATGCTAACTGCTGTGACAGGTTTAATAATAACCTGTGATCTATCAGGGAAATTGCTGCTGCAGAGCATAGGAACAATGAAAAAATAAAAACTGGTTGTTTCAAAGAACACTAAGTGAAATGAGTCATGAGTCAACGGGCTTTACTGTATATTCTCAAGATGCAGAATGATGAATTTTGTAGATTATTAAATGTTGCAAAACATAAAAAGCCTGTTTTTGAAGTGAATTTAATAAATGATATATGTGAGGAATCAAACCAGCAAACGCCTCCTAATATCACCCATCAACAAAGCTTGGATCTTACACATCATCACTCAAATGTTCAGGGATCAAACAATTTGAACTTTAAAGCGCCTATGGTCACTATTTTTTTATTTTAACGATGGACCAAATGACTACTCTTTGTGAAATATGTAGCATCTTCAATCTCACTGTTTTTTACAGCATTTTCTGATACACAACTTTAATGTTATGGTTCATTCTTACTATTCTCACCAGTGTAATGTTGAATTTAACAGTTCTTTCAAACATAGCCGATGGACTATGTGATAGTATGTTAATGTTGACCTAATCTCACATAGCCAGACTTATCTCCACAGTGTTATGTAAGTGTGAAAGAATGTTCTGGCTGCACCAATTAGGTGAAAAAACCCACTCATTTGCATCACTTTGGGTGGTGCTGAGCCCGGAAACATTTGCACGTGTGGAGGTGAGCACTGTCATTAAGAGGCCTGATTCCTCACAAAAAAAAAAAAAAAAAACACTTAAAAAAGGGAAGACATATGTCGACTTTGTGATTGCAAAGGAGGTTGTTGTTGTTTTCCTTTAGCAAAGGGGATTTTGAAAATGGCAACAGACAGGGGAAGTGGAAAGAGAGGAGAACGCTGCCTGAAATAGGCGCCCCACGGCAGCCTATAATACAGTGTACATACCTACAGCCTACATCCGGTGAGCCAGACTGGTGTTGACTCTTGGCACAGACCCAGTGAGCAATGATTTGGTGATTTTCAAGACAAATGAAAAAAACTGAATATAAGTGAATATTTGGTAAATGTTAAGGTTACATGCTACCACTGTTTCAACGGCCTTTCAGCACAGGTTGGTGTGTAGTTACCACCTGCTACACAATAAAATACTGTTAGTCTTTGCCCATGAAAACACAAAAGGAAACCTTAGAAAGCTGCTGATCCAAAACTGAAAAATACGACACTTGTGAATTTTGGACACTGATCTCACTGTATTGGCTGCAATGTCTGTGCCGTTATGATGCTCAGCATCACATTTGCCACAGTGAAAATCCACATTTACTACCTCATCGTGGTCAGCTTTATTGCAGATATTACATATAAACGGACTTTATTAGAAATTAATGAATTAGTGGGGTCAGGGGCTCGTAGGAAATCTGCTGTAAATATTAAAGACATTTGGGGTCACTTAGGAATGAAAAGTGAGAACCAAATGTTTATAGGGAGTGAGTTCATGACTCTATATATAACTTTTAAATTAGGGAAAGCGCATAAGTTTTGGAACTATGAAGTGATTTATTTTTCTGGTTTAGTCAAGTCCTCATGGCTGTGTGTCCACTGAGTACACTACAGCAAAACACTGGATGATTTCTGTGTATTTTCCAGTGTAATAATGACAAATGATAAATAAACATGTCACTGTATGTCCTCTGCCACATATAAAATAATCGTACCTTATCTGTTATTGTCTCAGGGAATCTTCCATCTATCCCTCATCTATACCTGTTTATCCTGTACAGCGCTGTTGGGGGTGTGGTGTGTATGTTATTCAGGTCACACTGGGTTAGAGTTGTGGTACACATGGGCAGGTTTCCAGTCAATCATCAACATGGCTCACACAGACAAACGTTCACCTGTATGGTAATTTTGAGTTGCCAATCAGCCTGAAGGGGAGGATGCACATTACAACAGCGTGTGATTCCACTTTGTCTCTGTATTAAGAGTTGCAGCACCACCAGACAAAGACCAAAAAGGTGGGCTGAGAGACTAAAATAAAACTTATCTGAGCTATACTTTGAGCTAAATGTTAACATCAACATGGAAACATGCTCACGACATAGATGTATTTTTAGAACTGGACTCAAAGATGGTGCCCACTTGAATGAAAATGATTCTCTTTTTGTACTGGCCAAAGACGTTTTACAGCTTCCAGGCTTGTTTTCATGCTGCATGGCTAACTACACATGCACTGCCGCATGAATATGAAATAATATTCACAATAATCACAATGTCCTGTGAGGAGTTTTACTGACGTCTTGTCAGTCAGTTGTAGGCTATGAGGAAAATGCTTTTTGAGCTTTGTTTTCTCCATTGCAATACCACAAGTGGCCACTGGGACAAATTAGCAGCAAGGCTGAGTGGCAGCACCATATTCAGCTCTCAGCATGCATTGATAGCTCACAAGGACAATGCTAACATGCTAATTCATCATCTCAGTTTCGTGATTGAGCTTGATAACATTTGCTATTTAGCATTAATTAGTGCTAATTACACGAAGCTACGACAGCAGACCTTATGATGAAGCCATGAATCTCAAATTGTCAAGATGTTCTACTTAAAACTGCTGTATGCTGCTGTATGCTGCTGTATGCTGGGGAGAACCAGACACATTTGGTGTAACGGCAGAAATGCTGCAGACAAAAACTGTAAATGCAGCATCTTTAAATCTCCATCCATCCGACGGCAGTTCCACTGTAACCTCAACATACACAGCAGCTGTTGTACAGTCAACTCACAGCAGGTCCATTGTCTCTCCGCCTGATTTTCCGTAACACACCGACCTGGTGAAACCACAAAGAAGGGGTTTTCCAACAGTAGCTACCACCATCGTTTACACTGCAGGTTTGGAGAACAAAAGATAGGAACCTGTGGCTAACGTACTGACCGCCACAATGATACTGTATCACGTACCACAGTGAGGCTGTGTATGACATGAGGCCGGCTTGTTATTATAAGACACTAAACTGTGTCATTTTCTGTCAAAAACAAACTGCAGACCCCTTTTTGCCGGGTCACTGAGATGCATGTTCAACACGTTTACCAGAGGAGGTCGGCTAAAAGCTCACAGAGCTGCTAGTGCGCCTGTAGACTTCGGTCTTGTTTGACCTGGAAACCACCAAATCAGTGCTTATGGAAACATATTGATTATGCTGTAGGATCTCCGGCATATGACTAAATACAGAGCTACTATTTGCCACAAATGCAAACAGCAGTTAGCTGTGTACTCCTTTGAAGTGAGTATGTACTGTAATGCTAATGATGATCCAGCATCAAAATGCTCCACAAGAATTATAACCATCAATACAGTACGTAAAATTAAAATCAAAGGCACATAAAGAAATAAAACTCTTTTCCTCCTCTCTCTCCTCCTCTACTCTCCTCTACCTATTTCCACTTTTCTCTAACCATATGTCTTTCTCATCTCTTTCTCCGCTTCTCTCTTTCCCTCTCCTCTGCAGTGAGGAACTGTCTGGTGCGAGTGGAGAGTCTGACCACAATATGGCCACAGCGGTCCATCTTCACAGACAAAAATACCCCATGCAGCCCTTGCATAGCCACACCCTCGCACGAATGTAGTGCAGACTACACAGCCACTTGAACTACACAAACTATATGGAGCTGCCATATAGACCTAAGTCTCAGAGATGTAATGACAAAAAAAAGGTACCCAGTCTCTTATTTTCCTTAAAATGAATATTTATGAAGAAAGAATTGAAACCGAGATTTAAAAACAATCCTAAAAAGACAGTTACATAACATATTAACCAACATATTTTTTGTTTTAATGACACCACAGTGTTTTTCCCTGTTCTAGTGCAGCAAAACAATGTCAGAGCTTAAATTTACAGCCGGTTTTACCATGTGGCTTGTTAAATATTATTGGTGAGCAGAATACCCCAAAACACAGACTAACACCCTGCAAGGCAGCAGCCAACATGACCAGAGGACACTGGTCTGAAGCCTGTTGATGGATGAGTTGAACATCATTCAGCAGTTTTCCTGGCCATGCTACATAGTAATAGTAACCTGGTGAAGACAATATAAATCCACTTTAGCCAATGGCTTTGGGGGATCTGACAGATAACAGAACATACTGGATGCTTCTATTTAGATCAGTCTACACAGGCCACGTAGTTGCTTTCCTTTAAACCTGAATTTTACACTTTCTACACATTGTTGGGATCACTCTCAGAGCAATTTGATGAACGATAGAAACACTGACAGTCAATCAAAATACCTTTGCAGTTACAGGGCATCACGTTCACCAATTAATCAATGATGAAAAAAAATGTTAGCTGCAGCTTCTATGTCAGTCAAAAAACAAAATACAAAAAACCCCAAAACAAAACAATTGGTTTTGGTAAAATAACCCCCTTCCTCCAAACAGAAATCAGCTGAATACATGAACTTAATCTAAGGAATGAACTAAAATGGTCTCTTTTAAGCTGTAACCCTAAATATCTAAATCTTAAGTAATATATATGATGTATGTTGCTGTTAAATGATGAAAAAAGGTCAGTGTTGTGGCACTATTTAGTGCTGCTAAGGGTTGGTCTACTTGGATGAAGTCCTTTAACCAATATGAAAAAAAAGTGACTGTGTGGCAGACGCAGCAGTGACCGCTCGCTGTTTGAAGGCACCATTAGTGCTTCTGTCCTCAACAAATCACAGGTTTCTGACAGCGACCGTCTTTTAAAAACCGAAAAAAAAACCAACACTCAGCTATAAAGTGGGTGTTGGATATTCTCCCAAGTCTAAGTCATTCAGTGTCCCAAGTGTCCAAGTGGTGCAGAACAAAAACACTGGCCCACCCAGCCGTCTGGGATCAATTCATCCCTGTTGGTGGTCCAGTTCTTCATGTCACATCATCGACGCAGGGTGTGGAATAAATGTATGTTTCTTGTTTCCTCATCCTGGCTTGTAGTCTCCTTTTGAAGCTCCTTTATTATTCCCATTGTGACTTGTTGATTTACCAGACTGCCAGCGTGGGACGGGCCAACGTTGGCTAACCATCTTCTCAGCATTTCAGAGTAAAGCTACTAATGAGCTTGTCCATCACTGTTCTGTCCAAGACACTCGCCACATCTGAATTCTTTGGTCAACTAGGACTTGGACAGACATCATAAACCTAGGAACTGGCAGAGGTCATATTATGCAATGAATCTTTGGGTCGCTGACTGTAAGCGTACAGTGTTTACTTACAAAATCTTCTTCTCCATGGATGCACTTGCTCTTAAGTGGATCAGCTGGAGCTCGTCCATCAGTGGGACACAGTGTCAACAGAAGCTTGTTTTGTGGGGCTGCTGTGTTCAAATGCATTTGAAGGCAGTACAGGTGTTCAGGATATTTTGTCCACCCTGTGTTGGTTACCCTTTGTTTATGAGAAAGCCTGACCCTGAGTGACCCTGCCTCACTGCTACCTCTCTCATGCAGTGGCGCTGGCAGGATTATATTTCATAGTATGCACAAGAACCACTTGTAGGCCACCTTTAGGTTTCCTACTAGAGCTGCAACCCATCCTGTGTAATACGGGATCATACGTGCTGTATTGAATCAATACAGGACGCAATTTGTCCTGTGTCCTGTGCTGTGTAATTTCAAGTCAATAATGTAATGTCAAGTAAAACCAAAGTAGTTACAGTCCATATAGTGTGGTCTACTGATAGTCCACCTGGTAGAGCGCAGGTTTTAAAGGCTTGTATTTAACCAGAATGGTTCGACTCGAGGCCCCCTGTTGCATGTCACCTGCTTTCCTCTCTGATACTAATTGTAAAGCAGCTGTGTTTGGTTCCTGGTGTGAAATGAGTGAGTTTTTATTTGAACATTGGTTATTAAAGTTCTTGCAATGCACTTTCCTGCCTCGTTTGGTTGCCTCCAACATTTAACACTTGACAGTCTCTACATAAACATCTTTTGCGCAGTCAGATGACATTCACACTCACAAGTTACAGCGTGCACACAAACACAGGCCCTCATAACATAGAGACACACATATGCAGAAAGTCTGATGTGATATCAGCGCTCTCACCCTGGCCCCCAAGTGTTAGCTGGTTCAAATGCATTTGTTTTAACAATAACTGATTTAACACTCGTCTAAAAGAGCAGGATTAGTTTGGTCTCGTCCCACTTTGATCCAATCCTGCAAGGCTGCAGCAAAATTAAACCACAAGCTGTCAGGAAGCAGGAATGACTTAAATGTCTAAAAAAATAATAGCTGTGGTGCCTACTAATGGGTGAGGAACAATCTCTAAAAATGACTAATATGCATTAAAAATAATGGTTATGCTTGCTAATGGGTGACATAAGTCTATAAGCCAGCAGCCCGAGAAACCACACATGGTCTTGATCCTTGCTAATGACTGAGTAGATGAAAAAAATGAAAGGTTAGTGTTTGTGCTGGGAGAATTAGCACCTTTTAAAAACATGTTAACGCTGCATAAGTTTTCATCTTTTTATCTTTTATCACTGAATAAAATGAGTATTGTTAACAGTGATTTAGCCTCTTTTTTTAGCCTCGTGTACCACATAGTTTTACTTTTTAACACATTTACTCTTGTTCTCTCTCAGGCCTCTCGTCAACCTCTTGAACAAGTGAAGCAGCATTAGTTGGTTTAGACCAAACCAGAACTAACGGGGGGAGTGAACATTGTACTTACATTCAGGTGCATGCAAATCATCAAGTCATTTTATTTACATGTGACTGTCAATGACATTTGCAGACATTTGTGGGAAACAGGTAAATTAGCACATTGTCACAATGTTTTCTATTTTGGCATGTTTTGTATTTTTTTCTATTAAAATTTTATCAATTACCTGTTACATTACAAAATCACTAACTAAGGATCATATATATCATATATAAAGATCATATATATATATATATATATATATACGGCACATATCTCAAAATGGAAGCAATGTGCAATAATTGACATTGACTGTCACCCCTGATGAGAATTGTGATCATCAAATATAGGTGCAATCAACTGGTTGACAATTGTTGACAAAATATAAAAAGTTAAATGAAAATAAAACCAATAAAAACATTAAAGACATTATAATAATAACAAAAAATTGGAATATAAGGAAACAAAAACTAAAAATAGGCTAGTCAACAAAAAAAGTTTCAAATCAAATTGTAAATTGAGACCAGAAGCAACATCTCATATTCAGTAAAAACAAGTTATTATGCAACATCTACTGTGTATCTGTATCTGTGGAAACTTGAAATGAACCTAAATCCAGCTCCACCCGAACTAAATCCAGAACGGTACGAATTACATCCTCAGACTTCAACATCAACAAGACATTATATCTTGTCTGAAACACCGGCCAAACCAAACAGAGGCCTGAACAGAGATTTTCTGTGTTGATGGTGATGATTGTAGACATGAGGCAGCAATGCGTCAGTCATCAAGGGGAATATAGAACCTTACATGTGGGCAGACTTATTGTGTTTTACAATCCCCCAAACCCTTCAACCCCTCCATACAACACACAAACACACACACACTTTCTTGGTGGGCATAATTAGAAGAGGAATGTCTGAGAAAGGTTGTTAGGGAACCACCCTGAGCTGCTCACACAGACAGGAAGCTTAACATATATTTCAGACCTTTAATTCGGACACTGCTCTGCTCTGTCTCTGTGCATGAAACTGACGCAGATCCCAGTGTAAAAACGCAGAAAATATATACCTCAAATTTGCACCTAAGATTCACCGGAAGAGAAGGAGAAATGTTCTGCATTTAGCTGAATCTCTCTGTAGGCAGCTGAAAAAAAAAGCAGAGTAGGTTTCTACATTTAGAGGCCCGTCATTACAAGTGACCAGAAACGTCAGATGTCAGAGCAAGTACTGGTGTCAGCAGAATTCATATATGAGAAATGGCCTAAAATGTAAGATGTGAAAACAATTGTGAGCAGTGAAGTGAAAATTTTTGATTAGAGCCACTTGATGAAGGTTTTAAAACAGGATATGACTCAAGAAGCTGATGGGACAAATTCTGAGCCTCAGAAAGAAGAGGGCTGTAGCTTTCTCTTTTTCAGACTATAAATAAAATGACCAACATGCATACAACCCAGTAAGAATACAAATTAAACTAAACTGGCCTACACATATTATTACAGCAGCCTGAAAAAAGGAATCATAGTATCTCTATTTAGAGATATAAGGTTGCAAAAAGCTGCACTAAAATATTATGTTATATCACACAAATGTCAAATGTCTGCTTTAGAAGAGTGAATGCACCCAAGCTACAAAACCATGATATCAAGATCATGGTGCAGAATCATACAAGACATGATTCGCTGTAATGGTAAATTAGTTGGATAACGGCGGCCATTGACAGGCTCCATTTCTTACTAAATCATGAGGCTAGACTAGGCTAGGCTAATGCTAATAGTTGTAGCTTTTTTCTGGTCTTGCTTAAACTAGCAGGAAGAGGCTGAGTTTTTACTTTTAACACATATTTGCACAGATTTTCCAGAAGATGTGAATTAATGCACATTTCCATCCACCACTGCTATGTGAATACAAGATGGTGATGTGAGAGACAGACAGCCTCCATATGACTTATTTGCTAAGCCTGCTTCCATTGTGTGTGTGTGAATTTGTCCAAAGCAGCAATAAACAATCAAATTAGAGGAACGTGTTTCAACATTTAGCTAATTACCACAGTCTCTCACATAAATGATCCATTATCATCACACAGTTTGTTATTAGTTCTGCCATAGAGTGCTGCAGGGACGAGTCCTAAAACCCAGAAATTAGTTGCATTTAAGCCCTTCCTGTTCCCTCGTCCTGAAATCAATGGGTTTTTTTGGTTAGATGACAGAAGAAAGATTTGTGGTTAAAAGAAGCTCAAGACGTTCATGTTCTATTCTAAGACATAAAATATGTCTGTTGAAAAAGGCCATTTACTAACAAGTGGCTAAATGGGACTACAGAGGTTGTCGGGGATGTTAAACGACATCACGCCTAACATTAAAATCTAGCAGCTCATCAACCCACCTTTACAGCCTTGTTGTGTTAATAATTTTATACTTCTGCAAACTATTACTAACTTTGTAGGAGGAAAAGGTTTTTAAAATTAAAGTACAAGGTGGAAGTTTAGTAGTTGTGACGCTGAAGTCGTGTCACCGTGGTGTAGTTTGTTTACAGCCTAACATTAGCATTTTACTTCTGACTGTATTCAGGCTTCAAAAATCATAAAAATTTGTTGGTGGTTTATCCTGCTGAATAAAATGTGTAAGTAACAAACTTTTGTTCATCACAGAGTCTATTTTTTTAGCAGTAATCCAAAATAAAATGTAAAAATCCCATTGGCTTTTTGTGGCGGGAACCGGGACGACGCTAACTTCCAGGTTAGCCTACAAAAATACTGCACTCTGTTAGTGTCAGGATTGTCTTATGCAACCTCTCTTGGTCATTTTTTGGTTGTTGCTTGCTTAGTAGTTTCAAAAACTTCATTAGCAGATATGCTTTGGTATTGGGCAGTAAAAGTCTTCAGATGTATTAATAGTTTGATTCATTTACCACTGCGGGGCTGACTCTTGTGTTGATATTTGCTTAAACTGAAGGAGCTGCCAACAGGCCTCATGCTCCTGTAGTTTTATTTCCAGGCCCTTGACTGTGCTGCATCACTCAGTCTTGTGTGGGACTAACCCACTCTACTATGAGCTTCACTGTACATCTCTCACCCAGCGCTAGTGGAAACCAGTGGAAATTGCTCCATGCAGAGTAGACACAGCTGTACCGGTCTAAATACAGACTGAACAGTCAGGATTGGCAGGAAACTCAGTGGCCTGGTGTCTGTGCCAGACTGCTGCAGAAAAAAACATCTGTAATTAGTGACAGACAACCTGCTGTAATGTCAGAGTGAAGCTAAAGGAGAGGGAAAACTACACACTGCAAAAGCAAAGACTGAGGTGATTATGCAGCAGTTACAGTAGCTGAAAATGAAATTATGGCTAAATCAACATGAGGAATAAATGGTACTCAGCAGAGGCACAAACAAAACTGAAAATAAGTGTGCTTCTCAAAAGTGAACAGAGAAACTGAGCCAGAACTCCTCAGGAAGAATTGTGTAATAATGCAATGAACTGGCTGTAAAATAAGCACAAGGTTGTTGCATCAAGTCATTTCAGCTTTACATTAGTCACTCAGTCTCTGAAAAGCTGCTCCTGTCTTCTAGGCTCTGTTACAACGTGGTTATGACACTACTAGATCATTAAAAGCTGCACCAAAGATGAACCATCTGCGACTTGGTTGTCAGCCATGCTAGCGAAGTGGGATGGCAATGTCACTCTGTCGGTTGTTAAACCCATTCTGGTCTAAAATATCTCAACAACCTTAATATACATTGCCATGAAATTTGGTTCAGACATTCATGCTGCGCTCATCCCCTGAGTTTTCCTCTAGTGCCGGCATCAGGTGAATTTCAGTCATCCAATTCTTCGGTTCATGACCAAATACCTGAAAAACTAATGCCAAGAGAGTGAGACACAGTGTAATGATCTCATTCACGGTTAATAACAAGCAAACGACATGATCACAACTGCAGGAAATTGTTTCCTTTGCTGTTTGACTGTATGAGACCTGCCACCTGCCCAACACGGTGGTCACCCACAAAGAGAAAAAAACTACTGTAGATCAGAGATGAAATAATTAAACTGAATGTGGAGATTTGTGAATGCGCTAAGGATTATAAGTTGTATTGATAGTTATCATCCTAATATGGATAAACTGTAAATATACACCAATCGGTCTCAACTTAAAACCTGTTATTGGTTCTAATGTGGCACAAAATAAAAATCAGTGCATTAATGTTAGATATTACATGATTTTTATGGTGATGAATGATTAGGATTCACTTTACAAAATGTAAGGCTTTGATAAAACTAAAATCACATATTATACAAGTATTTTATACAAGAATGTGATCATAGCATTTATTCTTGCTCAGATCAGGCCCGCCAGCAGTTTAAGCAGTGTAAAAACTGACTTTGAGGAAAAACTGTCTCAGACTTGTAACTGTGATGAAGGCTGTGATATCTCAGATAATTCAGCTTTTTGCAGCTGTGATCAGAACGTGCAACTTTATTCATGGAAACTCAGGGAGAAGCCAAACGCCTGTTTCCATCCTATAATTCCACACTGATTAAAAATCTGTAACACAGCAGCCATGTTTCCCCACATGACAATCAGCTTGCACCACTGCTGACAACACAGCATCTCTCACCAAACCAGCATCTGCACAACCACTGTCATTTAAGCAAAACTTGATTCCACTGAAGTTTGTTTTCTTTGCTCTGGACCAAAGTCGACTTTATTGCTGTTGTCTTATTTAGTCTGTTTAGGCCCACAGTGCCCATCTACAACCAAACCAGAGCTTGTAAACAGAGGTCACATGATGTAGAGGCAGATTCTTTATTGGATGGAACTGGGTGACCTGTGAGTGTGCCAGGTTTGTGATTTTGGCAACAACAGAGTCACAATAAAGCGACGCAACCCATAATCTTAACGTCAGTGTTAGAGGTTATTCCCTGCAGTTTGTTCGCAACAACATGTTCTCAACAGCACCACAGTTCTCTGGGACAGAGACTCACATTTTTAGCCATCTATGAATCTCGGCTGAGGAAACCAAACCAGATCTCAAATGAACTGGGGACATCAGTGTGATTCACATACAAACAGCCAACAGTACTGCATTGCTCCAGGTAAAGCTTTTCTGCAGCGACTGTCCTTTTCACCATCAAGTCACACAGCTTCTCCCATCAGGTCTCACCCCGGTGGCAACATGTTCTCTTATTCAAGAAAATGTAAAAAAAAAAAAAAAAAAAAAAAAAACATCTGAAAGGCTGAATCTGAGACTTTGGTCCTGTTCACCTGCCATTCAGGTGTGAACGCACCCAAAATGCAGTCAGCGCACATTTGAGATCTGATCACTCAGTGGGCACATTCTTTAAATGGTGTGAATGTAAATGCATCCACAGTGAAGGACCACCTCCCCTTCTGACGTCCTCTGTCACAGTCCGATTAGTCCCAACACAGTTACATATTGAACTGAAATTACTATTTCAAATGGTTAAAACCAAATTTCATCATAGAGCTGTACATAGTGCATTGATGTCCTCAGTGCCTCCTTGTCCCGCTCTCTTCTCTCCCTCTCTCACAAACACATTGACGACAGACATGTTGAACTGCCTGAAAACAGCAACTCACGCATGTTTACTTTCATATATGTAAAGCGGGGAAGTGAGATCTGATCACAAGTGGTCACTGGAGATGCATGTGCAGGCAGTTCAGAGCAGTCCTCTTGTTAATTCCTCTTGTTCATTCCAGGTCTGAACAAGGCCTTAGTGAGACAATGGGCCTTGTGTAATAACTCATGCAAACAGATATTTCTTCAGATGTTCCGTTCACCAGATCATCATCATCATCATCATCATCATCATCATCATCATTACCACTTTATTGAAAGTTTTTAAAGTTAAGTTTAATATCCTTGTCACATCACCACCATCTCTCATGTTAGCCGCAGACCTCTTTGCTTTAGATAGATGATTATCTACCTTCAGGTTGAGTTATTCTCTCTGAATGTCTCTGGCTGGTCCGATGACACCGTTAGCAGCAGTATTATGGTTTCTAATTGCGTCAGGTCCTATTAAACAACCACTGGCACCAAGTTCGTCATTGATCTTTATGCTAATGGTGACCTCTCATGAACCTGCACCTCTTCATGAACGGGTGGTACTCGTTAGGAAGAGAGGTTCTACTTAAACCAGTGAACCTCACAGGAAAAGGTGCGATAGGTTGAGGATAACAATATGTTAATGTTCCTGAATGAGACCCAGTGGGTTTTGTTGACAATGTAAATATAAGTGAACTAAAATTGAAATTTGGAAAAATGTTTTAGATGCTCTGTCTCCAGATGACCACATCACCTCCTGTGACTTACACACATGATCCTATAAATGTGACTGTGATGAAAACTGCTGGTTCCAGGAAGTGAGACACCAGACCTGCGGCCAAACCAGATACAGAGAGTGAACAGCCACCCAGTCACCCTGAAAACTGGGGGTGGAAACTAAGAATATTGTAGACCTGCTGTGTGTGTGTGTGTGTGTGCGTGCATGATTTGTGAACATGTGGTCTCCAAGAAATCAGGAAGTGATAAAAACAATTTTATTTTTCTGTTGTTCGAAAACATGTTTTACTTCAAGCTGTTTGTTCTTCTCTTCATCTTATTTTTCTTATTGGCTATTTAATATTTCATTTGGGACGCGTAAACCCCGTCTGCTTTAAAATCAGCAATAACGTTCTGCATGAATTATTTCTTGGGTTGCCAGGTCATTTTGGAGGCGACTGTTTTCATTTAAGAGCTTTCCTTCAGATTAACGGTATTATTCTTACTGAGCTCTGTGTTTGTGTTGCAGAGGTCCAGCAGTTTGCTGTAATATGCAGTGGATAGGCAACCTCAACCACATAAAGCCAGAGCCTTGTCAGTTTCACAATGTATTTATTTCCCGCCTCAACAACTGCGGCTTATCCAGACTTTGTTTATGGAAGATGCAAAATTCAGACAGAAAAAATCCAAACTGTGGCCGGTTTCACCATCATTTTAGTCAAACATAAACAAATTAGGTTTCATGCACTCCTTGTTATGTGACTGTAAAGATCTGGGAGTTTTTTTTCTTTTTTTTTTTGAAAATTGAAGGAATGAGGTCATGTTTGTTTATTGTGTGTGAATGTTATTATTTCTCTGCTTCTCTTCTTTTTGTTTTAGTTTCTTTCTTTGTTTCAGTTTCTATGTGCCTCTTTGTCACCTCTTCCTGTTTTCTGAGATTTGCAAAGTGAGGGTAAATGACAGACAGAGACAAGCCGATGGCAACTACGCCAATGTTGGAGCACTTCTGCTAAGGAGGTAGCCAGTACATAAGAATCATGAGGCCAGAGGTGGACACAAGCACACAGCTCCATTACTTGAGTCAAAGTGTAGATCCTCCTGGTCAAATATGATGTCAATACAAGCGAAAGTTGTTCAGTCATATCGTTACTTGACTTAAAGTACTGGACAACCTGTAGAATAACAAACTAAACATTTATTTCTAAAATTTCGAACATGGACTTTTTTTGGACGGCCCATGGTCTCTGGTGAAGATTTTTCTGCTGTCATTAGAACTGAGCTGCAAAAAAATGCATCAAACACAACATGACGGAACCAAATACAAGGTAAAGCAAATCACATGGGTGGTCACTGTGTTGGGCTGATGTTTGTGGATATTATGTTGTACATTTAAGATCCCAGCTGTTTATATGGAAATGCAATGTGCCTATTAATTAGTCATCTGCACATTATCAACATTTGAGGTGAAAGAAATTATAAGTAGCCACAAAGTTGAATGGGTAGTAGTAGTTAGGTCCCTAACTGGTTCACTGTGCATTCTGCCCCACTGCCCTTTCAGTTCTGTTGTTCATGGTGTTAATAGCAGTTGAAGAGCCCCCCCCCCCACGGGCACGGACAGTGGTGAGGCAACAGCAGCTGCCTGGCTTTGGTTTGAGGTACTTGGGGAAACGCCGTCCATTCAGCCTCCCTCCCTCATTGCCTCATGCTCGGTGCCAAGCCGTGATCAGACTGATGGAAATTGTCAGTGTGGTCACAGATTGCCTGAAGCTGGATGGAGAGGAAGAGTTTACTGTTCAGGAAATCTTGTGAGTGTGGAACATGGGGAGCCTTGATGCGGATGTGACATCCATCAAAGGCTCCCACTCAGTGGCTGATGGCTGGGCTTTTGGCAAAGTGTTGGCAGCCCTGGCCAACTTCAGCACACTGTGCCAGCGTTAGGAACAAACACCATCATCAGACCACCAGGATGACCTCCATATACTGGCCGCAGGCATGACCCTTCTCCCTCCTGAGAAGTGCCTCAACAGATGGCTGAGACAGAGGGTAGTCAAACCACATGTCTTTTGATTGATCTAAATAGGTCTGTACAAGAGGGACATGGGTTTTGGGGGTGGCAGATATTTTGCTCCTCTCCTGTAAAGGACACAGTGTAAATGGAATAATGTGTCAACACACAACTAGTGTATTTTTTTGTCTTCTTTTCTTTTTAAGCCGAATGATGCTTTATCGTCTGTAAGGCAAAACATAATGTCTATATTCTGCATAGAAACACATTAGCTATGAAGGAGCAATTTCAGTTGCTTTGATGGTATGTTGTTATGTTTTAAACATGGTCTGCGATCTATGTTTAATACTAGCTCTAACATCTGTGACCACAATGCCACGAGCCCCCGCAGTCAAACCCTTCTGTGTGAATTTGTCATTTTGTTGTAAGATTAGTTACTCAGCAGCGATGTGTCTCTCATTTTGCTCTGTGCCTCTGATTCTCCCCAGCTGTTGTTTTTGTTAAAAAATGAAAAACCCAGTGAGGTTACTATGCTATACTATAGTTAGTATACAAAACAACTGACATTAAAACCACGTTAACTGTAATTGTGGAGTTTTCAGGCCACAAAAGTGCAGGACTCACTAACAGGAACTGCCAGTTTGAAGTAAAACAATATGCTTCATTGTCCTCCCAAAATGCAAAGCTGCAGGTTACATAAAGCTGACTTCAAGAGGGGCATTTACTTAAACGCGCAGTAGGTAACTTCTGCAATCAAAATTATAACAAAAGACTGCTTTGGGTTACGTCATGAAATAGCATGGGATCATGGGAGTTGTTGTCTTCACCACCTTTACTGTAATCTTCTCTCTGTTTGGATTTTTCAGTGTCAGTCATTCAGGAAGTTTTTACCTTGAGCTGAATTATCTACAGAGGTCTCCTCCTCTCCAGAATAAACAGACCCGATGATTAAGACTGCATTGAAAGCAGTTTCACATGCTAAGTTTCTCCCACGTAGTACAGTGGACACTGGATATCAGAGAAGGGTTGGCAGCTTACACTGCTATTCTAACTAACTAACTAACTGCAAACTTACGAACCAGTCATTTGGGAGTTTTTTTTACCAGCAGCCAAATTATCCACAGAGGTGTCCTCTCCTCTGTTACAAATGAACCAGGGGATTAAAACGGTAGAATCACAGAGTAAAGCAGAGTCACTCTAAAAATCAGGGATTTACCTTTGTTTCTTTGACAACTTATGAACCAGAGTTCAGGATGTTTTTACTGGCACATCATGTAGTTACTAATCCACCAAACAGGCACTTCACTGTTTTTTTTACCAGCGGTTGATCAGCAGGCGTCCTTCTCCGTAAGAAATGGACTAGGGGATTAAAAGAAATAACAAATAAAGCAGTTTCACTTCAGAAATCAGTGATTCGCTGACACTCTTCGGTGAACACAGGGCATCTCAGAGTTGCATGGACATCCATGAGTGGACAGGACCTGAGCTGCCATTTGCCTGGCTGATAACTTAAGATTCAGATATCCAATGACTAAAATCCTTCATCTGTTTAAAATATATAGTTGAAAGTGACAAAGGTGTAAAAAGAGAAAAAAAATGTGGTTTAACGCAGGATATAAGTTATTTTTGAGTGTCTGGCAAGCAACTGCAACACTGTTTTTTAATTTATTTATTTTTCATCTTTGTTGAAAAACATTGAACCACAACGATAACACATGTGCGTGGGGGATATGACGTCATTGACAGGCAACCAGATGAAACTTAATCATTGAAAATCATTGGACACAAAGGTCAGTCATCTTTTTAATCCATCTATGATGGAAAAGTAATAAAACAGGCACACCGGATCATCAATGACCCAACACCCATCCTCCATTGAGAATATGAACTCTTACCATCAGGAAAACGGTTCAGAGCCAGCAGATACAAAAGCAACCGCTACAAACTCTCCTTCATCCTGTTATCCATTACACTTCTACACAGTCAAAGCACCCCTCAGCTTGAACTGCAGGCATCACTTTAGTTTTAGCATCTATCTTAAATTACATCTTATTTACTATTATTGTTTTTAAATTTTTTTAGAATCCATTTTTATTGGTCTTATTCTTTGTCATTATGTAGTTTTATTTTAATGGTAATGGCAAGAACATGTGGGATAAGGTAAGTGCATAACTCAAAAAATATATATAACAGAGGTCTAATCATTTTTATGACTAGTCATTTGAATGTGGAAAAGTTACATATTATAACTTTAACTTACTGAAATAATTGTGTTGATGCTACATATGCTATATTACTATATACTATATACATATACTATATATGTTATTTTTTCAGTCAAATCAGCAAAACTCTACCAACATATATGCATATTGTATCATAGTAGCAGAAATAAGAAATTACTTCATAATAGTATTTAAAACAAAATGCAAAACAGTCATCAACACCAACAGGAACTAAAAGTTGTACGACTTAATCAAACTACAGCAGCGAGTCGACTAAATTCACAGGCACAGAGCACAAGCCCTGAGTCTATTTTCTGATTCCAGAGCACTAACAAATCTGCTCCCAAACAGTCCCTCTGGCTTTCTCTGGCATACTGGCTGCAGTATGGCATGTGTATGAAGTGCCAAGGGCAGCATGTCTGTATTAAAGCTGGTATAAGCAGAGGCTGAGTCGAGTACACAGGGTTTAATCTGTGCTGTTTAAAGCTCAGCTGTGTCACGCAGTACTCAGCTGAGCTTGAAGATGCTGCCATTTCATTTGTAACAGTAATAAACTAAACTGGTGACATATAAAAACCCAGTAGGCAGGAGAAGGGGATGACTTTTATCATGTTGGACTTTGAAGTGCAGCATATAACTATTTCCTGCAGTACTTACCGTTATAAACTCAATTTGTATCAAACTCACAAAAGTATCTATAGAAAAGATTGGTCCTTTTGTTTTTGTCCAGCACTACGATGATGCCATTGAAAACTCCTGATAAAGTTGGTAAAGTTGGACCTTGAGCTAGAATTATTTTCTCAAAGATAGATGTTAGATGTGAGTGGCTCCTAGAGGTCTCAATCTTCATAATATGAGGAGAAAATACATAGTGTTAGGAGAAATACATACTGATTATCTTATTATTTAATTACTATTGTCTTCAGAGTATGTGCAGATTTGAGGTAATCTGCTTGAGGAACTTGCAGAATAGATGAGATCCAGAAAAAAGAAGTGAGTTTAAAGGATTTTCCTCCTTTGTGTATTTCTATGAAGACCAAACCCCACAAAAATAGACAAACATGTGCACTTACACTACACACAGACACACACACACACAAACACAGTCTGGGAAAGTCCTTATCATAGCTGGTTTCTCACTTTCCTCATTTATGTTGTATTCCACTGTCTGCCAGCCAGTGTTCCACCACATTTATAGCCTGGAGTGTGTGTGTGTGTGTGTGTGTGTGTGTGTTTGGATGCAGTGCATATGTACATGTCTTTAAGCGTATGTGTGAAAGTGTATGAAACTCCAGAGCGAGTTGTTCCGTCTCCACCAGCAGCAAGACCTCATCTGATCTTTCCCAGCATCCATTAACGCTCTCGTATATATTTTTTACGATAACAGAAGTCGAAGGATTAATGTTCTATTAAAGATTAACGCAGCAATTTGTATGAACACACAAATATCCTAAGGTTGCTGTTAAAAGGAATATTTCCACACTGAGGCGACCACAGAGTTCGAGCCCCTCATATACATTTTAGAAGAACAAACAACTAGAAAGTGACCAATGACATCAGCTTCACAATACGTGTGTGTGTTTCCGTGTGTGTTTATGCTTTCAACTGTAATTGAGTTAATTTTATCCAGATGAAAACATTGAAGGAACATAGAACTCTCAAACATACGTCCATGTTTGTAATGAAAGGTTAATGCACTGCAACCTGAACTACAATATCCCTCTTTATGTTCTTGCTGATCATGGTCTGATCACGTCCTGCATTCACATTCTCCGTCACCTGAGGAAGACTTGCTCCTCTGTTTTTCCTAACATCGCACTAATGAACGGGAATCACAATCATCAAACGTGTATTGTCGACCACAACATCCAAGCCTATTTACTAAACGCAGATGTCACTTTAGTCACTGTTCCTGTTGTCGGTTGAGCATCTTTGCGACTGAAACTTCTGCTGTATGGGCCCCAACAATGAACACTCTTTCAAAGTCACACAACAAAACTTTTCCTCCTGCTATTTTGATACTGAATCATAATGAACTGGGCCTGTTCAGCATATTTATACATAACCCAGAGCATGATTGGATGTTAACTGACTACTTGAACCATGCAATGCATCTGCATGGAAACATCTGCTTTTCATCTTGTTGCTCCAGTCAGTCATTCAGTAACTGTCCTCACATCTGACTATTTGATGCCATCATTTTCTAATCAAAAGATGTCTGAACTCACCTTGTTTCCATTTGGCAGCCTGGATTGTATGATGCAATATCGTCTTTCACCACACAGACTGATTGACATCTATCAGTCACTGCATCCCAGAGGGGTGCTGTTTCAATCATTTGAAAAAAATTCAATGACATCTTAAGAGCTGGCTGTGACAAAACAAGGAGTGTGTTATGTGACTGAGAAAATTATTATTATTATTATTATTAAAATGTTGTAGTTGAATCCATACAAGTGCAATCCAACACCTTGCTGTACATGATTCATATTCAGACAACTTTTTGAATCCCAAGAAGGGCAGCTTACCCAGTCCATACACAACTACAAAACTCACAGTTGAGCTAGTTATATGTCAGAGGCAATACAAAGGAACAACGAACGGTAAGTAAAATAAATAAAATTGAAATTTAAAAAATAGATTAAAATAACACATTTGTCACAATTCATGAAGTGAGTAAATAAAATAAGAAACAAAATTGATGAATTAATTTAAAATTTGAATTTAAATGTTTAAATGTCATTAAAATGGGAATTGTCATGGTTTAGTAGCCTGATAGTAGGAGGAATGAAGGACTTGGAGTACCCTAGGGGTACACTGTAACGCCAGCCTGAGGCCATTGTAGTGAACTCACTGGACAGAACAGGAGCAGTGTTACAGTTTGTATTCAATACACACTGGAGTAAGAGAGTAAGGGCCTAGTCTAAGTTCCTCTCCAGACGTGTTTTAAACTATGTAAAAATACTCTGCTGTGATTAATGTTTTGTTTAACATGGTTTTCTCACACAAGAAGTAAAAAAGAAAAATCTAAAAGTGGGAAGCACATCTACACTACCTCACTGTGAATTCTGGATCAGGTCTCGCACCCAGTCTGCCACCACAGCTTGTGCTCGGTCACCAGGTGAAAGAGCAGAGAGTGTCGAGATGGTTAGAGGAAAACATCAGAGAGACTCAGCCACATATGTGAGCTGCCGCTCTTTGTGTTGACAAGGTCCCAGTTATATGATGTATAAAGCCCTGCTCTCAGAATCTGTTTTTATGAGACTGTCATTGGTTCGCTGCAGTTCAGGCTAGAAATCATGGTGTTGACTAATTATTATTTGATATGTCCTGTATTATATAAAAGATATCACATAGACATATTAACAAGGTTAAAAACAGGAAATAAATGTTACGCAGACGATCAGACTATGAGATTAGGGTGTTATTTTGTGGCTGTGTTGTGGGCAAGTGAAACTGTTTATTGCTGAAGTGTGGCAGATTGTCAGCATAAATAATTTACATACACATTCATTCACGCACACATGCACACGCACACACACACACACACACACACAAGAAAACAAAGACAGATAAAGGCAATGAACGTGGCACAGTCAGATACCTATAGAACACACACACAAGCAGAGAGTAAGAGGTACAAACACACACATACTGATAAAAAAACCCTGAGAGTATAAATATTAGCCCACTTGATCTGTTTTTATTCGCACTTTAGTCTTTTTGGGGGAAATTTTATTGAACTATGAAACAACACTTTTGTGTTTTTCCAAATAAACGTTTCGCTCTACCAGTTCGCTCCACTCATATTTGTTTTTGTTCCCGATGCTGGAAACTGTAGGTTACAGGAGACTCAGTGTCCCAGACCGGTCCAGTCCATCCTGCACTCATCACGTTTGATGTTTTTTTACTGTTTTTCTTTTTTTTTCAGCGGTTTGTCTTAGTTGGCATTTTCTTCTTCCCCAGGCTGTTTGGTTTCACTGGTTTCTTCTTTATTACTTCTACACACAAATAATTACATGAACATGATGCCCACAGTGAACTTTTCATCCCTTAATTGCCTTCACTCTGTCTTTAATATTGACCTTTAGTAACTGTGTCCTGGTTGAACACCACACCCTGTTCTGTGTTGTGTGTGTGTTCTGTCAGTGATGAGCCCCACAGCCCCTCCGTACGTCGTTCCACCCGAGAAGTTTAGAAAATGTTTCTTTGGAGTTGATTTGTAACTTAAAGGCCCTGCACACCAACACTGGTGTGTCCACCTAATCTGAGTGATTGATCTGGTCACCATGGTTACAGTAATAAATGCTGATGGCTTGGTTAGGTTTAGGAAAAGGTCACGATTTGGGTTTTGTTGGACGATATATGTTGTCATGGTTACAGTAATAACAACATGGTTAACTTTGTTGAACGGTCATGGAAAATAGAAACAACATAAACTGCTACTTTCACATGGGAATCGAACACCGCTCTCCTGGGTCATATTCATCCATCCACCCCAACCTCCTCCTGACGTGGACTTTGTTGCTCTCTAAACTATGTCAACGCACTTTTCCCTTCGCTCCTGATATAATCACTATGTCCACTAGATGTCGCTTAGCTACAAAACGTAACTATGGGTGATAATAACCTGCTGACAGATGACCTGTGGGCTTTTTGTTTCGTTTTTTTCCAGGAGGACAGTGCTGGTTGATTAGACCTCTGCTAAGATTGAAGATGGGTTAGGGTTAGCGTAGAGCCTTCCTGAAAACACATGAGAATATTAAACTTTATCAACCAATGGCAATGATAAACCCAAACAGGTGCAGCAAAAATATTGGAGATGTTAGTTATTTAAAATAACATTATTCATCATTTTTTTGTGTCAATCAGCAACTTTTTAATTTTTTTATTTTTTTAACTGAGAATACGTAAAATGTTAACTAAAACTAACTAGTTAGCTGAGACTAGCCAGCAGCTAAGCCAGGGCTATTCACACTGAGAGTAAAACAAACACACAACAAAGACAGAAACAGAGACACAAGACCACAAATGATCTCAGACACATTCATAAACATGACATTTCTGTGATGAGGCAGAAACTGATCCAACATGTCCTGACATATTCTCAGACATCTCAGACACGTCTGTCTGCCGCCCCATGCTGCTCGAGCCCTCTCACAAACACACAGCATCCTTTCGTAAATCAACACCACATCTGTTGTTTTTCAAAGTTCAGGGCTCAAGGATTTGCATAACTAATTACAAATGATCTGTGGTGAGAAATATACAAAAACTTTATTTGAAAAACAAACAAAAACAACAGTAAAATTGAGTTGGTCACACAGGAGGTTCAAGAGGAGGAAGAACACACGCACCAACACTCTTTAACACACTTTAAAACAGACATCTTTAAAAAACATTGAAGACCTATAAGACCAATAAGCTCCAACTATCAAACTGTTCTCCGGGGTCATACAAGACTGAGCAGGACGCTCCGCCTCTGTTTCATGTGCTACATACCTCAGAGTGTCGGCAGAAGAAGGAAGCTTTGATTTGAGCGGTTGTGTAATTGTACGTTTGTGACTCTCGAGGCCTCAGAACTCATCAAGCTGTCAAGAGTTCAACATGTCTGTACCGTCAGAGTCATGACACACTGTGTCACTGTAATCAGACTGTCAGTGTGTGTGCGTTTGTTAACCCACTAACTAACTGCGTTGACAGACGAACTGAAAACATGTCTTTCCTGTGTTTGTGTGTGTCCAACAATCAGTGTGTTTAATGCAGTAACTGAGTCACTAAAACTTTTATCTGTGCATGCGTATCAACATGTTCTGAACCATGCGTGTGTGGTATTATCTTCATCTTCTGTGATTCTGAATTACTGATTTAGGTCCATTACAAATGTTGCCAAAACAGTAGCAATGTGATTTTCCTGATCCACCCTGTGTGAAAAACGGAAGCGCTTTGCCGTGTTTTTTTTGTCCTGGGAGAACGTGTCTCATTGTATTGGCCACCTTGCATCTGCATTTTGTTAAGTATTTGTCCAATGTTACCAATGGGAGGAAAAATATTTTTCCACAAATTTCCACAGCAATCTTACCAACATCAACCTAGAACTGACAAATTGCTGAGACTAAACCAAACAGTAGATGTGTGGTAAATGTGCCATATTATGTACTCAGGAAAACTGTGTAGTTGGTGATAATTCTCTGTTGGTTCATTGCCACAAATGATACCATTGCCATAATTTTGATCCATTGATTAGTGCAGCTTTAACTTTATCAAGGATGAGAACATTGATGAAATCCAACTCCCTGATCTGGAGCCATACACATGACCATGTGAGGTTTCACAGAAAATGATATGAACAAGATTATTTTTAGTGTAATATTCTGATTATTGCAAATCATATTATTTGGGCAGAAATGTTATTTTCCTCCAAAATCAAGTCAAAATTAAAAATGTTCCATTCCTTTGGTTTATGTCCAAAAGAAAACTAATGTTTCCATTATCCTCTGCTATACATTGTGTTTTGTGCTAATTAGCACATGTTAGCATGCTGATTTGCTGAACTACATGGTACATTAACATTATACCTACTGAACATTATTTTAGCGTTATAATTTCATGCATGTTGGCATTCAGCTAACATTTGGCTATGGAATCTGTATCTTGTTACACAGTTGGTATAAAGATTGTGTAACCGCATTTCACTTTGGTCAATAATCACACTGTCAATGCTGTACACATTTGATTGCTTTTGGTTGATCAGATCACAATCTGACCACATGAAAGTACAGGTATAAAGACACCTTGAGGACAGATTGTGCATAATTCAGAAGAACAATGGAAGATGGAAATCATCTCCGTACTTGTGTTATTGTGTTTGCTTGCCTTTCGAGGTGAAGGAAGACGCTTCACAGATGGCTGCCATCTTCTATTCTTCTTCTGTCTTTTTGTTTTTTACATTGTCTTCATTTTTTTTTTTTTCGTTTTGTTTTTGGGACCCGCACAAACAAGAACAAGATGAGACGTGAGCTGGATTGAACGATCTGATCTCAGTGTGGAGAATGGAGACACATATTAATACCAGGTGTAACTGTAATGATGTCAAAATTGTGTCTAGACACAATCTGGATATGATACACATTTTAATGCCAGGTATAAATGGAGTCTAAGGTAGAAGAGAGCCTAAGCCTATGACAGCTTCCAGTAGCAGGCTACAATTTATTTTATTTTTTTTCTTTTTGTTATCTATGAAAAACCCCCAAATAAATACTGTAAGTGGACACCTTGTTAGCTATAAAGTATTTATTAGCATTTGTAAAGGGGTGATTCTGTCCCAAGCTTTTTGATCCATAAGCAGTTTCCACTGTATGTGCATACAAGTGTGTGGTTTTATCTGTCAATGCATTTAAATGTACTGTGCTCCTGCATGAGTTTATGTGTTTATGTAGACAGTGTAAAAGTACCTAGGCAATATGTCAGTGTGTCAGACATCAACAGAGCCAGACTCAGACAAACTACTGTAATTGCAGGTTCTTCACCACACGAGCCAATCACGGTTAATGGGCCGTCTCAACTGTGAGTGAAAAATAAATCACATGAGAATTCAGACAATTCCTGTCTGTCTGGATCCCACCTGACACTAACTGTTCTTTTTAGTCCATTTTTTAAATAAAAGTTCTGCCAAATTTGTTTCATTCATAAATTTAAGTCAGTAACTACACCTCTTAAATCACCTGACAGTGACTGATTCACAACTGAGTGAAACCCCCTGACTGAAACCCCCTACACTGTGGCAGTGTCGGTCTGTCAGTCCACCACTTTGGTCCAGACTGAAATTCTCAAGAAGTATGGATTTGTTATTGGGCCCCTACTGACCCTGACTATTAATTTCCCCAGGCATCCAGAAATCAACCACTGCTACAGAGCATAGATTATTATTTGATTAATCTATTAGTCCACTGACAGAAATCATGGCCACCAAATAACTGATTTAGCTTATGATTGTTTCATCATTTTTTCAGTAATGAGGTGTGAATAAATAAATAAATAAATAAATAAATAAATGAATAATGTGAATATTTACCAGTTTTTCAGTTTTCTGTGATGCTAGACTAAACAACACCTTTGGGTTTCTGACCAGTGGTCACACCAAAAAAAAAAAAAAAAAAGTAATTTTCTAATATTTTCTAATATTTATATAATGAACAGTTCATTATTAAAGAAAAAAATTATATAATTATGTTTTATCTTATGTTATATAACAATGAAAATTGTTGTTAATAATACAACTTTCCCACAGGTAATTTGTGTGTTAATAACTTGACACACAGAAATAATAGAAGCAATTTAAATAAAACACAATATTATAACAAATGTGAACAAAATATAAACTAAAACAATTAAGAAAAAAATTGACTTTTAGACAGGATCCCTCTATATTGTACTTTAATGGTGCAAATTTATGCAAAGTACTCATATTTGTGATTAATCTAATTAAGTAGACTCTAATGATATGGAGTAAACCTGGGGCTTTGGGTGCCCTGGACAGTTGCCCACTTTACCTAAATGTGGCACCTCATATAGCCATGGTCCCCAGAGGATAAATCCAAATGACTTTGGTCATTTCCTGACCGTCACTTCAGCGCCACCATGAGGTCGACATTTCCAGTTTGAATGAAATGTCTTAATAACTATTGGATGGATTGATTGGGGATTTTGGTGCAAATGGTCAAGGTCCCTGGAGAATAAACTCTGATCCTCTGGCTTTTCATCTAGTCCCATCACCAGATCAAAATCTTGTTTTCTCTTGTCGAATACAATCCTGGTTTCTGACCAGATACTGCAAAACTAATGACATTTACACACTGATTCTGACAGATGCATAAAGATGCACACCACCAGCTCCACTTACCAAGGTCTACTTACGAGCTTTTATTGATCTTTCAAATACATCTCATGGTCTTCATCAGTGGATATGATTTGTTCACTTGTCGGTGAGATGGCCAACCACTGACTCCTGGTTGATGACCTTTGACAGAATCAGTTTTAGCCTGGTGATTAGTGTCTGTTATTATGACACATGCTGGTAAGGACAGCTATATAATCTCCTATTTGTTTCTATATGCCTTTTTTTTTTTTTACTTAATAATTGCATGTATACTTTTAGATTACATCATCTTAGATTAGTAATCTAGTTATGCTCTAACCCTTTTTAATAGATGTGATTCTAATGTCGAAAGTTATACATACACATAGAAAAAAAAAAAGAAAAAAAAAAATCCCCTCCCCTTGTTGGACAGTTTAAGACAAATCAGTCTGGTGTTGCAGACAAATTCTCAATTATCCGGAGAGACCTCAGTCAGATGATTTTCCTCTGTCTGTGAGGAAGCTGAATCACTGCCATACCACCCATCACTATATGCTGCTGTTTTTCCCAGAGCCTGTCAGTACATGTCCTTAAATTAACTTCATACACAGCAAGAATGAGTGTGTGTGTGTGTGTGTGTGTGCATGAGAGAGAAAAAGTACGTTAACATGCCTCTGTCTGAGCTGTAAGTGTCTGCATGTCTTTATCCATGTATCTGTCTTTGCATTGTGTGTGTGCGCATCCATGCATGTGTGTGTGTGTGTGTGTGTGTGTGTGTGTGTGTGTGTGTGTGCGTGCGTGTCTTTGCCCCCACACCACCACAGCTCCAACCACAGGAAGAGTGGGAGAGAGAGAGGAGAGGTGGACCAGCGGTTAACCTCATGACATCACAAGCTCCGAGCTGATTGGCTGCTGCCAGAGGCTGGAGGGTTTATAATCCTTGCCTTGGTTTCAGCAGCACCATCACCGAGCAGCAAACAACAGCCAGGAAAACCCAGGAGATAAACTAAAGACAAAGCACCTCTGTCCTGACATCCCTGCAGCCGCCGAACTCCTGAAGCTTCCTCCAACTGCAACTAAGGTCAGAATGAACATTTCTCAAACTGAATGTCATATTCACTGTCTACAGTGTTTGGATGGAGTTTTTCTGTAGCACCAGTGTTAGGATGAGAGGTGGGTTTTCAGGTTAATATTTGCACAAGTTGCTGAAAATGTGCCTTTTATTTTAGCTGACAGACTGTGATATTTTAGAAATTTGAAGTGCAGGTTTTTTATGCATATGAAACACAACATATGTGAAGATCTCCGTCTACATACTTTTGTGTATTTTAGGTCTGGGATTTTAATTGTTTGGCCCCTTGTTTTCAGTGAAGGAAAATCTCAATGGTACAGTATACAGTCATATTTAGGACAATAGGAGATTTCTAAATTTGTAGCAGCGCTTGGTTTCAACATAAGACATATAAAATATAAAAACAGTGTGGCATGGAGGACCTTGTCTGGCCGACACAGATGCCTGAGCCCAACATCTTTGGGATGAACTGTAACACTGACTGTGAGTCAGGCCGCATCACCCAGCATCAGTGTTGGACCTCATTCACCCTCTTGTGGCTGGATGAGAACAAATCCCGACAGCCAGGTTCCAACATCTTGTGGGAAGTCTTCCCAGAAGGGTGGAGGCTGTGCCCGTCGTTCTGGACATATCCCACTTTCTTATGTCGGGAACATGCCAAGTGTCTATATACTTTTGGCCGTATAATATTTGTTCTTTATGGATTTCTTATAGTAACACTGTGAATGTAGGTAATGAAAAAGCAAGTTTTACATATGTAGACCAGAGATTCACTGAAAAAATGTCTCCTAACAAAAAACGTTAATTTCTTATTTTCTTCTTAATCATTCTTTAAAAAAGACACTTTAGTTTGTAATGAAGCCCAAACTTCCTAAAAACAAGTGGAAAAAATGATTATTTAAAATCAAATTCAGTACAAATCAACTTGTTTTAAACAGTAAATGTCTTTTGTTCTGGTTCCAGCACTGTAATCTGTTTTATAAAGTGTGGTCACCAGATACTGACACTCATCTCTTCTACCAGGTCAATCAAAATTTGAAACAGGACGAAAGCTTGAGCAGGTTTAGGGCCCAATAACAGACAACAGGGACATTTTGAAGATCATTTTGCAGTTTACTTGGTGTAAATGTTCATTACTTTGGAGGATACAACACAGATTGTACCATATTATAAGAAATTAAAAGCCATTGTCAAGCAGACTCACATTAAACCCACAGAAGGGTTTGGTTATCCGCTATAAAACATGCTGCAGTTTATTGCAGTTAATTATGAGTTCTTTTTTAAGATTTTATGGATCGTGGAAGTCCGCCTGTGATTGGTCGGAGGTTGTGTTTGATTGGCTGATTAGTGTCACAGTGACAGCAGGGCAGGAAGAGGAAGCTGTGGGCAGCAGGAAACTAGCCTCACACATGACCAGCACCAGGGCTGACTAAGCGCACAGAATAAACACAGACAGACACTGATTAACAACCAGCTCAGTCAACAGTGGTTCATAACTGAAGAGCTGAGTTTTTTAAAGAAAAAAACAAATTCTCTGTTCTAACATGGAGGTGAATAAATCACAAAATAAATAAATAAATAAAATAAGTGAGCATTAAACACTTTTGAGTGCTATTCAGTCTGCAAGGAACAGTTTAACAGCTGTTTCAAGCCTGCAAGAGTATATGACTAGATTTCTAGGTCTCTCTAAATCTCCTGAGCACAAACCCAAAGAGAGCAGAGACTATAGTGTTGTAGTTCACCTCGTTGCAAAGGGTCAAGAGCCACTTTCAAAATAAAAGCTGGTACAGCTGGGGTTGTCCCAGTTGTTAAGGGTTCTCTCTCCATGTGTTTCCTGGCTGTATCTATACTGTAAACTATAGTAAGTTAGAGAAAAAAACAAAACAAATCAATAATCTTGGGGGGGAAAAAAGCAAAGATTTAAAGAGAAAGTTTCAGTGGTGCATTGGTTCCCAAATGTTTTGGCTAAAAAGCTGTGTCTACTTGCAACCCTTTGGTCTTGTCACAGGTTGCATATATCTATGAGGCGTTTGCAGTTTAACAAACAGGTGATCTTCCCTCCTCAGGTTTAATTTGGTTTAAGAAGCATGAAGACAGGAAACTTTCCAGTAATTTAAGATGCAAAGATTACAGAAAGGCTCCACTGGTTGTCTGGTAACATCATGAACATGCTGGATTTTGCTAATTTTGAAAAGAACCAGGCTCACTGTCTTTATGCTAAGATGCTAACTTTAGCTTAGCCTTTAGCATTTTAAGCATATGAGTATGATATGAGTAGAATCTAAAATAAACAAGAAAGCAAAATAAGCATATTTACCACCACACTATAGACTACCATAAAAGACTAGAGGACTAAAAAACAAACAAAAGAAACAAAAAGCAAATCCTATAAGCCTATATCCTTACTTTGGAAACTTAAACTGGTCCTCACAAAGATAGACATACAAGAACACACACACGTGTACACAGTCACAGTTCCTGAGTCCCCTTCATTGCCATAAAACATTCTCTAGGCTCCTAACTCCAATTCTAGTCCTACATTGAAAACCAAATCTTAATCCTCCGGCAGCCCTACAGAGGACTTCACACAAACCTCTTCATGTTCATGGTCTAAAATGCAAACTCGTCCTCACAAAGATAGAAGTCCAGAAATACACGCACACATACAGTCAAGAGGGCGCCTGTCATGTTTCTGCTGTACTGTGGCTTTCCAGTTATAACCTGTGAATTACATAGTATAGGACGAGTCCATCATTAAAGATAGAAACAGACGCTCAGACTGCTCCGCCCACAGCATACACCAAAAGTAAAGCCACAGGAAGGGAGGGGGGAAAGAGAAAAAATACTGTTCTTTACTCACTTACTCCTCTAAAACTCTACTACTTTTTAAGTCACTGTTGCTATTTGTCAATAAATTGCATGAAAAGACTGATACCAGCAAGAAAATGATCGTGGTAACAAGTACTAACAAGTACTGTTGCACTTGGTGACATGTTCCTTCTTTACCATGAACATACATACTGTGCTTTATTTTGACTCTATCCCACACACACTGTCCTGCAGCTGGAAAAACATACTAGAGCATGAAATCTATATTAATCCATGACTGAAAGTAGTCCCCAACAAATACACCATTTACTCCTTTCTGAGTGATGTTTATTAAAAACTGCAGCAGCCAGCTGTTTTAGGAAATTACCTAAACTTTGAAAGACAAACACATTTGATTTCCTGACAAACAGAAAATCCGAATATCACCAGATATATTTATTACGTGCTATTGTCCGGATGCTAGTTTAAACTCACACATGCTTCCTGAGCGAGTGCTTTGCAGAATGATTGATGGAAACGTAAACTAGACTCAAATGGCAGAAATTGTAAATTAAATCTTTCAGGCCAAACACCCACAGACCAGTTTCATCTTTCTAAATCATACCTGCTATTTTCTCACCAGAGAAATCAGCCAGAAACATCCTGTCTCATAGTTTAACAAACCACGCTCCAGCATTATGTGATTTTCTTGCACTGATGACAGAGAAAATGTTTCAGTGTGTTGAAAAGAGTTGTCACAGACACATTATTGCTCCTTTAACGCTGTAATTAAAGACTTAATGACTTCCTGTGACATATCAAGGCCCCAAGAAGCGCCACTACTAGTTAACACTCAATGCAGCCTCCTTTTTTAGGAAGGAATCTGGGCGAAGGAATTTACTGACAAGACGTGAAGCTCATTTTCAGTTTGACATGTCATTGTGTTTCCTGTGAAGTTATGGCCTCAGCAAAAAGTATTTTGGTGCTGAACAATCTCAGCATATTGTGATTATGTTTTATTGTTTTATACTGAGATGTTTTATAGTGTGACTATAACCTGCATGTTTCTGTTTTTCTTCCTGTCCAGACACCAAACTGTGACATCATGAAGGTGGCCATTGTTTTCGTTCTGCTCTTCGCCACAGTCCTCTGCCGGCCGGTGAGTCATTTTCACTGACAAGTCAAAACTGCAGCAACAGCAGCATCGTTGCTTTTAGACACCGTTACATTACATTTCTGACACGAATTTGCAGTCAATCATTTTGGGTCATTTACTTGAATTTTCTAGTTTCTGATTCATTTTTTAAATATATCTTTGTTTGCTTTGTAGGCAAGAAAAGTTTCTGACAGCAGTTCAGAGAGCTCTGAAGAAGTGGTGAGTATTTAGAGAGAGAGCGAGAGAGAGAGAGAGAGAGAGAGAGAGAGAGAGAGAGAGAGAGTGAGACATCCATGCTGACTGATGTTGTCCACAGGTCCGACAACCAGCAGCTCCAGCCATCAAGGAACAGGAAGCAGCAGATGCAACACCCGCACAGGTGAAATATTTCTTCCCTTCATCCATTTATTCATTTCTTTCACTTCATTTTCTCTGGGTTAATCTACTCTTTTCTTCTCTTATCATATTTTCTTTTCATTTATTCTCCATTTTCTCTCCTCTACTCACTTCTCTCATCTCTTTTCTCTCATTCCCTCCTCTCAGTACCTTTTCATATCTCTCTGGTCAGTCAATTTCTTTGACAACCCATTCACTCAAGTCTGGATCAGGCAAAGCAGGCAACTACCCCAGGGCCCTTGGTCCCCAGGAACCCACAAAAGACCCAACTTAAATTCTGTATATATCCTGAATTAAGAATATGCACAACTAAAACAGATCAGGGTTATCTCAGACTGGACTTTTTATTTTTAACAACATATTTTTGTCCCTGGAGCCCAAAGTGGGTTAATCCGTGATTCTTTGTCAGTATATCCCTCACCCCCAAATCGATTAGAGTTCTTTGGAGCTTTCCATCTCAGAGACAAAAGAGCTGTGTTGTGGGGGAGGCTAACATCTGTGATGCCCCTCATCCACTTTTTGAAACCCTGCAAATGAAAGGGCAGGTTGTGGAGTAGGTGGGGATCAACTCAGATCCCTGTTTTTCTCAGCACACTGACGCTGTGTACTGCAAAGTAGCAGAAAGGAGGAGAAAAAGGAGGATTAATCAAATGCATTGTGTGTCTCTGATGTTGCAGAACATCGTAGCTGCCGGCTCAGAGGAGAGCAAAGACAGTTCAGATGAGGATGAGGTGAGAGACGACTAATCAACAATTCAAATCAAATCAGTCATAATTTATCAGAACTGCTTGTCTTGACTACACCTCTGGTAAAGTTTATGACTGTGCGTATTAATGTTTTTTGGCAGCAGGCAGCTCCAGCAGATACAACCTCATCTTCAGATACAGCCTCTGTCAACAGCAGTGACGACAGTGATGACGACGACGATGATGAAACAGAGGAGAATGTGAGTATAAACTTACCGGTAACAAATCTGGAGACATTTACAGCACAGAGGCGGTTGCTGAAACTGTAGAATAAGCCTCAGTTATTAAATCTCAAGCCAAAAATAGCAGAATGGTCTGCACTACAGCCAGGGAAATTAAATGTAAGATAGTTATAAAATAATATTGTAGGATGTTGTTTAATTACTGATACAAACAAACCACTACCTGTACCTGTTTGCATGTGGATTACATGTGTCGCAGTGGAAACAGTTCATTTCCATGCCTGTATAATGGTTTATATGTATGTGGCCTGCTCACTTTTGAGACCGGAAGTGGCCCAGACACTGTGCTATTGCAACAAAGTTCTGTATGTATGTACAGATGCTAGGTTGCTGGTCTCTGAGTTTGTGTGTTGTGTAATTTTATAACCGTAGTTGCTCCCAGGTTAATAGACCAGGACAGCACTTCACAAAAAGTAAAAAAAAAAAGTGAAAAACTTCATAAAATGAAGTAAACACAACTAAATTTTAAGTAAACATAACAAGTGGATAAAAAGTCAAAATAACCTAAAAATTGTTATATGAATTTTAAATGTATTGGTTTTTAGATTTTTTAAGATCAACTTGTCCGATTTACAGTGTGGATGTTGTTCATTGCCAGCTTTTCCAAAGTGTACAGGCACAAAGAAAATGTATACTGTTTATACTGTTTTCCCACAGACTCCAGAATCCTCTAATATTCTGGTTTGGTCCTGTGTTGATGCTCCAAACACTAAATCATATTCTTACTCACCTCTCATCTCTGTGACTCCAGGACACTGATGAGGATGAATCCAGCGACAGCTCAGAGTCAGGAGAGTCCTCCACCCCAGCTCCCACGACTGCCGGCCCTGTGATAGTCACAGAGGAGCCTGTGATAGAAACCACCGTGGATCCCATTGTGCCAACCATCGTTACTGACACAGCCCGTGGCGACAACTTGGGAGGCTACCCCGGTGAATACAAATCCATCGTCTACGTGGAGGACAAATCCTACCACAAGGTGCCTGCTCCCTACAAGTCCTACGAGTTTGTTGGCACAGGAAAGAAGATGGCCTACGACATGACCAATGGCAACGAGGTGGAGAAGTCACTGACAATGTACAAGGTAAAGGTTAGTTTGAGCTTTTTGAGAATGAGAATGTGGCACTAGGCTGCTGTAGCACCAGAAGTTGCAGGTCAGTCAAAACAAAAACATATTGCACATATAGCAGTCAGTCCACAGAATTCACAGCCAGTTTTTAAAATCTTTCTTTTGAATAGTTTATCCACCTGGAGTCTTGAGTGTCCAATTTCTGCCTTAATATATATTTTTTACTCCTTTAAGTACAGTAAGGTGTCGAGAAACGGCTAATTCTACCTCATACTAAACCACTATTATCCATGTATAAGCTAAGCTCTTGGATAGTATTTACAATATGGCGAATCAGAGCTGGTGCTTAAAAATGTAGCTAAAGCTTAATAAAACTCCAAAAACCTAATGGGCTTTTTGTCCTAAACTTGAATATATTAACATGTAAATTAGCTGTGGACAAATTCAATTCACTTGTACTTCAGCTAACATTTTAAACTCTTTTCAGCACTTGCACTTCATGTGAAACTTCAAGAGCTTTCAGCCTAGACCTCAACTGACACTTCAACTCCTTTCACTCCTTGCTTACACTTCAGCTGGAACTTTCAGCTCTTTCTATCATAGTCTCTTTAAATGATGTTTCAACTCTTTTCTGCACCTCCACTTCATCTCCTGTCAGTGTTTGGTGTTCAGCTGACTCTTCCAGTTATTTCAGAGCTTTTACTTCAACTTCACTCTCACTTCAACTTATACTGCCCTTCCCTTCTAACTGCCACTTCTGTCAGTGCCTCAACTACAGGGACAGTTTCATTTAATTTAAAGAAGCTATTCTTAAGTTTTGCCATTGCAGTGTTGGCATTAACAGCTGTTTACTTACATACTGTCTTCTCTTTCACTAACATTTTCTTCCACTGTATTTTACAAAAACTTAAATAAACTAATATATAATAAATAACTGAGGACTTACTATACAGATGAATCTGACAAAGAAATCTCTGCCTTACCTCCAGGCTCTTCAGGTCCACTCTGATGTCCTGGAGGAGGACACCAGCACCCCTGACATGGAGAGCCAGGCCTTGGATGCCACCTCTCAGGACCAGGACCTCAGCCCCCGCCAGGCATCCCTTCCAGAGGAGGAGAGCGCCAGCATCAGCGAAGCGAGCGCCAGCGATGCCACCACCAGCGAGAGTGAAAGCTCCAGCGCCCCACAGGAAGAGGAGGAGGAAGACGAGAGCGCCAGCACCGCAAGCGATAGCACCAGCACTAGCCAGGAGTCCGAGGATGAGGAGAGTCAGAGCAGCGAGGAGGCCACGGCCACGCCTGGAGCTGCCGACAGTGACTCAGACGAGAGTGACAGCAATGAGAGTGATTCAAATGAGGAGGGGGCGGGACCTGACACCACCACTGACATGCCAGTGGTCATTACTGCCAAATAAGCCCCACCCATCCAGGAAATGGAGTGGATGGTGGTGTCACATTCACATAAAGAGCGCATGCTGCATCCAGGTGCAAAAAAAAAAAAACCCTCCCAAGCCACTTTCCACTGCGGGGTCAAACAGTGTTCAGCCGATATTTCTTGTTTGTGAAGGAGAAATAATATTTTTGAGCAGTGATATTTAAATAAATCAGTAAGTCTCTACACCGTGTGGTCCAGTCATATTGATGAACCCCATGTTTGACCCTGCAGTAGGAAAGTGGTTAAAGGATGTTGAAGCTGACGACTGCTACCTGCAACAGGAGGTTGACTGACCTCATGACCTTTGTCCCACCCCCTCTCCCCTCTGTTACTGCAGGGTGAAAGGTCAAAACTGGAAAAGAACAAAGAAACAAAGTTGAGTCCTGGTATCTACACTAGCACAACATTGCATTTAATCAAGAATTAATAACTGCAATCTGCACACCTACATTGTTTTTGCTTATAACATAAGAGAGAAAATACACAGTTTATTTAAATATTTGTAATCATTTCAAGCATAATAAAAAATGAATTGACATTAAGTCTGTGCCTGTGTGGCTTAGCTTTGTTGCTCGCTAGTATCAAATCTGCTGGTGTAGATACAGGAACTCATCATCCGGTACAGGGTTCAATCAGGTATAGATGCAGTACACACATACAATCAACACAGCCCAGATCATTTGCACAGTTCCTACCTACACTACATGTTGTTTGTCTCATGTTGTTTACTGTAATGTATCATATTGTACCATTTCTAAAATATTAATAAAGTTCTTTTTCATAAAAATAGATCATCTTTGTGTCTGCTTGTATTAGATGTAAAGACAGGAGAAAGCAAAGCATAAGAGAGTTGCAGAGCAATGATACACACAACCGTTCAAAAAAACTGGAGTAGAGACAGCAAGTGACTGAAGTTTCTTCTAAAAGCTGACCCAGGAAAATCAGATGACGAAAATCAGTGCCACTCATCTGTGTGAGACATATGGAACTGAAGCCATAAGATGACTAGCCTAGCTTAGCATAAAGCAAATATAGAGAAATAGCTAGCTTGGTTCTATACCTTCCAAAACCTCTAAAACTCATCATTTTTCTAAACTGTGGTGTAACTTTTTCTTGATGAATAGTTTATTATTCTGCCATGCCTCTTGTGCAGCATCTATGCTGGTTGCCTGGCAACACCGCTGCAAACACAAGACTCCCATTGTTATGGAAGACATAGATACAACATGTATTGCCCTACAAAACCACAAATTTTTGTTTTGGAAAGCGCAATGCTAGCTATTTCTCCCTACTTCAGTCTTTATTCTTTCACCTCCTATGTAGGCAACTTAACACACAGACAAGAGACTGATATAAACCTTCGTTTCTCACCATCAACAAGAAAACAATCCACCTGCACAGCATGCATGTGCAGCATTTGGGGGCAAAAATATTAGTTAATGCTATTGTGATTCATAGGCTTTCTGTCTAAATGACCACGTACAGTACTGAACGTTTTGCCTTCAGTTGGCTTTTTTAAGCTTGTCCAAGACTGACATTCACAGTAACTCCACCAAATGTTTTTACCATAGACTGTAAATAAAGATGGACGTAGCCTCTGTGATATCACCCGTAGATTTCTGAAGAGTGGTTTTTAAGCTCAGCTCCACCGTCGCCATCTTGGCAGTGCCTGACCCCGCCTAACTCCCAGCTAATCCGAAAATGGGTAAAGAGGTGGAGCATTAGCATTGTTAGGACATCAGGGCTTCTTGCTCCAAGGCTAACCAAAGGCTAATTAAGTTACTAGCTATTTAGCTAATTATTGGGCTGAGCGAACAAGCCAGGTAAGGTGAGTGCAACCACTGATATCTGCTAATTGGTGCTAATATGTAAATAAAATTCTTAATGTGACAAATTTCAGTCACCTCAAAATACAGGGGTACAGACTTCCCCACGTTCCGTTAGTCCATTAACCACACAACAAGCCATATTACTTGACCAGTATTTGCAAAAAAAAAAAAATCTTCCTCAAGTGGCCAGTCGAGGAACTACAGCTTTTGGCACTTCCATTTCCTTTGCTTCATTTTTTTTTATGAAGGAGTTTGCTTGGTATCAATACAATTACTCAGCTGGGTAGATATCTAATGTGCAAGTACTAGTAATCCAGAAGTGGCCAACTTCAAGCACCGCTTACAGGGCTTCACATCTGTACGTTGTTCACAATCGAAGGTCTACTGCTGCTATGAGTAATCAAAACCATTTATCATCACAAATGAAATAACTACCAACACCACACACACAATTCCCAATGACAAAGATCACCCTACAAAACAAACAATTACAGACCAGCAACCAACTGCTAAATGAAATAATCCTCCTAAAATATTTTACTCCACAATTTTCTTCACAAATAATCTGTCACCTGTTGCAAAAACATATTTGAGGAGTGGGGACAGAATGATTCTGCTGCAGAGTGTAAGCATGTTAGTATTAAGACAACCAGGAATATGAAGCACCTCATTTTTGTCTAGACTTATATCCTCATCTGTTAATGTCCTCCCTCCCTTCCACAGACACAGTCCAGACAAATTGAAAGGTTCATATGATGAGTGCCTCCAAACTGCATCACTGAAGCCCCACGGGTGGAAAAACCAGACAGGTAAAAATGTGAATTTTTTTTGTTGTTTTTGTTCTGCTCTCGCTCCTGTGCTCCTCCAGGTACTCTCCCTCCACCCATCTACCCCCACCTCTACCAACACCACAGTAATGCAAGTGATTTATGTTCAGTCGTGCAGACAGAGCATGTCTTGATTTATTATCCCCCACAAGAAATAAAGGCAGACACTGTAAAAAGAAAGAACAAAGGCAACATAAATGTGCAAAAAGATGCCTCTGGAGTTTGCCGGGGTACAACGAAGTAGATTATCATGAATGTATGAACAGTATGTACTCCCTGATATTGATATATTCTTCTTTTTCAATAAGTTGATTAAAAACTGATTTAATAATTCTATTTGTCTCTTCCCCAGTTTTCATTTAGACCTTCTTCAAATGAGTGAAATGGTGCACCTTGGATTGTAACAGTCTCTGTGGTGAAGCTGGTACAGTCGAGGCTATCGCGGTGAGTCTTGTATTGGAAGGTTTCAGCGTTATTTTCCCTCTGGATAAACTAGGTGTGTTATGGTGCCCCTGAGAGCTGAATGCACCGTAACGTAAGAAAACACATGCAAATACTCACAACACAACCAAATACAGAAACCAGCTGCAAGTAGCACTGACGACAGCAGTAGTGTTTCCAGGGGATGCTAAAAAGTGATGAACTAGGCTGGAACGCAGTTGTGACATTTGAAGTTTAAAGCATTGACCAACAAGTGCACTTGGATGTATTATAAAACATCCATGGTCCATCAACATTTTTATATAGCTTTCTGATGTTGTCTGTGCTACTTGCAGTGTGTTTATGTATTTGGTTGTATCGTGAGCATTTGCAGCTCATGTGTTGTCAAATTGATGAAGCTGTTTTCTGAATTTGTGTTTTGTCTGTTTGCATGTTAATGCATTGAGCTCTCAGGGCCACCGTAGTGTGGAGCGCTACATGCATTGAGTATTTCAGATGTTTGGAGTTTTCCAGTATTGATACAGTATTGTTCCCCATTCAGACCACAAGAGTGCAGGGTACACTATGATATGGTGTAGAATGGAAGTAAAACAAACCATACTTAATTATCCCAACATATTAATCCATAGGCTTCACTAGTTTAAGGTTGTAATGCTTTCATATCATCATTTATGGCTGGTAGTTTGGTACTGAGACAGTTCTCTTAGATCTTAGATTTGACTGCACTACTCCTGCTGACTAAACACTTGAACAGCTTTGCACCAGTGGCACCGGAAAGACTTTCAGGACAAGTGCCTCTGAACAGATCTTTGGTTGTTGAACGATGTAATGATCCTGCATGGGTTGGCGTCAATCCATCCTACACTCTCCTACTGGGAGGGCTGCTGACAGCTCGTCCAACACTGTGAACACATCTGGGCTTTAGCTTTTATGTAGAAGACTAACACAGTAACAGGATAAGACTAATTGTGATTACTATATTTATGCATGAGTCACAGTGTGTAATCCTGCAGTGGGATTTAAGACATGAAGAACCGAACAATCAATCAAGTCTTTAAGAACAATTTAGTCATGTTTTGAGTGTAACAGAGTCTTCATAGTCCAAATTATCTGGGAAAAAATTACAAAAACAATATTTATGTTTTAGTGGACTAACCACTGTTTCTCCTTTGTGGCACTGCCTTCAGGGGTAAGTAGTCTCTAATTTGCAGTGATCTGTTTACTGACTGAATGGTCCATGCTTCCTGATCAGAGAGAGCAATTTACATATTATTATGCCCCTTTTTCTGTAGAATGAACGTCACTGAATTTGCATGTAAGTTGGTGTGCTATATACAACATACATACAGTATTTTATTACATATTTACATCCGTGGGTTTAAGTGGGAAATTGTCCACCAGGACTAATCACAGCAGGAAAATCAAAGGCTGACCCCTGGGTCACTCATTTTTCCACTGCTAGACCGAGTTTTAGGGTTACCCTACCTGCCAAATCCCCCGTGATAGCTGGGAGATATATCTAATTAATTCACTCATAATGATGCCCACATGTGTGAGCTTTGTCAAACATGATGAAATCAGACCTTAGAAAGACAGTCATGTTATATGGAAAGTCTGAAGTCGAACAGACCACCGTGTTGTATAAGGTCTGTAAAAACTCTGTGTAAACTAAAAGTGGCAGAACGACAAACCTGTTCCAGCATGCAGTGAGATGTGGGCAGTGTGTCTCTCTTCCAGATGTTAGCCCCCGTCCCAATTTCAAAACCACAGCCAAAAAGCAGCTAATATGAGCTGCTTCACTTTCCAGTGTCACCCCATGTGATGAGACAGAACACTTGGGGGAAGTAATTTACAGAAGGACTGGCGTTTTATATCAGGAAAGACATGGTACCAATTTAAATGTTATTGTATATTGTATATGTTTTTAAAAAAGATATCACCAACAGTCACACCCTTGCAAATGTTGCTATTTTGATACTGTTGCACATTTGCTCCTTGTGCTTTCCTATACAATGTTTACAATATGTAGAAGGATAATAGCATGGACCTGATTTTGTGCACGGGAGAACAGTTATGTAAAAACAGGAAAGGTATGAACACAAACTGTGGAGACAAATTTGGAGGAATGCTATAGTCTAAAATGTTTTTAGGATGTTTTTAAGATTTTGCTTCACTGAAACCAAAAAGTTCCAGAACAAAAATTCAGAAAACTATGTGGACATTCTCGCCCATTCTTTACTTCGCTCCATATAGTGTGTAGTCAGGGGGATTTGGCAGGTGTGGGAACCCTAAGACCTGTACCGTAGTGGTGCAGTGGGGAAAAATGACACACCTCAAAATAACTCCCAAACTGATTTGTTTTGTGAGCTCTGGTAGATTTGTTTTCGTCTTTTAAGCACAGATTTGTTGGCATATTTTTCTAGATCCCACTAAGCCAAAGGAGGCCAAATAAATCAACATCAGCCCTGAGACCTTGCGGATCTTTGTTGTGTCTTCTTATAGTTTCAATAACCCACAGTCATATTCATGTTCTCTCTATCTCCACCAGAAAAAGCTGACGTCAAAAACATCACAACTGTGATGTCCGCCATGGTGTTACCAAACAGCACACAGATCAATGTAAAATATGACATAAAATGCACCTTGAAACATAAGTGTATTAAAGTGAGAGACAAATTTTCTGTCATTTTCTTATTAAAAGAAATTCACACTGTGAAAAATGTTGACAGTTCTGAGTAAATGCTGTGAGTGAGACCAAGTTGCCAAATGTATAGAGTGCCCCCTCCTGGCAGATATAGGACACTGCCTCTGTAGGTTCACACCAATATTAGAATTTACATTGAAACAACTGGACAATGACCCTCAGGAGTGGCTTAGGGGCAGCTCTATGAATGTCCTTGAGGGGCCCAGCCAGAGCCTTGTCATAAGATGTAATTTTTTATCAACTTGATTCAGTCCATATTTTATTGGACTGAATCATGAATCCAGTGCTGTGTTTGAAAATATGTTCTGTGTTGGTTTACAGTAAAAATTATGTGTTTACACACATTTTGATTGTGTATTGTGGGTGATTAACCTTCCTTCTCTTCACAGTACCTTCCATTTCAGTGGCCTCAATACAAAGTCCCAGGACCAGCAGCAGCAGCTGTCAGTGCTTCTCCACACCTGGTAAGACCCTTGTTAACCACACACGCTCTGAAGCATCTTTAGTGTTGTAGTAGACAGCTGGCTTAGCTGCACCACTGTGATATCGGTGCTGGACCAGTCACAGTTTGAAAAGTTGATCAAGATTGAACGTGAACATTCGATCTTGATCAACTTTTCTGTTGATTTCATTATTGAACACTCCTGCTGTGTCCTCTTTGAAGATGGACAGACAGATGATTCCATTTCCACTGCGATGTTTAATGACCTCTGACCTTTTGCTGTCCATATTAGTATGTGGTACTGCTCTTAGACAAGACTGTATGAAACTTGTCTTGTTGTGAGTTTCATGTTAACATGACATATATCCTGAGAACTCCACCTGTGGTGTTGTACATCACATTTCAGCATAATATTTATTGGTGTCACAGTTTATGGACCTAATGTGAATGTGTATTTATAAAGCTAAAGAGAAGAAGCACCTTCCCTAAATGGCCCTGGGAGATCAACGCACTGCTACTTAAGTAAGAAAACACATGCTAAAAAATTCAGATAACACCTTTATCCACTGACACATGCATTGCAAATACTCACAACACAACCAAACACAGGATACAGAATTCTTTATTCTTTTTATCTTAATACTGGAGAGTTTTATCTCTTTGGGTATCAGACAATTATTTACACAGGCCTTGTTGATTTTCCTCAGCTTGTCCTTGGATTTTCCAAAAGAAGAGCCACAGATGTTGACTTGATCCTGCGCCGCCTCTGACAGACGCTTGGTGATGGCGTCGATGTCGACTGGCTGTTGGGATCCATTGGTTTTGCTCGGGACTTTTGTGAGGAGCCTCAGGAGAAGAGCAGTCATGAGCTAGTTGGTCATCTCATCTGATGTAGAAGAGGAGCTATCAGTTGACTCTGCAAAGAGCCCCTGACCGAGCTCCTCAGGGGTTAACACTGGACTGGGGGGACATCCTTCAGGAGTGGGGGGACATCTTTCAGGACTGGGGGGACATCCATCAGGAGTGGGGGGACGTCCTTCATGACTGGGGGAAGAAACTGCTGGAGGCTCAGAGAGTTTGTCAGGAGATTCTCCTGGAGCCAACTTGGGTGACGTCAACTCACGACCATCAGCATGGTCACAGACATTGAGGCCATCCTCTCTGACGGATTCAGATGGTGCAGCCTCAGGAGGTGGTGTCTGACTTAAATAAGACGGTGTTGGGATCTGCTGGTCTCTGGCTTCAGGGGACTCCAGTCTCATGATGTCCTCCTCTTCTGGTGTGGACAGCATCTTTGTGATTACATCCTGGATGTCAGTCAGTGCACCAGACACTTCCTCACTGTAGTTGGTTTTCTCTGATGGTTCTTTGTCCATCCACAGTAGCACCTTCTGTAAGAACGTCTCCACTGAGTCCTCTGTAATGGCGTACAGAACCTCAGGAGAAAACGGTGACCGGGTGGCCTTCCTGGTTAATTCAGGGATGACAGAGTCTGAAAGACATCTGTCCGTTGAAACCACAGGAATTTGATCTGTCAGGCCAGCCATCAGATGTTCGTACAGTTTATCGACCAGTTCCTTTGAGAACTTCCTGATCTCGCCACTGGCCTTGATGTTCTCCAGTGTTTTGCTGGCTGCAGGATCCTCTGGCTGGTGTAACTTGTGAAACAGTCTGTCAACATCAGTTTTTATGGCCTCAGAATTAACTGTAGACCTCTTGGTCCTCATGCTGACCTCTGACACCATGCTGGTTGGACTGGGAGTTTCAGGTGTAGGCCTGGGAGACTCTGGAACAGCTCCTGGCATCAGACATTCATCTTCAGTGAGTGTCAGCTGAGGGGACCGTGCACCCTGCTTGAGCCTCACCAGGAACTCTAGGCGTCTTGTCCTAAACTTGCTCTTCAGCTCTGCCACCATTTTTACATATTGTTCTTGGGCAAACCTGGAAAATCTTTGTTTGTGGTAGATCTGGATGGAGTCGGTGGTGTCGTCTGAAGGTCTGGCCTTGTTGAAGATTAACCTCATATCAAAATGAAGCGTTGGAGAGATGCTTTTCTCACTGCATCCGGCAACATATTCAAAGTTGTCATAATGCAGATCTTCTTTTATAACTTGAACGATATCAGACGCTGCATCCTGAGCATCCAGAGAGATGACAGCCCGGGGAGAATCATCGCCCTCTTCTTCCATGTCTGGTGTCTTGCTGGACCATTTTAGAAAAATGTCAGTCACAGCTTTAGTGGCAGACGGGACGGAAATCTTTGATTTTACACTCTGAGGTGTTTCACATTTCTCTGGTTCCTCTATTTCAAGGACCTCTGGTGTTGACTCAGAGCTTTTGTATGAGGAAGACTCTGTGATTTTTGGCTGCCAACACTCTCCCAGGCACTGGAACTTCAGTCTATCCAAATATCGTCTCAGACATTTGGTAGCGTGAGACACCATTTGACCAAGAGATCTGATGTTGGACACGGAGCCACTGACAAAAACAGCCGGCTGTGACGGCCAAACAGGGCTGTTGATGGCTGCAGACACAATGGAGTTTACCTTCTGTGAAACTTCCTCTTCGACTAGTGCTGTCAGCTGTTCAGCACTGTCATATTTCTCCTGTGGGACATCGAGAGCGAGAGCAAAGCTCCGAGAGAGCGAGTCTCCCACATTTGTGTTGAGGTTCTCCAGAAATATGTTTATATCGGCCTGAGATTCCCTCTGGTGAGAGCTGTCCTCAAGCATTGGCTTCACAACTCTCAGGACAATTGTACAGAGAATCTGTATCACTTCTGTACACAAGTCAGTCAGTGCAGCTGTTGTGGCTGAGTCCTGAATCCCTGCAGATAACATGTTCCACTGTACTGCAGAGAACCTTTCAAAATATTTATTCACCACGGGCAAAAGAGCCTCGGGTGTGACGACGGTAGAGTTGTCCATCATGGATACGGATTGGTCCATAACAGAAGATTGTTGTTTTACAAAGCTGCTGTAACTGCTTCACTTTGTTTACAACTTACTGTGAATGTTCAGTGTTTGAATTCTCACTGTGGTTGAAGAGTGTGCGTTTGAAGTCACTTGTCTGGAGTGAAAACAAAAATGCAGATTTTAAAAACCAGCTCTATATATAGACGTTCCACTATATGACATCACATGGATCAAAGGCATTTCCCGTCTCTCTCTCTCACATAGCCTACGTCATTAAGGCAACTCTCTCTCTCGTGCTCTCACAGACGCACGCATGCGCACATACAGCTCATTCCTCATGAATGAATGAACACAGCATTCAAGTTGAAATCAACTTGAATGCATCATTCCTGTCATTAAATGAGTTCAACGCGTCTTTTCTTCACTCCGACAGATGACCGGAAGTCCGCACAGTCCGCGGACCACCTGTGCGCTCATGACGCACGGGAATCAACTGCGGACCCCCCCTGAAGCTGAGGGGTCATCATTTCAGTAAGAGCAGTTTTCTACTTTGTTGTACAAGACGAAATACAACCTACAGTTTCTACGGTAAAAAGTTAGCGTGTGCGCTTTGTTCATTTTTCTGTCTTCGCCAAAATATCTCCATTTAACCGTTATTGTGTTTTGCAGTATATTGAGTGTATATGGGTGAGGGGAATGTGAGAACACGCAAAATCTCATTCACAAAAAGCCCAGAATCCGGGGATGTTTCCAACTACATGATGATGAAATCTGTTGGCAGGCCTCTTACATACTGGCAATGCCATAAAGTAAATACACAACATACTCAGACAGACATGCTTAACATCTGCAGGTGTTACAATCATCCCCTTACATAGCACTGAAAGCATTTCATTAATTTTGATCATATTCTCTCATCATATATCATTGTATAAGCCTCGGCAGTGGAAAAGAAAGACTGACAGAGGTGTGTCTGTCAATGTTTTAAAAAAAACAAGCCAGTCAGATCAGTTGTGAAGACACATGGGATCTGCAGTGTAACTGAGCAGATACTACAAAGCACTGCAGAAGCTGATAGACCAGGGGTCTAGTGATCTTCCCAGTGTGGCTTACTGGAGCAGCAGCAAACCCTAACCCCAACACATTGTAGCGTTCATCAAACATACACACCGTTAGGAAAGTTTGTTGTGGGCATACACACAGTATTTGATACTAATATTTGCTTTTTTATCTCTTGCACTGTCCACTTTGCTGCTGTAATAATGTAAATTTCCCCTCTGTGGGGCTAATAAAGGAATATCTATCTATCTATCTATCTATCTATCTATCTATCTATCTATTAGGCACCGAGACACAAAGATTGCTCTTCTCTGATAATTTAGATAGTTTATTTTTCTCTATTAGAAATACTGTAACTATTTAATACAACAGATACAATCATGCAAATTCCTGTTCAACAAAATGAAGTTTGACACAAGTTAAAACAGAAACAAACAACATTAAGATGTTGTCTCCAGATCTCTTTGGGCCATATTTAATTTGGGAAAAGATAAATTCACAGCACATAATTAAACAAAACCACTGCAGCAATAATGAAGTCAACATGCATTGACAACAGACAAGTGCTAACACCACAAACAGGACAACCAGGACACACCCTCCACAAACTATAAACGCACTGCCGTGGGATACAGTGGGATACTCTGGATACTTCCATCCCTGTTTTCTGGTAAAGTGTCAGTGAAATATGTCGTAACAACGTTTGTCTCTCTGTAAATACTCAACTGTGATGAATCAGCACATCAAATACTGTTTGTTTTTTCCAGGTCAGATTAATAAGATGTTTGAGATGTTTGTTTATTTTGATAAACCTGTGCCACAGGTGCTGAAAATTCTTATTAAATAGCAAAAAAAGAAAATTAAAAATGAATACTTTAAACTTATTTAAAAGTTAAAATGAACTACTTTGGCACACTGGGAGAAAACTGGGAGTACTTTACTGAGCCATATACATCTGAATATATATTTCAAACAAAATAATGTTTTGCTTTTTTTAAACTGAACAATATTTAGAGTAATATGCAGTATTTAATAATATATATATATATATATATATATATATATATATATATATATATATATATATTGATTACAGAAAATGTAAACTTCCACATTAACTAGTGGTGGCAGCAGATATTAATAAAAATCAGCTTTGAGTTTACCACCTTTAATATCTCTAAATACAACCAAAAGCTCCATAAAGACTAGATTTATTTGAGTTTTTATGGGTAATTTTTAACTCCCACCCAAGTGATAATTACAGCTGCTTTTTTTCAGCAGACTCTCTGGTCCCGCTGTAATTTAAAATGAATCCCCCAATCCCACTCTTTTTTTTATTTTTTAAATTTTTTTATAAGCTCAGTGTGAAATGTGATTTTTGTGTGAAGATGGAGGCTAATCTGATAGATGGAAACGTGCTAACACTCTAAACCTGGAACCTTTCTAGGCTATCTTTCCCATTATCCATTATTTTGCATTTACGTCTGTACTTGCTGACGGTGGTATAAATAAGTAAGTCTGCCAATCAAACATATTGGAACAGAGCTTTAAATGAAAAAAAATAAAATAAAATAATACAATAAAATAACAATAAAATTGCTCATTAAGAATAACACTCAATACACACTGCTACAACTCACCCCTTATGGGTTAGTGATACTGTCCTTACTGAGTATCTCTGCTTATTTGGTAAACTTTACCTCCAAAGCTGCTAAAGCCCCGTTCACCCTACTGGCTACAGCTAGTTGTAAAATTACAGATGGTTAACAAGACTGACACCTTGTTGTTAGTTGTCTCCTCTTCTCTCTGTGGTGGGAGTTGGTGTTGGAATATCGAAGGTAACACAGCGAGTCGGACCGGGGGTTGACATGGCAATGGGTGTGGTCTCTGCCACGTTCGGCCTGTCTGTTTCCACTGTGATTGGTTCAGGGGTGAATGCACCCCTTTCAGGGGTGGTCATGTTAGGGGTGATCATGTTAGGGGTGGTCATGTCGGGGGTGATCATGTCGGGGGTGGTCATGTCGGGGGTGATCATGTCGGGGGTGGTCATGTCAGGTGTGGTCATGTTAGGGGTGGTCATGTTAGGGGTGGTCATGTTAGGGGTGATCATGTTAGGGGTGGTCATGTTAGGGGTGATCATGTCGGGGGTGGTCATGTCAGGGGTGATCATGTTAGGGGTGGTCATGTTAGGGGTGATCATGTCGGGGGTGGTCATGTCAGGGGTGATCATGTTAGGGGTGGTCATGTTAGGGGTGGTCATGTTAGGGGTGGTCATGTTAGGGGTGATCATGTTAGGGGTGGTCATGTTAGGGGTGATCATGTTAGGGGTGGTCATGTTGGGGGTGATCATGTCGGGGGTGGTCATGTTAGGGGTGATCATGTTAGGGGTGGTCATGTTAGGGGTGGTCATGTTAGGGGTGGTCATGTCAGGGGTGGTCATGTTAGGGGTGGTCATGTCAGGGGTGGTTGTTGCAGCAGTTGTTGTGGCAACAGTCGTCGTGACAGCAGTCGTCGTGGCAGCAGTTGTCGGGGCAGCAGTCGTCATGGCAGCAGTCGTTGTGGCAGCAGTCGTCGTGACAGCAGTCGTAGTGGCAGCAGTCGTCGGCGCAGTAGTTGTCGTGGCAGCAGTTGTCACAGGTGTCGTGGTCTGATCAGTGACTTCCTCTGATGACTCCTCAGAAGATCGAATTTCTGAAGAATCACTGGATTCTGATGACTCTGACGACTCTGAGGAAGAGTGTCGATGGTTGAAAGGCTGCGAAAACACATTTACTGTGTCATTCTTCAGTGCCAGTGCAGGTGGTAGTAGGTGCTTTATGCACAGAAGAAGAAAGTATCAGAAAGTGTGGGTGTGGAGGTCAGGATGGTGGAGAGATGTGATGCACATCCAACTTTGCTCCCGCAGACTGTCCCATCGCGATCCAGCAATTAATGTTAGCTTTAAAAAAAAAAAATCACAATCTTTTCTTAACCTTAACCACATTATTGGTGCCATGTGCCCTGCAGGCAGGCAGCTGTCCACCAATGTAATTAGAAATTGATATTTGGTTGAATGCAGGTTGTGACATCAGGTGACCAAAATACAGCGTCACAACGTCTAATGCCAACGTCTGTTTAATGTGGAATGGTGATGACAGCTGACGTTGGCTCGAAGTTGTGTTGTTCTGTAATCAAAGTCCAAAATCTTCCAAATGTCTCATGCCAACGCCTTTTCTCATACCAACATATATAAAAAAATAACATTCTAGTTATGAGCAAAACCAAACACCTACTACTGTCACAATGTCAGTTAGCTACTGTCAGGTTTTGACATTAACCAATCCAATCAAAATCTGTCCAATGTAATGTCCAACATCTTTATAACATTACATTGATGTCCGATGCCTGCTGGGTGCAGGCAAAATATCACTTTAACAATGCATTAAAACAATAATTAAACACAATCCAGTGAATTGTCTAATTATGTCTTTGAATGTCAAACTGAATTTGATTTCTCCTGACATTTTGTATATGGATACTGCAGCTATCAGGCATCATGTTCCAGTTTTTGTGGGAATGCGAGTTAGAACAACATGAAAGGCACAGTCAGTGAGAGAGAAAGGAGAAGTTTGGAGGGAAAGATTAATATGCAGTGCTGTGGTTAGCTCACCGGCCTGGCAGAGGTTGTTGTAAGATATATGATGACAAGGGCGGTTGTCAGAAGCTTCATCTCTCCTCCTGCCTGCCAAGAAGGAAAGCCACAAGCGAAAACAGAGTCATTTACACGCTGACAGAGGCTGTGTGTTAGAATCAAGTTTCTACTGGAAACTCTGAATGAACATTACGGCAGATAATGTGGCTGATATAAAATCCATCACGTTTCCAAAAGAGGTAAATAATCCCATACTTGGTCACTTTCTCATAAACCCATAAAAAATCATGAAATATAAATTAGAAGAAAAAGAAAAAAATAAAATAGAAATAAAACATGGTAATAAATATAAAGACTTACCAGTTTTCTGCAGCACCTTATTTGAACTTCTTTTAAATCTGCTATAAAACAATAGGATTCTGTGCAGCTGTGATCACTGTTTCTCTGTTTGAGGGCAGACAGATGTCTGACCTCCACACAGGACTGGTTCATTATATGCTGCCTGGGCAGAGGGGCTGGGCAGGGCTGTGATGGGCAAGAGATGGGGGTGGGGGTGGGGGGGTGTTTGAGTGGTTGAGCAAAACTGGATATCCTGCGGTTAGAGTGGAGGGGAGGAGCTGAGGAGGTGTTGTTTCTTGAGTTATGTTTTTATTTTTCTTTGGCACATATATATTTATTTTACTATTTTTAATCTCCTACATGGGATGGACGAAACACCACAAACACCTGAAGTACACTCTAATCAAATGTTGTGTGATAATGCACAAAAGTAATCAGATGTTTTACTGTGGCAGATTGTGGTCAGGTGCATCCTGTTTAATTTAATTATCTATGAGATGTGTCTACAACTTGACTGGAGTTCACCTGTGGAAAACTGGATTGATTAGACATTAGGTCTGGTGTTAGACTGCTTTGATTGGGCATTAAGAACTATTGACTGGTCACTAACAGCCAGACTTCAACACTTGTTACTGGGTCCTCTATGAGTGTTCTTTAGCACTGTAAGCTAATGATTGCTTGTGTAATCTAAAACTAAAGCCATAGAATATAATAATACATAATCCCATAATGTATTTAATTTTAAACCCACCTCCATCCCCAACAAAACTTCATTTATATCTAATTATCTGTTCTTTCATGGACTCTTATATTCAAAATAAGATTTTTAAAACTATGAGAGAAATGTGCTGCTACCATGTGGTGTAGACCGCTACGTCTAAAAGGGAAATTGCAAATAGTCAACAATAAATAATCCTAAAAACTGCAATTTGCAAGTGGCCAAATAAATCCAGCAGATCTAGAGAACAAATCTCATGGATAAACTAAAGCTAAAACCAGGCTACTCTCATCGGAGTCAAGTCGCTGAGTTTGAGAAAAGTCGGCTGCTAACCATTGCATTGTCACATAAAAGCCACACACAAGCACACACACGCTTGCAAACTAGTTGCTACTGATGCTGCTTATGTTCTGTACAGTTTCACAGATTGACAGATTTTACACAGTTTACAATAAAAACTTCCCACAAATCATCTTCATATCAGACAGTTCCAGACCTCAGGATTTGCCTCAGTGCCAGTGTTCAAGCTGTGGAGGAAGGGATGGTGGAAGACATGTAAGTTAAGTATGGTGACAGGAGCTGATTGAGAAATGACAAATGGTGATGAAAGACTGAATGACGTGGTAGAGAAACGCAGACAGAAACCAGCAGTGTGCAGCAGACGGTGGAATCTTACAGTGGAGTTAGAGTGGAGCCACACTTTGATCCAACAGTGTGTGTGTGTGTGTGTGTGTCTGTGTGTGTGTGTGTGTGTGTCTGTGTGTGTGTGTGTCTGTGTGTGGTTGTGCTTGTGACACCACTGTGTTACTTTATCACTCTAAAACTTCCCTCTCCTCTCTTTCTCTCTCTTCCCATCACCAAAATCACCGAAGGCTCAGCTCACCTTGGCCCCTGTAAAATGGTTGTGATAAATATGATGGACATTTTCTTTTAGGTTAACATGAGGTTGACATGACAGCTATTGGGCAGATTGACATGAGATGTCCCAGAGGTGCCCAGAGCATCTGATTGTCTGACTTTTCATCTAATTCCACCAACAGGTCGATTTGTTTACTTGTGTGGTGAAATATGTCACAACATATGAGATGGATTAGCACAAAACTTTGTAGATATCCATGGTTCCCTGAGGATGAATCTTAATTATTTGGTGTCACATTTTCAAAGGCACCACACTGCACTGAGAGATAGATGCATCGTGCCTGACTTACGTGCACTGTGGATTCTGTAACAGCTGATTCATTCAATAATCTGAACATGTTATCACATAATGATACACATAATGAACACATAATATCATGAGAAAGCCTCCTGTTCTATTATCGCACTGCAGGACAAACAGTATATTTACATCCACAACTCCAACCAGTCCTCCAACCTGAACAACCATGCAGGTTGTTTTTTTCAACCCTCTGATACGACCCATAGGATTGTCTCCTGAAACCATGGTTGCTATGGTTACAGTAACAAATACATGGACTGTACCAAGGGTGGCACATTGCATCTTTGTTGCAATGGTTACTTTAAAAACAGTCATGGCTTGGTTAAGTTTAGGAAAAGATGGTGATTTGGACTAAAATAAGTACAACATTAGACAATCTTTGTTGCCATGGTTACAATGATAACAACGAGGTTAACTTTGTCGAACGGTCACGGATAAGAGACACAACAAACTGCTACTTTCACATGGGAATCGAACACGGCTCTCCTGTGTCATATTCCTGTTTTGTTGACCCATCCATCCACCCCAACCTCCTCCTGTGTGGACTTTGTCGCTCTATAAACTACGTTACAGCGCTTTTCTCTTTGCTCCTGTCATAGTTACTGTGACCACTACATGTGACCTAACAACAAAATGTAACTATGGGTCATAATAACCGGCTGCACAGACGACCTGTGGGCTCGTTTTGTGTAGGAGGACAGTCTCTTTACATCTGTAATAAGGCTGTTAATGTCATTATTGCTGGTAAAATACACACATGCAACATTATCACAGCACACACACTGCACGTCTCCATCAGCATGAGACATAAACCTGCTGTGAATACTCCTTCATCCACGTATCTAATGTGAACCAAGGTAAATTTGCTTGGAGTCTGAGTCAGAAATAACTGGGGAAACAGTGTCAGCCACATTGATTCCACTTTATCCAGAGCCCTTCACTGGAAAATTTCTAATCTGGTCAATTATTACCATCATCCAGCCGTAGTCTTTGCTCAGGTATGGTCATGTTCAGGACAGCTAACACATTCAAGCTAAACTTTTCTTCATGATTAAACTGTAAAAACAAAACATTGCAACAGGACACTTTGAGGTTAAGTAAGTGAATCAAGGTTGTAGGAGTTAACAGTAAAAGATTCCCCCTCTGCCTTGTCACACTTATTTTCCTCTGTGATAATTTAAGACCAGACTGTGCCCTCTTCCTGTTTTCATGAATAAAACCTTTATTTTAGCCTTATATTTTAGGACATCTTGCCCACTTCATAAGAATATGTAAATATAAATAAATATACTCTGGCTGTTTGCTGGCCGCTGAGAATCTCCCAGGTCTTGCTCAAGCACAGGCTTACAACATTTCCAGAAGGATGTGTCAGCAATGCTGCTCCTGTTAACATCACAGAGCTTCCTCATGCTATTGTTGTTTCGCATCAGATTTTACTGGACTATTACAAAAGTCATGACAAGAAGCGTGTTGTTGTCAAAATGACAAAATTGCTCTATATCTTATGTTGCTGTGACACAATTTCTAGCATCAAGCGTAACACTGCAATTTCTGGAGATAGCAAGATAATCTATGTGGAGAAAAAAATATCATGTTGGGTGGAAGGAGGGGTTGAACCTCAGGCCCTCCTCAGCATCATTAATCCCCCCCACATCTCATAGTAACAAGCTGCTTTCACAGGTGCACTGCAACCCTGACCTTTTCTGTACATTACAGAGGAGCTGTACCTGAGAAGCCACATGTTTGAATCAGTTGGACCAGACATTAACCAGACGTTACCCTGCCAGCTCTCTGGTACAAAGTCCATGTTATGTCCTTTTGAGCCAACGTGTGAATCAAGCTGATGGTTGTCCAGAGAATTCAGTGAGTGAGAGAGTGGGTGTGTTGACGGTGTTTCCATCAAGTCTCCTGCACGCTCATCCCAAATACCACCTGGCTGCTGTTGGCACGCCAATGATACAATAATTTTAAGGTAGGACACTTTACATAAGCAAATCCTTTTTGGGAAACAGTCTTCACAAAGTAGCAGAGTCTTGTTGTGGCTTCTACACTAAAGAGTGTGTACACTACTTCATAGCAACCAAATAGCCTGCTTTGACACATTTACAGACATTTCTTTTGACTTTATCATTCTGAACAACGGGCTCGTCCGGGATTTGAACCCGGGACCTCTCGCACCCAAAGCGAGAATCATACCCCTAGACCAACGAGCCGCTGATTAAACTGTTTATCACAGTAAAAATCTCACACACCCTTTGATTTACAGTGTTTATTCTCCATTTCCATTAGCACTTGTTATAGCATTAAGCGTGACAATGCAACACAATAATAAAGGTGGTGCTTGTACTTTACTGAAGTAGCTAAGTCAATTTTATAAAACACAACCCATCACAAAATAGCAGAGTCTGGTCATCACTTTCAGATGTCTATGAATATTTCTGCTCCAAACATCTCAGATTGTTTCATTGAAATAACTATGTGAGGAGATACACAACCAGACCTCAATGAAAGAATAAATGAGCTGTTAGAGGAGACTTCTTTTCTGTAGAATCTTGTTTTGGATTGTGTTAGGACGGACATGATGAAAAAGCTCATTGAGTACATCTCCTCTGACATGCTTGTAGACATCTTGAATGGTTAGAGGAGAACAATGAAAACCTTAATAAACCAGAATAACTTCTAGTTCCATTGCAAATATCCCACATCACAATGCCAGATAGTTATATCCATTATTTTAATTGAATTATCTTTAAATTAAAAAAAAATGTATGTGCAGACTTTACTGAAAATGGTTGGGAACACTCATTGCCAACTATTGCCAACACATCCTGAGATGAGGGGGCAGACAGGGGCAAAAAAGTGGGCTGGGAAATTGTCTCTAGTCAGCCGTCTCTCTAGACAAAGCGTTTTAATGGCTCATGAAATTGAGGGACCCCTAGCGGCAGAAGTTACATACTGAGCGTTTAAAATGGACTCTTTCAGTGTTACATTAACACTGCCGAGTGTAGTTGTTATTGCTTACCGTGTATGAGTTGTTATCATTTTCACCAGAGACACATTTCTGCTCCAAACATCTCAGATAGCTTCATTAAAATGTTTAGATAACTATGTGAGACAGACATTGGCCCTTAATGAGACTCATAACATTCTGTACATGACCAAACAGCTAATCTCTTCAGACATGTTACAGATATTGTTTCATAGGAGGTGCCTTTTTAGGCTTTGGAGGAAGTAGCCTTTCATTCCGAGGAAGGGGCTCGTCCGGGATTTGAACCCGGGACCTCTCACACCCGAAGCGAGAATCATACCCCTAGACCAACGAGCCGCAGGGATGCGAACAAAAATCTCTTTAAAACTTTACAGGGCTCATGGCACTGCAACTAATGACCTGATTTTACTTTACTTAAATATCCATTTTGTATAACAAACCCCTTCTACAATGGTGTCCAGCAGAGACCTGATACAGTACCCTGCTAAGGATTTGGAGTTGTGCGCCACTGTTTTTGTTTACCTTATTCAAACAGTTTATGTTAGTTTTTTCTCTAATTTGTGACCAAGTCAAAGTAATATGTTTTATACTTTATTTTGTTAAGAGGGATGTAAAAAGACATACTTGTAACAATGTTACTCTACTGTTCTAGTCCTAAGAACGGGCTCGTCCGGGATTTGAACCCGGGACCTCTCGCACCCTAAGCGAGAATCATACCCCTAGACCAACGAGCCACAGCAAACTTAGCTGTATCTCAATAAAAATCTGAAATTCTGAGCTCAACCCTAAAATACGACCAAAACCCTTCACAAAGAAACAGAGTGTAGGTGTGGTTCATTTTCATCTTTCAGATGTCTGTGAGTTGTTAGCTTTTTCACTTGAGACACATTTGCGCTTCAAACACATTGCTTCATTTAAATAACAACGTGAGGCATAAAGAGACACACAATCAGTCCTTAATGAACAGTTAAAGGAGACGCATTATATCCTGAACAAGTCAGAGAAACACAATACATTAGATTACATTGCCTTAGGAGGAAACATGACCAGAGAGGTCACAGAGTGCATCTTCTCTGCCATATTTGTAGTGGTAACAGGTGAATTTTAGGATTTTTCTAACAGCCGTTTCTCCTCTTGCTCATGCAACGGGCTCGTCCGGGATTTGAACCCGGGACCTCTCGCACCCTAAGCAAGAATCATACCCCTAGACCAACGAGCCACAAACTGGAACCTATTTATGACAAGAATGATCTCACACACCCAGTTTATTTGGAACGCTCATGTTCATTGTCATTAATAGTCATTAAACCATCAGTGGTGGCACTGCAACACAGTCATACTTGGTACTTGTAGTTGACTTAAAAAAACATTTTATAGAACAAAGCTTAGCAGAGACTTGTTGTGGCTCCTTGTCCTGTTTCAGATGTCTAGGAGTTTCACTAAACAGACATATTCCTCTAAATCTTTGATTCTGATTGTTGCATTTGAATAACTGTTTGGTACCCAAAGAGATAAAACTATCCAGTATTAAAGTCAAAAATAAAGAATTGACAAGAAGCATTGTGCTCCATCCGTCTAGCAGACTTCCAGAGACACAGCGAGACACATTGAAGGTGTTCTGGCAGCATGTGGGGGCCCAACACTTTACTATGTGAGGTTATGTTAGTTTTTCCTTTAATATGTGACCCTTCTGTACATGCTAGTTTATAACATCCAAGTAACACAACCCACTAGTTCATCTGGTAGGTCTACTGTCATGTCTTTACAGACATTTCTGCTGTCTTTGCTATTGATCATTTTCGTATCATTTTAAACATCAGACTTGTTTGGCATTTGAACTCACAAACACTTGCACCCAAAATGAGAATCTAAATAAACCAGTTGAATTTGAAAGCTGAAAGAAAAATCCTAGTTGTTGTTGCTTATCATCTATAAGTCGTTACATTTTTGACTAAAGAAACATTTCTGCTGCAAAACATCTCAGTTGTTTCATTTTAACATTTACATAACTATGGGATACCTAAAGAGATACGGAACTTAATGAATGGTTAGAGGAGACACAAATTTCACAGTAAGAGCCAGACAAACATAGATCCTATTGCCTTGGGAGGAGACATGTCCAAATAGCTCACCTGCCCTGACATATATATACACATTTTCATGGTGGGGGGCATTTTTGGGATGTACCATTACTTTACTCTTGTAAACAAGACTCTACCAGAGAGAAACACATCATTACTTCCTGTCATTTTACTATACACTTCCTCTGAGGGTTTTGTTCACAGCCATGAAGGCAATAACAGGCTCATCCGGGATTTGAACCTGGGACCTCTGAGACCCAAAGAAAGAACCATACCCCTAGACTAACGAGCCACTGATGTCTTTTTCACAGGGCTGATGTTAATTGCCATGAAAGTAAAAAAAAACAAACAAACAAAAACAAAAAGAATCAATCAAGAGGTATGCTGCTCCATCCCTCCAGTAGAGCTCAGAGACTTGTAGAAGCAATACCAAGACACACTGAAGCTGTTCTGGTGGCTCAATGCTTTACTAAGAGAGTTTATGTTAGTCTGACCTTTAATTTGTGACCGTTCTGAACATGCTAGATTGTAACATCCAAAAAACACATCCCACTACTTCATCTGGTAGGTCTGCTGTGACATATTTACAGATGTTTCTTCTGACTGTATCATGTTGCTAATGACAGTTTCTGTATAATTCTAAACACGTCCGTGATTTGAACTGAGGATCTCTCAAACCCTGTTTGACATTCATACCAAAATACACAAACGAGCCTCTCATACAGGGCAATTTAGGACTAGCAAGCTCTCACACATCCTGTTTATTTACGGTCTTAATTGAAGCCATTGCCAATCGTGGCATTGCAAAAGGGTCATAAACTTGGTACTTGTAACTCACTTGTAAAGTATTTCTGTGTAATACTTCATTGCACTCCTACTTTACTTTAAGAGGGAAATATACATATATGTTATATATGTTATATATGTTACTATTTTTATCATAGCATAAAAAAATAACAATACAAAAGATGATGCATTTTTATAGATAAAACTACAGTGTGTATAGGAGTCTTGATAAATGATGCTTATATGTATATTTATTTATGATATATTTATATTTATAATATTTATATCAAGGCACTTTGATAAATATGGTTCTTCGACAGCACCAACATCAATGACAAACATGTAAGTGTATGTGAACTAACACAACTTTGAAAGGCAGTGGGAGTGTATATTTCTATTAGTAATGACGGTATGATTGAAAAATGATGACTCATGGCCAGCTCAGTCATGGCACAGGCAGACAGGATTGCAACAGCATCGAGATTTGAGTTGTTCATTGTTGGACATCAATGGAAATGTCATCAAGCTGATGTGATTAAGTATACTGTGGGAAACTGGATCAAATTATAATTGCTCCATGGATCATTGTGGACTTTTCTAGCTCAGGGAATGTGATGTTCTTGTAAAACAGAAGTTGTAGTGAAGTGGTCGGCATGAGTGAGTCTGCAAATAAAGCACAGGGTTCCTGCTGCTTCCTGTGACTGATTGGTTAGGTTTAGGCTACTACTAAGACTACTTTGGTTCAAGTTTGGGAAATTCATTATTCTGAGTTTTAAAGTATTCAATAATAAACACACCTTGTGCTTCAAATCACTAATGCCTTTATCAAGATTTTTCCAACACCAGCATCTTCCCTGAACCTTCACCAAATGCTTTCATTTGCCTAGATATAACTATAAATACATTAACCATGCTTTGCTTCCATGAGTGGATATTCTAGTAAAAACAATATAATGTTAGTGAAGGTTTTGAACAGAAATTCAGTGCAAAGATTTTGCAAGATCCTGTAGGTTCAAACCATCCAGACATCGTTACATGTCTTTCAAAACGTATTTGCTAAGTTGTAGTAAAGCATATAAACATCATTTGTAAAAGAAAAGGTTGACTGAACAGTATCCTGTTCTGCACTGGGGTAATATGATTGTGAAATGTGTTTTGTCACTCTCACAAATGAAAGGATGTCTTTCAACAACCAAACAAAAACATCAAATTACTTTTTTCAATAAATGATTTGTAATACAGACATTTTTTTAAATCACAAATTACATGAGGACATCGAGGTAATACTGGTTCTGAACAAATATACTAAAGAATGCAAACACTTTATTGACCTTATGTGTTTCAGGAACAAGGCAGTGTTCCCACTGTTATTTTGCCTTAAACTTCTGTCTGCACTAGCATCAGATCAGTTCTCCCACACAGCACTGAGATCAGCTGGCCACTGATACTCACAGTGACTGCTCAGAATGTGTTGGTGTGTGGCTGTTACAAAGGTGATTTCTTCATACAAAACACTGAGTCACACTCGAGACTCATCCAGTTATACAATTACGAGACACAGTCCTGTTTATCTATGAAAAATGTTGACCATTCTGAGTAAATGCTGTGAGTGAGACCAAGTTGCCAAATGTATAGAGTGCCCCCTCCTGGCAGATATAGGACACTGCCTCTGTAGGTTCACACCAATATTAGAATTTACATTGAAACAACTGGACAATGACCCTCAGGAGTGGCTTAGGGACAGCTCTATGAATGTCCTTGAGGGGCCCAGCCGGAGCTCTGTCATAAGATGTAATTTTTTATCAACTTGATTCAGTCCATATTTTATTGGACTGAATCATGAATCCAGTGCTGTGTTTGAAAATATGTTCTGTGTTGGTTTACAGTAAAAATTATGTGTTTACACACATTTTGATTGTGTATTGTGGGTGATTAACCTTCATTCTCTTCACAGTACCTTCCATTTCAGTGGCCTCAATACAAAGTCCCAGGACCAGCAGCAGCAGCTGTCAGTGCACACACCTGGTAAGACCCTTGTTAACCACACAGTAGACAGCTGGCTTAGCTGCATCACTGTGATATCAGTGCTGGACCAGTCACAGTTGGACTTTGTCATATTTCAGTTCAACTCCAACACAACAATGACACATTTTAGAACAATTTAAATAGAACAATAATCAGTATTAATGTCAGAGTAATAATGTCAGAGTTTCAGGTGTCATGCTGAGCTTGACTTCACCTTATGATTAAACTTCTTGCAGGTTGATTAGACCAGTAAATCAACAAAGCTGACAAAATTTTCTTTTACTGATGTGAGTAGGTGTGAGACAGGTTTCACATTCTAACAGCTGTGTCTTAACTAAAAGGTGATCTGTTATTCTGTAATAACAGTAACATCCACCACTGAAGGTTGGAATAGTTAGGGACTGTTTGTACTGCAGGTTTGAGTCCTCAAAACCAGTTTAAATGAGCAGAATCAAAAACCTACAATTCACAGGTAGATGTAATTACATCAAATGGGTCATTTTTGATAGTGAGTCAGTTAGAGATAAAAGCTTGTTCAAATCATGTTCACATGAACACACACTCTGACCTCTGTGACCCCCTCCGGGAACATTCATTCACATTCAATCTTGATCAACTTTTCTGTTGATTTCATTATTGAACACTCCTACTGTTTACAATATGTAGAAGGATAAGAGCTAGTACCATGGACCTGATTTTGTGCACTGTGTCCTCTTTTAAGATGGACAGACAGATGATTCCATTTCCACTACGATGTTTAATGACCTCTGACCTTTTGCTGTCCATATTAGTATGTGGTACTGCTCTTAGACAAGACTGTATGAAACTTGTCTTGTTGTGAGTTTCATGTTAACATGACATATATCCTGAGAACTCCACCTGTGGTGTTGTACATCACATTTCAGCATAATATTTACTGGTGTCACAGTTTATGGACCTAATGCGAATGTGTATTTATAAAGCTAAAGAGAAGAAACAACTTCCCTAAATGGCCCTGGGAGATCAATGCACTTTATGAGCTTCTTTACAAATAAAATTGTCTCTGTTAGAGAAAAAATTCACCATCTCCTCCCCACAGCTGGCTCAGATGTACTGTCCAGTTCAGCAGCCTCAGAGTCCACTGTAACTGGTTAATATTTTGACTGTTTTACTCCTGTACATCTCTCTGAGCTCGTTTCAACAGTTTCGTCATCTAAACCATCGACTTGTCTTCTTGACCCCGTTCCAACAAGGCTGTTCAAAGAAGTTTTTCCTTTAATCGACAACTCTATATTAAGTCTGATTAACTTATCTTTATCAACTGGTTATGTACCGCAGGCTTTTAAAGTTGCAGTAATTAAACCTCTACTTAAAAAGCCTACTCTTGATCCTGATGTTTTAGCCAATTATAGACCTATATCCAACCTCCCCTTTATTTCCAAAATCCTTGAGAAGGTTGTTGCAAACCAGTTATGTGATTATTTGCACAGAAATGGTTTGTTTGAAGATTTTCAGTCAGGTTTTAGAGTCCATCATAGCACAGAAACAGCTCTGGTTAAGGTTACCAATGATCTCCTCATAGCCTCAGACAATGGACTTGTCTCTATACTTGTCCTACTAGATCTTAGTGCTGCATTTGATGCCATCGATTATAAGATTTTATTACAGAGACTAGAACATATGGTCGGCATCAAAGGAACCACACTAAGCTGGTTTAAATCATATTTGTCAGATAGACTCCAGTTTGTTCATGTTAATAATGACTCCTCTATCATCACAAAAGTCAGTCATGGAGTTCCACAAGGTTCGGTGCTAGGACCAATACTCTTCAGTCTATATATGCTTCCTCTAGGAAACATTATTAGGAGGCACCAGATAAATTTCCATTGTTACGCAGATGACACCCAGCTGTACTTATCCATGAAGCCAGGTGAGACTAACCAGGTAGCCAAGCTTCAGGTGTGTCTTAAGGACATAAAACCTGGATGACCAGTAATTTCTTACTCTTAAATTCAGACAAAACTGAAGTTATTGTAATTGGCCCAAAACACCTCAGAGATACACTATGTGATAATATACTGACTCTGGATGACATCACCTTGGCCTCCAGTGCTACAGTCAGAAACCTTGGTGTCATTTTTGACCAGGACTTGTCCTTTACTTCACATATAAAGCAAGTCTCTAGGACAGCCTTCTTCCACCTGCGCAATATTGCTAAAATCAGACCCATTCTGTGTCTAAAGGATGCTGAAAAACTAGTTCATGCATTTGTTACCTCAAGACTGGACTACTGTAACTCTTTATTGTCAGGATGTCCCAAAAATTCAGTAAAAAGCCTCCAATTGATCCAAAATGCGGCAGCACGAGTACTGACAGGAACTAGGAAACGAGATCACATCTCTCCTGTGTTAGCCTCTCTGCATTGGCTCCCTGTAAACTCCAGGATAGAATTTAAAATCCTCCTCCTCACCTACAAAGCCATTTATGGCCAGGCACCATCATACCTTGGAGAGCTTATAGTTCCCTATTTTCCCAATAGGACACTTCGCTCTCTAAATGCAGGTCAACTTGTGGTTCCCAGAGTTTGTAAGAGTAGAATGGGGGGCAGAGCCTTCAGCTATCAGGCTCCTCTCCTGTGGAACCAGCTCCCAGTGTGGGTTCGGGAGGCAGACACCCTCTCTACCTTTAAGATCAGGCTTAAAACTGTCCTGTTTAGTAAAGCTTATAGTTAGGGCTGGCTCAGGTATGTCCTGACCCATCCCTTAGTTATGCTGCTATAGAGCTAGACTGCTGGGGGATTCCCATGATTCACTGGGCGCTCTCTCTCTATTTCTGTCTCTCTCCCTCTCTCTCTCTCGATGACTTCATGCCATTAACTTTGTATTTTTTTCTCTCCCGTAGTTTGTGCTTCTCCTCTCTCTCCCTCTCTCTGTCCTCATTCTGCAGGTCTCTCTGCCTCGGGAGCAGCAGGACCCAGATCCACCACTACTCATCTTTACTATTAACCACTGTTACCTGTCATTATTATTGATAACACCATTACCTACACAGCTGTTCCTGGTCTCTCTCTCTCTCTCTTCTCTCCTCTCTCCTCCCCCCACCCCCTCTTTTTATCTTCCCCTAAACCCAACCGGTCGAGGCAGACGGCCCCCCACCCTGAGCCCGGTTCTGTTGGAGGTTTCTTCCTGTTAAAAGGGAGTTTTTCCTCCCCCCTGTCGCCAAGCGCTTGCTCTTTGTGGGAACTGTTGGGTTTTTCTTTTTAACAAAGTAAGGTCTTGACCTTACCCTGTAAAGTGCCTTGAGATAATGTATATTATGATTTGGCGCTATACAAATAAAATTGAATTGAATTGAATACTTAAGTAAGAAAACACATGCAAAAAATTCAGAAAACAACTTTATCCACTGACACATGCATTGCAAATACTCACAGCACAACCAAACACAGGATACAGAATTCTTTATTCTTTTTATCTTAATACTGGAGAGTTTTATCTCTTTGGGTATCAGACAATTATTTACAACAATCTGAGAAGTTCAGAGTGAAACTTCTAAAAACTCACACATCTGAAACGTAACAAGGAGCCAAAGTTCATTACTGTGTTGCAGTGTCACCCTTGAGGTTTTCACTAATATTACTGGCAATGAAGATAAGCCCGGTGAAAAAGGTTTGTGAGAGATGGGATTATCTGGGGCTTGTGGGTCTAGGGGTATGATTCTTGCTTGGGGTGCAAGAGGTCCTGGGTTCAAATCCCAGATGAACCCTTTGTTTGCATTAATTAATAGATGTTAGCAAAACCCTCAATATATCAGAGTAAATGTTATTCTGACCATGAGTATGTCAGAGATGTATCCTGTGACTCCTTTGACATGTCCTTCCCTACACTATATGATCTAATAGGTGTTTCTTTGATTTGTACATGGAATAATGATTCTTTCATTAATCTCTGATGGTGTATCTCTTTAGATACATACATAGGTATTTAAATGAAACAATGTTTGGTGCAGAAACATTTAAAATTATACAGAAATAACCATTGGCAGAACCCTCAAATGCACCTGTCCATGAAATGAAAATTGTGAAATGAAACTGTTCCCATCTTAGTAATATGCAGCAGAAACACCTTTGTAAGAATTTTTTTCATTAAAAAACTGGTTTAACATATAATTTTCCTCCATTTAGAGTGTCTTAAAATAGACTATAAAACAATTAGAGAGGTAAATTACAAACATTGCAATGCCATTGTAATCAGTGGTGGTTCACACATACACAAACACACACATACTTTTTTGTAGTCGTTACCCCCTCAACAAAACACACCATTTTGCACAAACTAACTTTTTATTAAATATCAGAACAACATGTACAGTGATAATACCAAAAATATATACAATCACAAATACAAATTGTAACAAGTCCTTCATCACACAAGTAGAATAACACACTGAAGAGAATCTAATTATTATTACTTATTATTACTTCATCGACACACCGTCAACCAAGAGTCAAGACTAAACCAATTCACCTTGGTGTGCAGATTCATTTTGTATTATTTTTTAAAGATTTTACACAACCCAGAAAATAACATGTATATGAAACTATAGGCCTGTATTCACAATATTATGAATTAAATGATTGACTTTAGCCTACTAATTGCATTAGTTGTGCACTATTAGATGGATCTCCTGCTCCAGAAGGGAGACCTGAGGTTCAGAGGTGAACCATATCATCTCGTATCCGCCACTGGATGCTTTTGTTAATAGTTACTCTACATAAGAACTTTTTGGTGTGAAACACATTAGATCCAGATCTGTCTTCACCTTTGTAATATAGGATTAGACTGTTACATGTCTTCTGGTTAATTCCATCAGACAAAGTAAACATCTTCTTCTGTGAAGCTCAACTTGTTGTAATGATGTGAAAATTAAACAGGCACCTAAGGAATACACACAACAACATTTTTAGTCCTAATCTACCTGAATTTCATATTTATACCTTGTGAACTTGAGAACAGAGGAAAACACAGCTGAAATCAAAATGTGATTATGATTCTGAATTTTTTTATTATTTAAAATGTGGGGGGGAACCGGAGCACCCGGAGTAAACCCATGCCAGCACGGGGATGGTGTTGACCACTGAGCCACCGTGCAGGCCTGGATGTTTCTCACAGCGGACTTTTTGACTTGTAAACCACAAAAGATTTACAATCAGCTGACAGTTATTTGTCAAAATGTTCACTGTGAGAAAGGTCTGTTGATGGCATTCATCTTGAAGGAAAGCAGCTCTCTAGGTTCTGGACGACTTTTCATCTCATCTGACCTGCGACAAGTCAGGTGAGGTGGAGGGTGGGCGTGAAGATTTGAGAACCTGGTTGTGGTTTCCGTCAAGATGAATGCAGGATTGGGGAAGGGGCAGGGGTTGGGGATGTGGGGGAAGGGGGAGGGTATATAGGGGGGTTGTTGGTTGCCCTTGATGCACCACATGAAGGGCTTGATCAAAGCCTTCCCCACAGATGAGAAAAACCGGGCAACTTTGGACTTCTTCTTCTTGGGTGGACTGAGGACGGCATTCAGGTGGATCTCTAGATACCTCACAAGAGCATCATCAAAAGATGTGTCGTCTGATGCTGTGGCGGCCTCCAGTAGTTTTTCTGGAGAGCCAAACTCCGTGTGAAGGTCTTTAGTCAGGGCCTTGTTGATTTTCCTCAGCTTGTCCTTGGATTTTCCAAAAGAAGAGCCACAGATGTTGACTTGATCCTGCGCCGCGTCTGACAGACGCTTGGTGATGGCGTCGATGTCGACTGGCTGTTGGGATCCATCGGTTTTGCTCGGGACTTTTGTGAGGAGCCTCAGGAGAAGAGCAGTCATGAGGTAGTTGGTCATCTCATCTGATGTAGAAGAGGAGCTATCAGTTGACTCTGCAAAGAGCCCCTGACCGAGCTCCTCAGGGGTTAACACTGGACTGGGGGGACATCCTTCAGGAGTGGGGGGACATCTTTCAGGACTGGGGGGACATCCATCAGGAGTGGGGGGACGTCCTTCATGACTGGGGGAAGAAACTGCTGGAGGCTCAGAGCGTTTGTCAGGAGATTCTCCTGGAGCCAACTTGGGTGAGGTCAACTCACGACCATCAGCATGGTCACAGACATTGAAGCCATCCTCTCTGACGGATTCAGATGGTGCAGCCTCAGGAGGTGGTGTCTGACTTAAATAAGAAGGTGTTGGGATCTGCTGGTCTCTGGCTTCAGGGGACTCCAGTCTCATGATGTCCTCCTCTTCTGGTGTGGACAGCATCTTTGTGATTACATCCTGGATGTCAGTCAGTGCACCAGACACTTCCTCACTGTAGTTGGTTTTCTCTGATGGTTCTTTGTCTATCCACAGTAACACCTTCTGTAGGAACTTCTCCACTGAGTCCTCTGTAATGGCGTACAGAACCTCAGGAGAAAACGGTGACCGGGTGGCCTTCCTGGTTAATTCAGGGATGACAGAGTCTGAAAGACATCTGTCCGTTGAAACCACGGGAATTTGATCTGTCAGGCCAGCCATCAGATGTTCGTACAGTTTATCGACCAGTTCCTTTGAGAACTTCCTGGTCTCGCCACTGGCCTTGATGTTCTCCAGTGTTTTGCTGGCTGCAGGATCCTCTGGCTGGTGTAACTTGTGAAACAGTCTGTCAACATCAGTTTTTATGGCCTCAGAATTAACTGTAGACCTCTTGGTCCTCATGCTGACCTCTGACACCATGCTGGTTGGACTGGGAGTTTCAGGTGTAGGCCTGGGAGACTCTGGAACAGCTCCTGGCATCAGACATTCATCTTCAGTGAGTGTCAGCTGAGGGAACCATGCACCCTGCTTGAGCCTCACCAGGAACTCTAGGCGTCTTGTCCTAAACTTGCTCTTCAGCTCTGCCACCATTTTTACATATTGTTCTTGGGCAAACCTGGAAAATCTTTGTTTGTGGTAGATCTGGATGGAGTCGGTGGTGTCGTCTGAAGGTCTGGCCTGTGAGGCAAAAAACTCTCTCACCTTGTTGAAGATTAACCTCATATCAAAATGAGGTGTTGGAGAGATGCTTTTCTCACTGCATCCGGCAACATATTCAAAGTTGTCATAATGCAGATCTTCTTTTATAACTTGAACGATATCAGACGCTGCATCCTGAGCATCCAGAGAGATGTCAGACCGGGGAGAATCATCGCCCTCTTCTTCCATGTCTGGTGTCTTGCTGGACCATTTTAGAAAAATGTCAGTCACAGCTTTAGTGGCAGACGGGACGGAAATCTTTGATTTTACACTCTGAGGTGTTTCACATTTCTCTGGTTCCTCTATTTCAAGGACCTCTGGTGTTGACTCAGAGCTTTTGTATGAGGAAGACTCTGTGATTTTTGGCTGCCAACACTCTCCCAGGCACTGGAACTTCAGTCTATCCAAATATCTTCTCAGACATTTGGTAGCGTGAGACACCATTTGACCAAGAGATCTGATGTTGGACACGGAGCCACTGACAAAAACAGCCGGCTGTGACGGCCAAACAGGGCTGTTGATGGCTGCAGACACAATGGAGTTTACCTTCTGTGAAACTTCCTCTTCGACTAGTGCTGTCAGCTGTTCAGCACTGTCATATTTCTCCTGTGGGACATCGAGAGCGAGAGCAAAGCTCCGAGAGAGCGAGTCTCCCACATTTGTGTTGAGGTTCTCTAGAAATATGTTTATATCGGCCTGAGATTCCCTCTGGTGAGAGCTGTCCTCAAGCATTGGCTTCACAACTCTCAGGACAATTGTACAGAGAATCTGTATCACTTCTGTACACAAGTCAGTCAGTGCAGCTGTTGTGGCTGAGTCCTGAATCCCTGCAGATAACATGTTCCACTGTACTGCAGAGAACCTTTCAAAATATTTATTCACCACGGGCAAAAGAGCCTCGGGTGTGACGACGGTAGAGTTGTCCATCATGGATACGGATTGGTCCATAACAGAAGATTGTTGTTTTACAAAGCTGCTGTAACTGCTTCACTTTGTTTACAACTTACTGTGAATGTTCAGTGTTTGAATTCTCACTGTGGTTGAAGAGTGTGCGTTTGAAGTCACTTGTCTGGAGTGAAAACAAAAATGCAGATTTTAAAAACCAGCTCTATATATAGACGTTCCCCTATATGACGTCACATGGATCAAAGGCATTTCCCGTCTCTCTCTCTCACATAGCCTACGTCATTAAGGCAACTCTCTCTCTCGCGCTCTCACAGACGCGCGCATGCGCACATACAGCTCATTCCTCATGAATGAATGAACACAGCATTCAAGTTGAAATCAACTGTTCTCTTAGTTTCTTCTTCTTTTTATTTTATCTGATTGTATTTTACTGTGCTGTCACGTCAGTATCAACAGATTAATTCCTGTCATTAAATGAGTTCAACGCGTCTTTTCTTCACTCCGACAGATGACCGGAAGTCCGCACAGTCCGCGGACCACCTGTGCGCTCATGACGCACGGGAATCAACTGCGGACCCCCCCTGAAGCTGAGGGGTCATCATTTCAGTAAGAGCAGTTTTCTACTTTGTTGTACAAGACGAAATACAACCTACAGTTTCTACGGTAAAAAGTTAGCGTGTGCGCTTTGTTCATTTTTCTGTCTTCGCCAAAATATCTCCATTTAACCGTTATTGTGTTTTGCAGTATATTGAGTGTATATGGGTGAGGGGAATGTGAGAACACGCAAAATCTCATTCACAAAAAGCCCAGAATCCGGGGATGTTTCCAACTACATGATGATGAAATCTGTTGGCAGGCCTCTTACATACTGGCAATGCCATAAAGTAAATACACAACATACTCAGACAGACATGCTTAACATCTGCAGGTGTTACAATCATCCCCTTACATAGCACTGAAAGCATTTCATTAATTTTGATCATATTCTCTCATCATATATCATTGTATAAGCCTCGGCAGTGGAAAAGAAAGACTGACAGAGGTGTGTCTGTCAATGTTTTAAAAAAAACAAGCCAGTCAGATCAGTTGTGAAGACACATGGGATCTGCAGTGTAACTGAGCAGATACTACAAAGCACTGCAGAAGCTGATAGACCAGGGGTCTAGTGATCTTCCCAGTGTGGCTTACTGGAGCAGCAGCAAACCCTAACCCCAACACATTGTAGCGTTCATCAAACATACACACCGTTAGGAAAGTTTGTTGTGGGCATACACACAGTATTTGATACTAATATTTGCTTTTTTATCTCTTGCACTGTCCACTTTGCTGCTGTAATAATGTAAATTTCCCCTCTGTGGGGCTAATAAAGGAATATCTATCTATCTATCTATCTATCTATCTATCTATCTATCTATCTATTAGGCACCGAGACACAAAGATTGCTCTTCTCTGATAATTTAGATAGTTTATTTTTCTCTATTAGAAATACTGTAACTATTTAATACAACAGATACAATCATGCAAATTCCTGTTCAACAAAATGAAGTTTGACACAAGTTAAAACAGAAACAAACAACATTAAGATGTTGTCTCCAGATCTCTTTGGGCCATATTTAATTTGGGAAAAGATAAATTCACAGCACATAATTAAACAAAACCACTGCAGCAATAATGAAGTCAACATGCATTGACAACAGACAAGTGCTAACACCACAAACAGGACAACCAGGACACACCCTCCACAAACTATAAACGCACTGCCGTGGGATACAGTGGGATACTCTGGATACTTCCATCCCTGTTTTCTGGTAAAGCGTCAGTGAAATATGTCGTAACAACGTTTGTCTCTCTGTAAATACTCAACTGTGATGAATCAGCACATCAAATACTGTTTGTTTTTTCCAGGTCAGATTAATAAGATGTTTGAGATGTTTGTTTATTTTGATAAACCTGTGCCACAGGTGCTGAAAATTCTTATTAAATAGCAAAAAAAGAAAATTAAAAATGAATACTTTAAACTTATTTAAAAGTTAAAATGAACTACTTTGGCACACTGGGAGAAAACTGGGAGTACTTTACTGAGCCATATACATCTGAATATATATTTCAAACAAAATAATGTTTTGCTTTTTTTAAACTGAACAATATTTAGAGTAATATGCAGTATTTAATAATATATATATATATATATATATATATATATATATATATATATATATATATATATATATATTGATTACAGAAAATGTAAACTTCCACATTAACTAGTGGTGGCAGCAGATATTAATAAAAATCAGCTTTGAGTTTACCACCTTTAATATCTCTAAATACAACCAAAAGCTCCATAAAGACTAGATTTATTTGAGTTTTTATGGGTAATTTTTAACTCCCACCCAAGTGATAATTACAGCTGCTTTTTTTCAGCAGACTCTCTGGTCCCGCTGTAATTTAAAATGAATCCCCCATTCCCACTCTTTTTTTTATTTTTTAAATTTTTTTATAAGCTCAGTGTGAAATGTGATTTTTGTGTGAAGATGGAGGCTAATCTGATAGATGGAAACGTGCTAACACTCTAAACCTGGAACCTTTCTAGGCTATCTTTCCCATTGTCCATTATTTTGCATTTACGTCTGTACTTGCTGACGGTGGTATAAATAAGTAAGTCTGCCAATCAAACATATTGGAACAGAGCTTTAAATGAAAAAAAAAAAAAATAATAATACAATAAAATAACAATAAAATTGCTCATTAAGAATAACACTCAATACACACTGCTACAACTCACCCCTTATGGGTTAGTGATACTGTCCTTACTGAGTATCTCTGCTTATTTGGTAAACTTTACCTCCAAAGCTGCTAAAGCCCCGTTCACCCTACTGGCTACAGCTAGTTGTAAAATTACAGATGGTTAACAAGACTGACACCTTGTTGTTAGTTGTCTCCTCTTCTCTCTGTGGTGGGAGTTGGTGTTGGAATATCGAAGGTAACACAGCGAGTCGGACCGGGGGTTGACATGGCAATGGGTGTGGTCTCTGCCACGTTCGGCCTGTCTGTTTCCACTGTGATTGGTTCAGGGGTGAGTGCACCCCTTTCAGGGGTGGTCATGTTAGGGGTGGTCATGTTAGGGGTGGTCATGTCAGGGGTGATCATGTCGGGGGTGGTCATGTTAGGGGTGGTCATGTTAGGGGTGGTCATGTCAGGGGTGGTTGTGGCAGCAGTCGTTGTGGCAGCAGTCGTCGTGACAGCAGTCGTCGTGGCAGCAGCTGTCACAGGTGTCGTGGTCTGATCAGTGACTTCCTCTGATGACTCCTCAGAAGATCGAATTTCTGAAGAATCACTGGATTCTGATGACTCTGACGACTCTGAGGAAGAGTGTCTATGGTTGAAATACTGCCAAAATCTGTTTCCCCAGATCGGCCGTCCGTGTTTCATACCACTGTCAGGGATGTTGGCATTGTGATGCCAGTACCTTAGGAACTGTGGAGGACAAGTGAAATGAATGAGTCACTGCAGTCAGATAATGGCAAATAAAAGCCACAATTCCTTGTCTGATTTCTTAGTTATAGAAATCTGACTTAATGCTGGATGATTCTGCAGGACAGACATCACATCAGTGCCAGTGCAGGTGGTAGTAGGTGCTTTATGCACAGAAGAAGAAAGTATCAGAAAGTGTGGGTGTGGAGGTCAGGATGGTGGAGAGATGTGATGCACATCCAACTTTGCTCCCGCAGACTGTCCCATCGCGATCCAGCAATTAATGTTAGCTTTAAAAAAAAAAAAATCAGGCAGCTGTCCACCAATGTAATTAGACATTGATATTTGGTTGAAAATCTGTCCAATGTAATGTCCAACATCTTTATAACATTACATTGATGCTGGGTGCAGGCAAAATATCACTTTAACAATGCATTAAAACAATAATTAAACACAATCCAGTGAATTGTCTAATTATGTCTTTGAATGTCAAACTGAATTTGAATTCTCCTGACATTTTGTATATGGATACTGCAGCTATCAGGCATCATGTTCCAGTTTTTGTGGGAATGCGAGTTAGAACAACATGAAAGGCACAGTCAGTGAGAGAGAAAGGAGAAGTTTGGAGGGAAAGATTAATATGCAGTGCTGTGGTTAGCTCACCGGCCTGGCAGAGGTTGTTGTAAGATATATGATGACAAGGGCGGTTGTCAGAAGCTTCATCTCTCCTCCTGCCTGCCAAGAAGGAAAGCCACAAGCGAAAACAGAGTCATTTACACGCTGACAGAGGCTGTGTGTTAGAATCAAGTTTCTACTGGAAACTCTGAATGAACATTACGGCAGATAATGTGGCTGATATAAAATCCATCACGTTGCCAAAAGAGGTAAATAATCCCATACTTGGTCACTTTCTCATAAACCCATAAAAAATCATGAAATATAAATTAGAAGAAAAAGAAAAAAATAAAATAGAAATAAAACATGGTAATAAATATAAAGACTTACCAGTTTTCTGCAGCACCTTATTTGAACTTCTTTTAAATCTGCTATAAAACAATAGGATTCTGTGCAGCTGTGATCACTGTTTCTCTGTTTGAGGGCAGACAGATGTCTGACCTCCACACAGGACTGGTTCATTATATGCTGCCTGAGGGGCTGGGCAGGGCTGAGTGATGGTTGAGTGGTTGAGCAACACTGGATATCCTGCGGTTAGAGTGGAGGGGAGGAGCTGAGGAGGTGTTGTTTCTTGAGTTATGTTTTTATTTTTCTTTGGCACATATATATTTATTTTACTATTTTTAATCTCCTACATGGGATGGACGAAACACCACAAACACCTGAAGTACACTCTAATCAAATGTTGTGTGATAATGCACAAAAGTAATCAGATGTTTTACTGTGGCAGATTGTGGTCAGGTGCATCCTGTTTAATTTAATTATCTATGAGATGTGTCTACAACTTGACTGGAGTTCACCTGTGGAAAACTGGATTGATTAGACATTAGGTCTGGTGTTAGACTGCTTTGATTGGGCATTAAGAACTATTGACTGGTCACTAACAGCCAGACTTCAACACTTGTTACTGGGTCCTCTATGAGTGTTCTTTAGCACTGTAAGCTAATGATTGCTTGTGTAATCTAAAACTAAAGCCATAGAATATAATAATACATAATCCCATAATGTATTTAATTTTAAACCCACCTCCATCCCCAACAAAACTTCATTTATATCTAATTATCTGTTCTTTCATGGACTCTTATATTCAAAATAAGATTTTTAAAACTATGAGAGAAATGTGCTGCTACCATGTGGTGTAGACCGCTACGTCTAAAAGGGAAATTGCAAATAGTCAACAATAAATAATCCTAAAAACTGCAATTTGCAAGTGGCCAAATAAATCCAGCAGATCTAGAGAACAAATCTCATGGATAAACTAAAGCTAAAACCAGGCTACTCTCATCGGAGTCAAGTCGCTGAGTTTGAGAAAAGTCGGCTGCTAACCATTGCATTGTCACATAAAAGCCACACACAAGCACACACACGCTTGCAAACTAGTTGCTACTGATGCTGCTTATGTTCTGTACAGTTTCACAGATTGACAGATTTTACACAGTTTACAATAAAAACTTCCCACAAATCATCTTCATATCAGACAGTTCCAGACCTCAGGATTTGCCTCAGTGCCAGTGTTCAAGCTGTGGAGGAAGGGATGGTGGAAGACATGTAAGTTAAGTATGGTGACAGGAGCTGATTGAGAAATGACAAATGGTGATGAAAGACTGAATGACGTGGTAGAGAAACGCAGACAGAAACCAGCAGTGTGCAGCAGACGGTGGAATCTTACAGTGGAGTTAGAGTGGAGCCACACTTTGATCCAACAGTGTGTGTGTGTGTGTGTGTGTCTGTGTGTGTGTGTGTGTGTGTCTGTGTGTGTGTGTGTCTGTGTGTGGTTGTGCTTGTGACACCACTGTGTTACTTTATCACTCTAAAACTTCCCTCTCCTCTCTTTCTCTCTCTTCCCATCACCAAAATCACCGAAGGCTCAGCTCACCTTGGCCCCTGTAAAATGGTTGTGATAAATATGATGGACATTTTCTTTTAGGTTAACATGAGGTTGACATGACAGCTATTGGGCAGATTGACATGAGATGTCCCAGAGGTGCCCAGAGCATCTGATTGTCTGACTTTTCATCTAATTCCACCAACAGGTCGATTTGTTTACTTGTGTGGTGAAATATGTCACAACATATGAGATGGATTAGCACAAAACTTTGTAGATATCCATGGTTCCCTGAGGATGAATCTTAATTATTTGGTGTCACATTTTCAAAGGCACCACACTGCACTGAGAGATAGATGCATCGTGCCTGACTTACGTGCACTGTGGATTCTGTAACAGCTGATTCATTCAATAATCTGAACATGTTATCACATAATGATACACATAATGAACACATAATATCATGAGAAAGCCTCCTGTTCTATTATCGCACTGCAGGACAAACAGTATATTTACATCCACAACTCCAACCAGTCCTCCAACCTGAACAACCATGCAGGTTGTTTTTTTCAACCCTCTGATACGACCCATAGGATTGTCTCCTGAAACCATGGTTGCTATGGTTACAGTAACAAATACATGGACTGTACCAAGGGTGGCACATTGCATCTTTGTTGCAATGGTTACTTTAAAAACAGTCATGGCTTGGTTAAGTTTAGGAAAAGATGGTGATTTGGACTAAAATAAGTACAACATTAGACAATCTTTGTTGCCATGGTTACAATGATAACAACGAGGTTAACTTTGTCGAACGGTCACGGATAAGAGACACAACAAACTGCTACTTTCACATGGGAATCGAACACGGCTCTCCTGTGTCATATTCCTGTTTTGTTGACCCATCCATCCACCCCAACCTCCTCCTGTGTGGACTTTGTCGCTCTATAAACTACGTTACAGCGCTTTTCTCTTTGCTCCTGTCATAGTTACTGTGACCACTACATGTGACCTAACAACAAAATGTAACTATGGGTCATAATAACCGGCTGCACAGACGACCTGTGGGCTCGTTTTGTGTAGGAGGACAGTCTCTTTACATCTGTAATAAGGCTGTTA